>NC_053392.1:32801909-33153010 GCF_905171765.1 Bufo bufo | reverse complement strand
CTGCAGACACTGCGGTACCGCACGCTTGTTGGAGAAACCCTTGTTCCATCCACAGTCACCAGCTTACACAAAGCAGACCCGGGTCGGTAAGACTGATCGTGCATGCATCTCATGCAGTTTTGGCGCCTAGGATCCCAGAGACTGAGACCAGGCCTGTAGTTAGTTAGATTTGCTGTTTGTGTCAGGCCACAAGTGTTGTTAACTACTCATAGCAAGTGCTTCACGTTTAAAGTGTCAGTTCACACCTGAGAGCTGAGAAGCTTCACAACTAATTCAAGCCAGGCTGGTGTATTCAGCAGAGACACTATGACACGTGCTGTTTAAGCAGTTGTTGGGAGGAAGGAGGAATATTATATCATGGAATAAAATCGTAAGCTGTTGTGCTGTACCGCAGGCTAGCCCGCATTACGCACCCAACAATTGTTTCTGACTCTAGGGTATTAACAGGTAAGGTCTATTTGAGCCCGCCAGTAGGTAAATTTACAGCTAATACCTCCAGCATCCACCGGAGGACGCCGCACTGTACAGCATAAGGGTCTCAGCCTCCTGGCTGTGTGTTAATGTAAATTTATTTGTGTGTTACCAGCATCTGTGGTTGCGTTTATGAGCACGTTAACCCCTTCAGGACCCTGCCATTTTTCCACCTTAAGAACCAGGCCATTTTTTGCAAATCTGACATGTGTCACTTTATGTGGTGATAACTTTACGCTATAACGCTTTTATTTATCCAAGCCATTCTGAGATTGTTTTCTCATCACATATTGTACTTCATGACAGTGGTAAATTTGAGTCTAAATATTTCATTTTTATTTATAAAAAAAATACCAAGTTTACCAAAAACTTGAAAAAATTCTCAATTTTCAAAATTTCAATTTCTCTGCTTTTAAAACAGATAGTGATACCTCCTAAATCAGTTATTACTTTACATTTCCCATATGTCTACTTCCTGTTTGCATCATTTTGTAAATGACATTTTACTTTTTTCAGGACGTTAGAAGGCTTAGAAGTTTAGAAGCAAATCTTAAAATTTTTCAGAAAATTTCCAAAACCCACTTTTTAAGGACCAGTTCAGGTCTGAAGTCACTTTGTCAGGCTTACATAGAAACCACCTCAAGGTATTCAAAACTGATTTTACAAACTTTGTTAACCCTTTAGGTGTTCCACAAGAATTAAAGGAAAATTTCTGAATTTCACTTTTTTGACAGATTTTAATCCACCCCATTTGTGATTGTAAACTGTTGTACGGGCACACGGCAGGGCGCAGAAGGAAAGAAATGCCATATGGTTTTTGGAGGGCAGATTTCACTGGGATAATTTTAAGTTGCAATGTCAACGGAAATAAGCAAATAACACCATATCAGCATGGCTTTGTGAGGGATCGGTCATGTCAGACTAATTTAATCAGTTTCTATGAGGAGGTAAGTTCTAGACTTGACAGCGGCGAATCAATGGATGTCGTATATCTGGACTTCTCCAAAGCATTTGACACTGTACCACATAAAAGGTTAGTATATAAAATGAGAATACTCGGACTGGGAGAAAACATCTGTATGTGGGTAAGTAACTGGCTGAGTGATAGAAAACAGAGGGTGGTTATTAACGGTGCACACTCAGATTGGGTCACTGTCACTAGTGGAGTACCTCAGGGGTCAGTATTGGGCCCTATTCTCTTCAATATATTTATTAATGATCTTGTAGAAGGCTTGCATAGTAAAGTATCAATTTTCGCAGATGACACTAAACTGTGTAAAGTAATTTACACTGATGAGGACAGTATACTGTATATATACTACAGAGGACAGTATACTGTATATATACTACAGAGGACAGTATACTGTATATATACTACAGAGGACAGTATACTGTATATATACTACAGAGGACAGTATACTGTATATATATACTACAGAGGACAGTATACTACTACAGAGGGATCTGGATAGATTGGAGGCTTGGGCAGATAAGTGGCAGATGAGGTTTAACACTGACAAATGTAAGGTCATGCACATGGGAAGGAAAAATGCAAGTCACCCGTACATACTAAATGGTAAAACACTCGGTAACACTGACATGGAAAAGGACCTAGGAATTTTAATAAACAGCAAACTAAGCTGCAGAAACCAGTGTCAGGCAGCTGCTGCCAAGGCCAATAAGATAATGGGTTGCATCAGAAGGGGCATAGATTCCCGTGATGAGAACATAGTCCTACCACTTTACAAATCGCTAGTCAGACCACACATGGAGTACTGTGTACAGTTCTGGGCTCCAGTGAACAAGGCAGACATAGCAGAGCTGGAGAGGGTCCAGAGGAGGGCAACTAAAGTAATAACTGGAATGGGGCAACTACAGTACCCTGAAAGATTATCAAAATTAGGGTTATTCACTTTAGAAAAAAGACGACTGAGGGGAGATCTAATTAATATGTATAAATATATCAGGGGTCAGTACAGAGATCTCTCCCATCATCTATTTGTCCCCAGGACTGTGACTGTGACGAGGGGACATCCTCTGCGTCTGGAGGAAAGAAGGTTTGTACACAAACATAGAAGAGGATTCTTTACGGTAAGAGCAGTGAGACTATGGAACTCTCTGCCTGAGGAGGTGGTGATGGTGAGTACAATAAAGGAATTCAAGAGGGGCCTGGATGTATTTCTGGAGCTTAATAATATTACAGGCTATAGCTACTAGAGAGGGGTCGTTGATCCAGGGAGTTATTCTGATGCCTGATTGGAGTCGGGAAGGAATTTTTTATTCCCCTAAAGTGGAGAAAATTGGCTTCTACCTCACAGGGTTTTTTGCCTTCCTCTGGATCAACTTGCAGGATGACAGGCCGAACTGGATGGACAAATGTCTTTTTTCGGCCTTATGTACTATGTTACTATGTTACTATGAAGACCCCCTGATGCACCCCTAGAGTAAAAACTCCAAAAAAGTGACCCTATTTTGGAAAATACACCCCTCAAGGTATTCAAAATGGATTTTTCTAACTTTGGTAACCCTTTAGGTGTTCCACAAGAATTAAAGGAAAATGTAGATGAGATTTCAGAATTTCACTTTTTTGGCAGATTTTCCATTTTAATCCATTTTTTTCCAGTAACAAAGCAAGGGTTAACAGCCAAACAAAACTCAATATTTTTTACCCTGATTCTGTAGTTTACAGAAACACCCCATATGTGGTTGTAAACTGCTGTACGGGCACACGGCAGGGCGCAGAAGGAAAGGAACGCCATGTGGTTTTTGGAAGGCAGATTTTAGTGGGATAATTTTAAGTTGCCATGTCACATTTGAAGCCCCCCTGATGCACCCCTAGAGTAGAAACTCCAAAAAAAGACCCCATTTTGGAAACTATGGGATAAGGTGGCAGTTTTGTTGGTACTATTTTAGGGTACATATGATTTTTGGTTGCTCTATATTACACTTTTTGGGAGGCAAGGTAACAAAAAATAGCTGTTTTGGCACCGTTTTTATTTTTTGTTATTTACAACATTCATCTGAAAGGTTAGATCATGTGGTATTTTTATAGAGCAGGTTGTTACGAACGCGACAATAACAAATATTGTTTCAGTTTTACATAATAAAGCATTTTTAAATTTTTTTTTTTTTTGTGTCTCCATATTCTGAAAGCCATAGATTTTTTATTTTGTTGGCGAATGTCTTATGTAGGGGCTCATTGTTTTTGGTATGAGATGACGGTTTGATTGGTACTATTTTAGGGTGCATATGACCTTTTGATTGCTTGGTATTACACTTTTTGTGATGTAAGGTGACAAAAAATTGCATTTTTGATACACTTTTTTTTTTACGATGTCCACCTGAGGGGTTAGGTCATGTAATATTTTTATACAGCAGGTTCTTACAGATACGGCGACACCTAATATGTATACTTTTTAATTTATTTAAGTTTTACACAATAACATCATTTAAAAAAAAAAAAAAAAATCATGTTTTAGTGTCTCCATATTTTGAGAGCCATAGTTTTTTTTTTTTTTTTTTGGGCGATTGTCTTAGGTAGAGTCTCATTTTTGGACGGTTTGATTGGTATGATTTTGGGGTGCGTATGACTTTTTAATCGCTTGGTATTACACTTTTTGTGATGTAAGGTGACAAAAAAAATGGCTTTTTTTTACACCGTTTTTATTTTTGACGGTGTTCACCTGAGGGGTCATGTGATTTTTTTATAGAGCCGGTCGTTACGGATGCGGCGATACCAGATATGTCTGTTTTTCTTTTCTTTTTTCTCAATTTTATGTGTTTTATTTTGGGAAAGGGGCGTTTTTTTTTAACTTGAAACGTAATTTTTTTTACTATGGGAAACAATGTTTGTTTGTTTTTTACTTTTTTTACTTTTTTTTTTTGTCCCACTCTGGGACTTCAACTTCTGGGGGTCTGATCCCCTTTTACAATGCATGACAATACTTCTGTATTGTAATGCATTGGTTGTAAGTGTATTACCAGTGTAATACAGGGGGCTGGATCTCACAGGGCTGCGGGCTGCCTTCCCTGCCTTCGGGTCCCCATCACAGCAGTGCGGAGACGCGATGGCCACCCTGGACCCTACAGGATACCGCATGTGCCGTGGTCAGCGCTGACCGCGGCAGTGCAAGGGTTAATGCGCCTCGTTCTCATTAAATAAGGACTTGACCCATTGTACAATCTACGTATGTCATATTTGTGATGAATATAATATAATATAATATTCCATATCTTCCAGCTGGATGGGGACGTGAAGTGGGAGGATGGGAGGGGGTCCCGCTCAGTCCACCCCTCCACTGGAGGGGATTGACAATCACACAACTGACACAATTTGGGGGTCCGATCAAGTTGGATTGTGTTTATCTTTCCTTATCCCCGGGACCAGCAAAGTATAAGAACTTATGTTTGTCTGTTTATTCCCCTTTTGTTGTCACTGAGTAATATACATATTTATATATTAAAGTTGAAAACTTTAACCCAGTAACCTCTATGTGTGCTGTCGTGTGCCTGCTTGTGAGTCGGGGTGTTGTCGGGGTTCCTTTAATTTTATTAATTTTAAATGCAATAGGTGGTGGCAGTGTGTTTTGGGGTGCATAGAAGGCTATGTTGGGGGTGTCATTTATGTTCAGTTTGTCGCCCAAGAGGAGGCGGGTGCAAGATTGAGTGAGGAAATAAATCAACCCCTAGTGTAATACCCCAGAGTGGTATTACCATTCCTACACCCTGCTACTGCCTCTGATGGTTAATATGAATGTCATCTTTGTGTTTATTTCTAGGTCCTTCACCATTGTGCATTCATACCATTTTTATGTAACTGTTTATCACATGTAATATGCCTGGTTCACCAGCAGTGTATATGGCAGAGCTATACTTAGAGAGAATGGAACCCACTATTCCATTCTCCCCCCTCTGGGCAGAAGTGGGCCAGTCCTGCTTCCGACCAGTAGGGAGGGTCAGCAGTTCTGGAGAGTTCTAGTCTGGACAGGAGAAGTGTAAGCCGGGACGTGCCTATGAAGGCTCATGCACACAAATGTATTTTCTTTCTGTGTTCGTTCTGTTTTTTTGCGGACCGTATACGGAACCATTCATTTCAATGGGTCTGCAAAAAAAAAAACTGAAGTTACTCTGTGTGCATTCTGTTTCCGTATGTCTGTATTTCTGTTCCGCAAAAAATAGAACTTGTCCTATTATTGTCTGCATTACGGACAAGGATAGGACTGTTCTATTAGGGGCCATTTGTTCTGTTCCGCAAAATACGGAATGCACACTGACGTCATCCGTATTTTTTGCGGATCTGTTTTCTGCGGACCGTAAAATACATATGGTCGTGTGCATGAGCCCTAACAGCCAGTGCAGACGAAGCAGAGAAAAGTGTTCTTCGGTTGCCAGAAGATATTGCAGCCAGAGTACAGGGTGGGCCATTTATATGGATACACCTTAATAAAATGGGAATGGTTGGTGATATTAACTTCCTGTTTGTGGCACATTAGTATATGTGAGGGGGGAAACTTTTCAAGATGGTTGGTGACCATGGCGGCCATTTTGAAGTCGGACATTTTGAATCCAACTTTTGTTTTTTCAATAGGAAGAGAGTCATGTGACACAAACTTATTGGGAATTTCACAAGAAAAACAATGGTGGTGGCTTTGTTTTAACGTAACTTTATTCTTTCATGAGTTATTTACAAGTTTCTGACCACTTATAAAATGTGTTCAATGTGCTGCCCATTGTGTTGGATTGTCAATGCAACCCTCTTCTCCCACTCTTCACACACTGATAGCAACACCGCAGGAGAAATGCTAGCACAGGCTTCCAGTATCCGTAGTTTCAGGTGCTGCACATCTCGTATCTTCACAGCATAGACAATTGCCTTCAGATGACCCCAAAGATAAAAGTCTAAGGGGGTCAGATCGGGAGACCTTGGGGGCCATTCAACTGGCCCACGACGACCAATCCACTTTCCCTCTTTATGCACTGAAGCTGGCACATCCCCCTGAGTTTTTCGAGCAAGATGGTGCACCACCACATTATGGGTGTCAGGTCCGAGCATTCCTGACACCCATAATGTGGTGGTGCACCATCTTGCTCGAAAAACTCAGGGAACGTGCCAGCTTCAGTGCATAAAGAGGGAAAGTGGATTGGTCGTCGTGGGCCAGTTGAATGGAAAGTGGATTGGAAAGTGGATTGGAAAAGTGGATTGGTCGTCGTGGTCAGAAACTTGTGGTCAGAAACTTGTAAATAACTCATGAAATAATAAAGTTACATTAAAACCAAGCACACCATTGTTTTTCTTGTGAAATTCCCAATAAGTTTGATGTGTCACATGACCCTCTTCCTATTGAAAAAACAAAAGTTGGATTAAAAATATCCGACTTCAAAATGGCCGCCATGGTCACCACCTATCTTGAAAAGTTTCCCCCCTCACATATACTAATGTGCCACAAACAGGAAGTTAATATCACCAACCATTCCCATTTTATTAAGGTTTATCCATATAAATGGCCCACCCTGTATATTGTTCTTCAGCTGGAGCAGGAGCCACCATGGTAAAGTAGCTTGTAGAGCCCCCGGACTCCATGCTATCAAGTTTGCCTGCCAGTTTATGCCAAAGCCTGCTGGAACCAAGACAAAGCCTGAGAATCGCCTGGATGCAAGTTTACCCAAGTAAAGCTGCTGTTCAACCTTATATCAAGGTCTGGACTCAAGTTATTCTTCATCCCCTAACTCAACTATCCCCCTTTTAATGCTTCGGAGTCTGGAGTCCCACTGTACCAGGTAGGAGCACCGTGACACATATAGGCTGCACCACACAACTTCAATTAAACCTGGGACATGATAGGGCCCTGGGGGGCGGCGTGTTGCACTAACAGATACTCATTGTCATAACACATAGTTATTGTTCTGTAAGATGGTCAAAGGGACATTGGTGAGACCATTTTACCCCAGGAAACCATCCCCCGATATGCAGTAGCAGTCAGACATCTAGGGCACAACCACAACAAACGCAACCACTTGCCTTTGAGTGGCGGGCGATCCGTTGTTCACTGTAGTGGCTCTAAGACAACGACCTCTTGGTTACCTATAATCCCACCACTGGCGGAGACATCTCTCCGGTTCCAGGGGTTGTCTTCACAGATACCCAAGGGGAAAAGAAACTTCTTTATGGATACACATGGTGACATAAGTCCTACCTCAGTAACTACTCGACAAGTTCTTAATTTATTCTTAATTTATTAAATTCATGTATTTATTTTGATTATGTGCGCTAAATCATGGCGGTGATGTTACGTGGTAACTGAGATTTGTTAATAAATCGTTCATAGCCATGGAAATATTCAATAAATGTCCACCCAGTTCAGTACTGGACGACTTACCCCCAATGCTAATATCACAACAAAAGTGGAGGGAGGATGGGATTCTCCTCCTTTTTTCCAGGTGTCTCCTGCTTCTGGTTGCCGTTTTCTTCATTTGCCTGGATCCACGTGTTAAACAGTTATTACCTGATGACTGTGTGACGGTAGCTTTATATGTTATCCTTATTCCTTACCCATCTAATGATATAATAAGGACGATGCTCCCCATGGATCCCAATCTTAGGAGATACACAGGAGGAGCGGACACTCTACTGCTGCTCAGAACGTCTGTGCGGCTGCCTCATCTGTCCCGAGATGTCCCTCAGATGACCCCAAGACATCCCTCAGCTGATCCCGAGATGTCCCTCAGCCGACCCCGAGACGTCCCTCAGCTGACCCCGAGACGTCACTCAGCTGATCCTGAGACGTCCCTAAGGCTGACCCCGAGACGTCCCTCAGCTGACCCCAAGACGTCCCTCAGCTGACCCCGAGACGTCCCTCAGCTGACCCCGAGATGTCCCTCAGCTGACCCCGAGACGTCCCCCAGCTGACCCCGAGACGTCCCTCAGCTGACCCCGAGATGTCCCTCAGCTGACCCCGAGACGTCCCCCAGCTGACCCCGAGATACGTCCCTCAGCTGACCCCGAGGGACTGATAACACTGGCCCTGCCCGTATTGGGCAGACACCAAGGTGAGATCCTCCCTCCATTAACAACTTCGGGGCCCATTTATTAAGAATGGCGTTGTAGACTCAGGCCTTAATAAAGCCCCTGCGCTGGCGGAGGATCCGCTGAAGTTAAAGAGACGCCGGCCTCCCCATAACTTTGGCGCATCCAGCGCCAGTTCTAAATGTAAGATGGCTTCCTAGCTGTCTTACATTTAGACCATTTTCTACGCCTAAAACAGGAGTAGAAAATGGTAAATGAGACGGACCTGCCGGCACGGCCCCTTCCGCACCCACAATTTTAGACCTGTTGTGAGTGGGGCAAAGTCGCAGATAGCAGCGCAGCTAAACGTTGCACCGCCATCTGATCCTGAAATACGCCTAATATAGGCGGACTTCAGCTTAATAAATGACCCCCTTCAATTCTAGTTGGCAGTAAATTAGCCGTCCTTCCTCTGTGGTGATGGGTGAGTGCAGGACCTGACACCGCCAGACAGACAGACAGACAGACAGACAGACAGAACTTCTTCAGGTGGAATGTATTCCAAGACTGCTCTGCCCAGAAGAGTCTCCTCCTCTCTCTGCTCTCTGTCTTTTATTATGTTTCTATGTGGGATACAGTCTGGGTGCTCTCATTACGTATCTAATCCTCTCCTGTGGGATACGGTCTGGGTGCTCTCATTACGTATCTAATCCTCTCCTGTGGGATACGGTCTGGGTTCTCTCATTGTGTATCTAATCCTCTCCTGTGGGATAAGGTCTGGGTTCTCATTACGTATCTAATCCTCTCCTGTGGGATACAGTCTGGGGGCTCTCATTACGTATCTAATCCTCTCCTGTGGGATACGGTCTGGGTGCTCTCATTACGTATCTAATCCTCTCCTGTGGGATACGGTCTGGGTGCTCTCATTACGTATCTAATCCTCTCCTGTGGGATACGGTCTGGGTGCTCTCATTACGTATCTAATCCTCTCCTGTGGGATACAGTCTGGGTGCTCTCATTACGTATCTAATCCTCTCCTGTGGGATACAGTCTGGGTGCTCTCATTACGTATCTAATCCTCTCCTGTGGGATACGGTCTGGGTGCTCTCATTACGTATCTAATCCTCTCCTGTGGGATACAGTCTGGGTGCTCTCATTACGTATCTAATCCTCTCCTGTGGGATACAGTCTGGGTGCTCTCATTACGTATCTAATCCTCTCCTGTGGGATACAGTCTGGGTGCTCTCATTACATATCTAATCCTTTCCTGTGTGATACAGTCTGGGTGCTCTAATTGCTGTGTATCTAATCCTCTCCTGTGGGATACAGTCTGGGTGCTCTCATTGTGTATCTAATCCTCTCCTGTGGGATACGGTCTGGGTACTCTCATGTGTATCTAATCCTTTCCTGTGGGATACAGACTGGGTGCTCTCATTGTGTATCTAATCCTCTCCTGTGGGATACGGTCTGGGTACTCTCATGTGTATCTAATCCTCTCCTGTGGGATACGGTCTGCGTACTGTCATGTGTATCTAATCCTCTCCTGTGGGATACAGTCTGGGTGCTCTCATTGCTGTGTATCTAATCCTCTCCTGTGGGATACAGTCTGGGTGCTCTCATTGTGTATCTAATCCTCTCCTGTGGGATACAGTCTGGGTGCTCTAATTGCTGTGTATCTAATCCTCTCCTGTGGGATACAGTCTGGGTGCTCTCATTACGTATCTAATCCTTTCCTGTGGGATACGGTCTGGGTGCTCTCATTACGTATCTAATCCTTTCCTGTGGGATACGGTCTGGGTGCTCTCATTGTGTATCTAATCCTCTCCTGTGGGATACAGTCTAGATGCTCTTATTGCTGTGTATCTAATCCTCTCCTGTGGGATACGGTCTAGGTACTGTCATGTGTATCTAATCCTCTCCTGTGGGATACAGTCTGGGTGCTCTCATTACGTATCTAATCCTCTCCTGTGGGATACGGTCTGCGTACTGTCATGTGTATCTAATCCTCTCCTGTGGGATACGGTCTGCGTACTGTCATGTGTATCTAATCCTCTCCTGTGGGATACAGTCTGGGTGCTCTCATTGCTGTGTATCTAATCCTCTCCTGTGGGATACAGTCTGGGTGCTCTCATTGTGTATCTAATCCTCTCCTGTGGGATACGGTCTGGGTACTCTCATGTGTATCTAATCCTCTCCTGTGGGATACGGTCTGCGTACTGTCATGTGTATCTAATCCTCTCCTGTGGGATACAGTCTGGGTGCTCTCATTGTGTATCTAATCCTCTCCTGTGGGATACAGTCTGGGTGCTCTCATTACGTATCTAATCCTCTCCTGTGGGATACAGTCTGGGTACTGTCATGTGTATCTAATCCTCTCCTGTGGGATACAGTCTGGGTGCTCTAATTGCTGTGTATCTAATCCTCTCCTGTGGGATACGGTCTGGGTGCTCTCATTGTGTATCTAATCCTCTCCTGTGGGATACAGTCTGGGTGCTCTCATTGTGTATCTAATCCTCTCCTGTGGGATACAGTCTGGGTGCTCTAATTGCTGTGTATCTAATCCTCTCCTGTGGGATACAGTCTGGGTGCTCTCATTACGTATCTAATCCTTTCCTGTGGGATACGGTCTGGGTGCTCTCATTACGTATCTAATCCTTTCCTGTGGGATACGGTCTGGGTGCTCTCATTGTGTATCTAATCCTCTCCTGTGGGATACAGTCTAGATGCTCTTATTGCTGTGTATCTAATCCTCTCCTGTGGGATACGGTCTAGGTACTGTCATGTGTATCTAATCCTCTCCTGTGGGATACAGTCTGGGTGCTCTCATTACGTATCTAATCCTCTCCTGTGGGATACAGTCAGTTTTTTCCCCACTTGTCCCATAGATTGATACATGTGCTCAGTGGGGGGAAATCTGCCTTGTGCTCTGCTGCCATCTAGTGGTCACTATACATAACTACAATCAGTGCATTTCTAGCACCTAGCCCGGGCGATATTCTCTGGTTTCAGCACCCTCCTCACTGCTGCCGTCACATCTACAGTGCTGTGAAAAAGTATTCATACCCCTTGAACTTTACCACATTTTATCATGTTACATCCACAAACTTAAAGGGGTTGTCCGAGACCAAACCAGATCTCGCTGGACGTGGCAGACCCGCATTGGCGATGATACTCCCCTGATGCTGGCGCAGGAGGGAGCGGAGGTGCCAGTCTGGTTGTCAAACAGACCGAATCCAGCAGAGGGGACCAGGTGAGTGTCATCACCAGCGCGGGTCTGCCACGTCTGGGGGGGTCTGTTTTGGTCTCGGACATGGATACTCCTGCTACTGCTACTTCATTTCTCCGCCAAGTACCCCAATTTTTATCCACTCCCCAAATTAATGTGGACGTCACCAATTTCATCCCTTATGATTTTTTTCATTTATTTGTGGACGATAAAGTCCTGGAGTTAATTGTGCAGCAGACTAATCTGTACGCCACACAGTTTGCTGTACAAAAGCCCACGTCTATCTACACTGCTCAAAAAAATAAAGGGAGCACAAAAATAACACATCCTAGATCTGAATTAATTAAATATTCTTCTGAAATACTTTGTTCTTTACATAGTTGAATGTGCTGACAACAAAATCACACAAAAATAAGAAAATGGAAATCAAATTTTTCAACCCATGGAGGTCTGGATTTGGAGTCACACTCAAAATTAAAGTGGAAAAACACACAACAGGCTGATCCAACTTTGATGTAATGTCCTTAAAACAAGTCAAAATGAGGCTCAGTAGTGTGTGTGGCCTCCACGTGCCTGTATGACCTCCCTACAACGCCTGTGCATGCTCCTGATGAGGTGGCGGACGGTCTCCTGAGGGATCTCCTCCCAGACCTGGACTAAAGCATCTGCCAACTCCTGGACAGTCTGTGGTGCAGCGTGACGTTGGTGGATAGAGCGAGACATGATGTCCCAGATGTGCTCAATTGGATTCAGGTCTGGGGAACGGATGGGCCAGTCCATAGCATCAATGCCTTCGTCTTGCAGGAACTGCTGACACACTCCAGCCACATGAGGTCTAGCATTGTCTTGCATTAGGAGGAACCCAGGGCCAACCGCACCAGCATATGGTCTCACAAGGGGTCTGAGGATCTCATCTCGGTACCTAATGGCAGTCAGGCTACCTCTGGCGAGCACATGGAGGGCTGTGCGGCCCTCCAAAGAAATGCCACCCACACCATTACTGACCCAATGCCAAACCGGTCATGCTGGAGGATGTTGCAGGCAGCAGAACGTTCTCCACGGCGTCTCAAGACTCTGTCACGTCTGTCACATGTGCTCAGTGTGAACCTGCTTTCATCTGTGAAGAGCACAGGGCGCCAGTGGCGAATTTGCCAATCTTGGTGTTCTCTGGCAAATGCCAAACGTCCTGCACGGTGTTGGTATCACGATCGGCGTGACTATCACATACGTGACACAGAGGGAGGGAAAGAGGAAGGCCCTGCCCAAGTGAGAGGGAAGGTGGTGACCCCTGACTCACCTTGCGGCTGGCACCTGGCTGCCCTGACGTCCCTAGACAGGTTCCTCACCCGTACGCCGATCACGTGCCTAAAACCCTGGCTTTCCCTGAGCTGAGCCCTAGATAGTGAACAGGGCGGTGGGAACACTAGTCCGCACCACTAGCTCTAAAGGAAAACACCAAGGGGAGGACAGACAATACAGACTCAACATATAATCCCAGGTGGGCGACAACAGGAGACAACAAGAAGTCCAACAGGGATCCGGAGGGTAGCACTCTGGAACGACAACCAGGATTCACAACTCCAGTGGGTCAGTATAGAAGTCCAGGCAGGAAGCTCTATAACTGGCAACTAGAGAAGTGTGAGGGGAGAATATAAGGAGGTTGGGAGTGGCAGACAAGAAACAGCTGAGGAGGAGAAGCTACGGATCCCTGAGTGAGACAAAAAGGATAGCAAGGCAAACACAGAAAACAATCACTAAGAAACAACGTGATCTTTAGATATAGAGCGCGCAGCCACCCGCTGCGACTTCCTGACCCCGGGTATAACGGAGTCAGACGTGGCTCTTGATACCCTCGTGACAGTACCCCCCCTTTCACGAGGGGCCTCCGGACACTCAGGACCAGGTCTCTCCGGATGAGAGGTATGGAAAGCCTGAATTAACCTGTTGGCGTTTACCTCTGACGCTGGAACCCACATTCTTTCCTCGGGACCGTAACCCCTCCAATGCACCAGATACTGAAGAGAGCGGCGGACCCGACGAGAATCAACAATTCTGGCTATTTGAAACTCCAGATTACCATCCACAATAACAGGAGGAGGTGGCAGCGGTGATGGTTCTAGAGGTGGAACATACTTCTTGAGTAACGATTTATGGAAGACGTTATGGATCTTAAAAGTCTGAGGTAGCTCCAGGCGAAAAGCCACAGGGTTAATGACGGCTACTATTTTATAAGGACCAATGAACCTAGGGACCAGTTTCCAAGAGGGAACCTTCAACTTAACATTCCTAGTAGACAACCACACATAGTCATTCACTCCTAGGTCCGGACCTGGCGACCGTTTCTTATCGGCCATGCATTTATATTTACCACTCATCTTTTTCAAGTTAGCTTGCACCTTCTGCCATACCGATGAAAGAGATGAAGAAAACCTTTCCTCTTCGGGAACCCCAGAAGACCCCCCTCTTTGAAAGTACAAAATTGGGGATGAAAACCGTATGCACCAAGGAATGGTGACTTGCCAGTGGACTCCTGATAATGATTATTTATGGCAAACTCAGCTAACGGTAAATATGATGACCACAACTCTTGGTTTTCAGACACAAAACACCTTAAATATGTTTCTAGGTTTTGGTTGGTACGCTCAGTCTGTCCATTCGACTGAGGATGGAAAGCTGAGGAAAAGGAAAAGTGTACCCCCAAACGGGAACAAAAAGCTTTCCAAAACTTAGAAATAAACTGGGTTCCCCGATCCGAAACCACATCGGAAGGGACCCCGTGCAGCTTCACGATTTCACTGATAAACACCTGAGCAAGAGTCTTAGCATTAGGAAGTGCGGGTAGCGCAATAAAGTGTACCATTTTGCTAAACCTGTCTACTACTACCAAGATAACTGTTTTACCCGCAGACAACGGTAAGTCAGTAATGAAATCCATTGACAGATGAGTCCATGGCCTATTGGGGATGAAAAGTGGCAATAAAGACCCTGCTGGACGTGTATGAGAGACTTTCGCGCGTGCACAAGTAGAGCAAGTAGACACGAAATCCATTACATCCTGACGCAACCTTGGCCACCAAAAACGACGAGATAATAGCTCCAAGGTTGCTTTACTACCCGGGTGCCCAGCAAGTGCCGAATTATGATGTTCTTTTAATAATTCAAGACGCAGGTTTAACGGTACAAACAATTTCTCTGAGGGGCAAGAGGCCGGGGCGTCCCCCTGGGCCTCTAACACCTTTCCCTCTAGAACAGAGTGTACAGCAGAGACAACCACTCCTCTTTGTAAAATAGGTACCGGATCACTAACATTACCCCCTCCAGGGAAACTACGAGATAATGCGTCTGCCTTGGTATTTTTTGCCCCAGGACGATAGGTGATTACAAAGTTAAATCTGGTAAAGAATAGCGACCACCTAGCTTGTCTAGGGGTGAGACGCTTAGCCGATTCTAGGTACAGAAGGTTTTTGTGATCCGTAATCACCGTGACGGGGTGGATTGCTCCCTCTAAGAAGTGACGCCACTCTTCAAGCGCCAGTTTAATCGCCAACAGTTCCCTATTTCCAATATCATAGTTCTTCTCTGCAGAAGATAATTTTTTGGAAAAGAAAGCGCAAGGACGCCATTTGCCAGGAGACGGACCCTGAGACAATACAGCCCCCACTCCCACCTCTGACGCATCTACCTCAACAATAAAAGGCTGGGAGACATCAGGTTGAATTAGAACAGGTGCCGAGGTAAACCTCTCTTTTAGAGAGGAAAATGCATTTTTAGCGGCGTCAGACCATTTGGAAAAATCAGTCCCCTTCCTAGTCATGTCGGTAAGGGGTTTAACGATCACTGAATAATTTTTTATGAACTTTCTATAGAAATTTGCGAAACCCAAAAACCGTTGTAGGGCTTTAAGGTTCTCAGGAAGATCCCAATCTAAAATTGCCTGGACCTTCCCAGGATCCATACGGAAACCTGAAGCAGATAATAGATATCCCAGGAACTGTATTTCCTGAACGGCGAAGACACATTTTTCAATTTTAGCATATAATTTATTCGTCCGTAGGACCTGCAGTACTTGCCTGACATGCACCTCATGTGTTTTCAGATCAGCCGAATAAATTAAGATATCATCTAGGTATATGACTACAAACCTGCCGATGAGATGACTAAAAATATCATTAACGAAATGTTGGAAGAAGCAGGGGCATTGGTCAGACCGAAAGGCATAACTAGATTTTCATAATGCCCCTCAGGGGTGTTAAAGGCTGTCTTCCACTCATCCCCTTCCCTGATACGAATCAGATTGTAGGCCCCCCTAAGATCAAGTTTGGAGAACCACCTAGCACCCGCAATCTGATTAAAAAGGTCAGGAATGAGAGGAAGAGGGTATGGGTCTCGGATGGTTATCCGGTTTAGCTCACGGAAATCTAGTCAAGGACGCAGGCCCCCATCTTTCTTTTTAACAAAGAAAAACCCTGCAGCCACGGGTGAAGAAGAGGGTCTGATGTGTCCCTTAGCCAGACTCTCGGAGATATAATCTTTCATGGCTTGTCTCTCGGGACCCGAAAGATTATACAACCTGGACTTGGGTAATTTTGCAGGAATCAGGTTAACCGGGCAATCATAAGGACGATGAGGTGGTAGCTTCTGACAACCCTTTTCAGAAAAAACGTCCTCAAAGTCCGAAATAAATGTAGGTAGGGAAGCTATGGAGGCGATTAAGCAATTGTTATTTAAGCAATTCTCTCTGCAATGCTCACTCCACTCCAATATCTCCCTGGCCTGCCAATCCACCACTGGATTGTGCGCTACCAACCAGGGAAGACCCAATACCACAGGAGAGGGAAGGCCCTCCAGAACGTAACATGAAAGACACTCATTATGGTGGTCCCCTACCCGAAGGTGTAAATTATGAACAATGTGGGTGAGGTTTCTCTGAGACAGAGGAGCCGAGTCTATAGCGAATATGGGAATAGGTCTCTGCAGCGTACGGAGAGACAAACCCATAGTGCGGGCAAAATGGGCATCTATCAAATTTACCCCTGCTCCACTGTCTAGAAAAAAAGAAATAGACTCCGTCTTAACACCAAAAACAATAACCGCTGGTAACACAAATTGAGATGTTCGTATGGAGGAAACGTATACCCCCCGGCTGACATCCTCCGCACAGCCTGGGGTTAGTAGTTTTCCGACGGTCTTTTGTTTTTGAGAAAGGAGGGACAGACATTAATGAAATGACCCTTCCCCCCACAGAAAAAACAAGCCCCCCCCTACGGCGAACCTCAGGAGGACGGACCTGACGAGAAGTTCCGCCTAGCTGCATAGGCTCATCTAAGTCAGTACAGACTAACTGTTGCTTGGGAGAGGTAACCAATTGCTCAGGAATTTTCGATCTCTCCCTAAGACGTCTATCTATTCTGATAGAGAGGGACATAACAGCATCAAGGGAAAGGGGGGTCTCATACAGCGCCAGTGCATCCTTAACCCTTTCAGATAACCCAGAGCAGAACTGACTCCTGAGAGCCGGGTCGTTCCACTGAGTATCCGTAGCCCACCTACGGAACTCTGAGCAATATTCCTCTGCTGACCGATCTCCCTGTAGGAGTCTCCGTAACTTCGACTCAGCCAGGGCGACTCGGTCAGGGTCATCATATATGAGACCCAAAGCCCCAAAAAATCCCTCCACTGACCGGAGAGCCTGGGAACCAGGGGGCAACGAGAACGCCCAGGATTGCGGGTCCCCCTGAAGCAGGGAAATTACAATCCCTACCCGCTGTTCTTCATTACCTGAGGAGTAAGGACGCAACTTAAAATATAATTTGCAGGCCTCACGGAACGTCGCAAATTTGTCCCTTCCCCCCGAAAATCTGTCAGGAAGAACAACCTTGGGTTCTGTAACAACCTGGTTACCCATAGCAACCGCTGGGCTTGCGGTCTGCTGTATTTGCTGCTGTTGTTGGAGGACAGACGCCTTCAATCCTGCCACCTCCAAAGACAGGCCTTGAAGCTGTTTTGCCAAGGCAGCAATAGGATCCATATTGGATTCTAAGTAGAGAAAAAAAAAACAACAAAAATTTTTTTATTTTTATTTTTCTCAAAAAGTAAGGGCCAGTTATAATATCACGATCGGCGTGACTATCACATACGTGACACAGAGGGAGGGAAAGAGGAAGGCCCTGCCCAAGTGAGAGGGAAGGTGGTGACCCCTGACTCACCTTGCGGCTGGCACCTGGCTGCCCTGACGTCCCTAGACGGGTTCCTCACCCGTACGCCGATCACGTGCCTAAAACCCTGGCTTTCCCTGAGCTGAGCCCTAGATAGTGAACAGGGCGGTGGGAACACTAGTCCGCACCACTAGCTCTAAAGGAAAACACCAAGGGAAGGACAGACAATACAGACTCAACATATAATCCCAGGTGGGCGACAACAGGAGACAACAAGAAGTCCAACAGGGATCCGGAGGGTAGCACTCTGGAACGACAACCAGGATTCACAACTCCAGTGGGTCAGTATAGAAGTCCAGGCAGGAAGCTCTATAACTGGCAACTAGAGAAGTGTGAGGGGAGAATATAAGGAGGTTGGGAGTGGCAGACAAGAAACAGCTGAGGAGGAGAAGCTACGGATCCCTGAGTGAGACAAAAAGGATAGCAAGGCAAACACAGAAAACAATCACTAAGAAACAACGTGATCTTTAGATATAGAGCGCGCAGCCACCCGCTGCGACTTCCTGACCCCGGGTATAACGGAGTCAGACGTGGCTCTTGATACCCTCGTGACAGTTGGGCTGTAAGCACAACCCCCACCTGTAGACGTCGGGCCCTCATATCACCCTCATGGAGTCTGTTTCTGACCGTTTGAGCAGACACATGCACATTTGTGGCCTGCTGGAGGTCATTTTGCAGGGCTCTGCCAGTGCTCCTCCTGTTCCTCCTTGCACAAAGGCGGAGGTAGCGGTCTTGCTGCTGGGTTGTTGCCCTCCTACGGCCTCCTCCACGTCTCCTGATGTACTGGCCTGTCTCCTGGTAGCGCCTCCATGCTCTGGACACTACGCTGACAGACACAGCAAACCTTCTTGCCACAGCTCGCATTGATGTGCCATCCTGGATAAGCTGCACTACCTGAGCCACTTCTGTGGGTTGTAGACTCCGTCTCATGCTACCACTAGAGTGAAAGCACCGCCAGCATTCAAAAGTGACCAAAACATCAGCCAGGAAGCATAGGAACTGAGAAGTGGTCTGTGGTCACCACCTGCAGAACCACTCCTTTATTGGGGGTGTCTTGCTAATTGCCTATAATTTCCACCTGTTGTCTATCCCATTTGCACAACAGCATGTGAAATTGATGGTCACTCAGTGTTACTTCCTAAGTGGACAGTTTGATTTCACAGAAGTGTGATTGACTTGGAGTTACATTGTGTTGCTTAAGTGTTCCCTTTATTTTTTTGAGCAGTGTATATAAGACGGTGGACCCCCAGAAGTGTCCCTGAAATAAATAAAAAAATTGGGGCTTACCCTGGACATGGGCATCGTAAAAAAGCTGCGAGTACTGTCCACTCAACCCCTGTGATTGCAGCAGTTATGTCCTGAAACCGCTATGAAGTCCTAATGCGGTTTATGCATTTTTCGGACAATTCTCAAGTCCCCCCCAGAACTGACCCAGCCTACGACCGCCAAAATAAATTGAGACCCCTTATTTCCCTCCTTATATACCCCGTATATCCGTCGATGAATCTTTTTTTGTTTTAAAGGCCGCCTTTCCATCCGTCAGTTTATTCCCTCCAAGCGTGCCGGATATGGGGTAAAATGATACAAGGTGCGCGAGAGCGAAACCGGCTACACCTGCGGTCTGTCTGTATATGAGGGCAGAGACTCCCAACTTAACCCCCAGGCTGCCCCGAAATTATTGGGACATCGGGGAAAAATTGTGTGGGATCTATTGGCGCCATTCCTGCACAAAGGGTACCACGTGTACGCGGATCATTTTTATACCAGCATACCCCTTTTTAAATCCCTCCATGCTGGAGACACAGGGGCCTGTGGGACAGTCTGTAAAAATAGAGTGGGATACCCACAACCTCTGGTCTCCAAACGTTTGGAGAGACGAGCATCCTTCGCCCTCGCAAGTGACCAGCTGCTTGCCGTGAAGTGGAAGGACAGGAAGGTTGTCCACATGCCGACCACCGTGCACGCAGACTCCACAGTAGCAGTTAGGGAGAGGGGGGCTACTGCTGACAAACACAAACCGGTCTGTGTGACAGATTATAATAAATTTATGGGAGGTGTAGACCTCTTGGACCAGGCGCTTTGACCCTACCTGGGCTTGGTATAAAAACGCAGCAATCTACCTCCTTCAGATGGCTGCCTATAATAGTTTTGTTTTATTCAAAAAGGCCCAAGGAGCCCTCAGCTTCCTCGAGTTCCAGGAGAAGGTGGTTGAGAGTCTCCTGTTTGAGTCCCCCGCACCTGGGCAAGCCTTCGAATCTGAGGACGTTTGAAGGCTTTCAGAAGGCCTCTTCCCTCAGAGAAGACATATCCTCAGAGACGATGCCGGGTGTGTAAGGAGGAGGGACACCCGAATTTACTGCCCCATTTGCCCATCACAACCAGGCCTCTGCAATTACCCCTGTTTTGAGACGTAACAGAGGAGCCAATATGGACAGTCACAATACATTAGTAAGTGCCTTGTAATAACTTTTTCTACATGATAAATGCCATTTGCTGAAATGAGACGACCCCTTTAAGGTCATCTGTACTAACAGATTTGTGTATGCGAATGTTGGTCCAACTATAGGAACTTCCATATTCAAGGAGACTCGAGCATCGCACTCGAGCACATGCGGTGTTCGGCCCAACACCGCCATGTGCTGAGCATCGCGATGCTCGAGTCAAAATGGTGTTCGGCCGAGCATGCTGGCCCAACACTGGTGAGATGTTCAGAGCTTGGGATATTTTTTGTTATAGCTCTTATAAGTATAGGCAAAGAGGCGGCACTCACCGAAGCTGTAGTAAAAATCTTCTTTATTTCATCCTCATAATACAGATAAAACTGCGGGGCTGGGGCGGACCGCTATATTTCACGGAACATGAAGGTGGCGGTGGCCGTTTCGCGCTGCCGCGCTTCCTCTGGCCACTGACCTCATTGCGCAAACCTGCGCTTCTATATAAGCGTCGTTGTGTGTGGTAGCGTCGTTGGTACTGGTCAGGTCCTGAGTGCAGGACCTGACCAGTACTGATGCAGGAGATAGTGTGAGTGCAGGACCTGACCAGTACTGATGCTGGAGATAGTGTAAGTGCAGGACCTGACCAGTACTGATGCTGGAGATAGTGTGAGTGCAGAACTGGACCAGTACTGATGCTGGAGATAGTGTGAGTGCAGGACCGGACCAGTACTGATGCTGGAGATAGTGTGAGTGCAGGACCGGACCAGTACTGATGCTGGAGATAGCGTGAGCTCCTGACCAGTACTGATGCTGGAGATAGTGTGAGTGCAGGACCTGACTAGTACTGATGCTGGAGGTTAGTGTGAGTGCCAGGACCTGACCAGTACTGATGCTGGAGATAGTGTGAGTGCAGGACCTGACCAGTACTGATGCTAGAGGTTAGTGTGAGTGCCAGGACCTGACCAGTACTGATGCTGGAGGTTAGTGTGAGTGCCAGGACCTGACCAGTACTGATGCTGGAGATAGTGTGAGCTCCTGACCAGTACTGATGCTGGAGGTTAGTGTGAGTGCAGGACCTGACCAGTACTGATGCTGGAGGTTAGTGTGAGTGCCAGGACCTGACCAGTACTGATGCTGGAGATAGTGTGAGCTCCTGACCAGTACTGATGCAGGAGGTTAGTGTGAGTGCAGGACCTGACCAGTACTGATGCAGGAGGTTAGTGTGAGCTCCAGACCAGTACTGATGCTGGAGATAGTGTGAGTGCCAGGACCTGACCAGTACTGATGCAGGAGATAGTGTGAGTGCCAGGATCTGACCAGTACTGATGCTGGAGGTTAGTGTGTCAGTACGTGATTAGTCATGGATGTGGGGTTATGGCGGGTGGAGGGTTATGTCTTATCTTTTTTTCTGGTCACACTGTACTGATGTCTTGAATCTTCTGGGGATGGCGTCTGTGGACACATGAGTCTAGTGACCACCATGAAGAAGAGAAGAAAGTGGTTCAGTGGGAAAGTCTTCCTTGCATGGGGACTTGTAGCCGTGTGTCTGGCAGGGAAAATCTTCACAACGATGTGAGTTATATATCTCTATATTATATACCATGGTCCGAATGGTTGCGATGGTAACTAATAATAGGGCACTCTCAGGGGCGGATTAAGTGCATCATAGGCCCGGGGCTGTTTCCCAAACTTGGGCCCCTTTCCTCTATTTATCAATGACCCCGCCCCCCAATTCGGTGTTCTGCCCCATATTTATAGTAAATATTTAAAGATAACTACACAACATGAAATTCTTTGCAAACTTCGAACCTTTATTGAAGTTTTTATAACAATGGTAAATGGTCCTTCAAATAATATATTAAATGGATTATTATTTTTTTTATTACAGGGAAAGATTTATCCAAACTAAATTAAAAGGAAAAGTGACTTGGTTACTTATCGCAAACAATCAGATTCCACCTTTCATTTCCCAAATGAGATCTGAAAAATGAAAGGTGGGATCTGATTGGTTGCTCGGGACAACTAAGTCAGTTTTCTGTACAACCAGTTTGGAAAATGTACAATAGTGCCATACTGTATACAATAGTAAGTGTCAGAGGACATACACTCTTACAGACCACAAACATTTATAACATCCCCCATAATCATGTTCAGGAAACGAACAATCTAGCATCCAAAAATATTACAAAAAATATTAAAAAAATCATATGTGCACTCTCCACCCAGTAACTGCCTCCAAGGTTGGCGCAAGTAAATGTGCCTTGTGTATAATGAGACCCCAGTATAAGGCTTTGTCTCACTTCAGTAAGTGGCATTTATCATGTAGAGAAAGTTAATACAAGACACTTACTAATTTATTGTGATTGTCCATATTGCTTCCTTTGCTGGATGCATTTTTCCATCACATTATAAAACTGCTCATTTTCATGCTTATTATGACCACCCTGCAATCCATCAGTAGTGGTAATGCTAGCACACTATAGGAAAGATTGTGCACTCATGTGGTCCCGGCCACCAGTGAGTCTGCAACTTTCTCCTATAGTGTGCAAGCACGACCACCGCTGCTGGATTATAGGGTGGTCGTACCTATGGAAACTAGCAGTGTATAATGTCACCTCCATTTGATGGCTCATCCATTCAAACACACTGCACCTGTACTAAACTCCCAACAGAACAAGTACAGATGGCAGATGCAGTGGCTTTGAATAGAGGAGACATCACATGGAGGTGATTTGCCTGGTCACATGACCCTCCATTATCGGCCATCTTATGGACAGGACCTCTGTGTGGACAGCACAAGAGACTTTGTAAACAAGGGAGAATACACATGAAATATAGAAAATGGTGCAGAATTTCACCAAGGACTATAGGTAAGTGTCATATCATCTCAGAAACACATTGGTCAACAATTACCAGAAAGTGGCCAACCCCTTTAAAGGGAATTTCTCACCAGCGACCTGCCTACCAAACAGTTTGCACAGACACAGCTTCTTACCGTCGAAATGAATGGCTTGTGATCCTCTTGTAGGACTGCCTGCCGTTGTCTTGTAGGACTGCCTGCCCTTGTGTTTTTTTACTTCTGTGAGATGCTGGATTTCACAGGAGGTAATGATAGTGGAATAAGCAGATCTGTAGAATAAATATAACATGATGGTGGATTAGTAATCTCTATATTTGAGGAGGAACCACTCTGGAGGTTTGGCTCGGTTCTGACTAAAATGGCGGCTGCTGGCCAGTGTCTCTGTGCCACTGCTCTGTCTCTCTCCTCACAGGTGCCCAGTAGTGGTGAGCGAACTTCTGTTTTCAAGTTCGGTATATAAGGTATGGGTTATCTAAGGGCTCTTTCACACTTGCATTCTTGTCTTCCGGCATAGAGTTCCGTCGTCGGGGCTCTATGCCGGAAGAATCCTGATCAGTTTTATCCTAATGCATTCTGAATGGAGAGAAATCCGTTCAGGATGCATCAGGATGTCTTCAGTTCCGGAACGGAACGTTTTTTGGCCGGAGAAAATACCGCACCATGCTGTGCTTTTTGCTCCGGTCAAAAATCCGGAACACTTGCCGCAAGGCCGGATCCGGAATTAATGCCCATTGAAAGGCATTGATCCGGATCCGGCCTTAAGCTAAACGTCGTTTCGGCGCATTACCGGATCCGACGTTTAGCTTTTTCTGAATGGTTACTATGGCAGCCAGGACGCTACTAAAGTCCTGGGTGCCATAGTAGTAGTGGGGAGCGGGGGAACAGTATACTTACCGTCCGTGCGGCTCCCCGGGCGCTCCAGAGTGACGTCAGGGCGCCCCACACGCATGGATGACGTGATCACATGGATCATGTGATCCATGCGCATGGGGCGCTCTGACGTCATTCTGGAGCGCCCCGGGAGCCGCACGGACTGTAAGTATACCGCTCCCCCGCTCCCCACTACTACTATGGCAGCCAGGACTTTAATAGTGTCCTGGGTGTCATAGTAACACTGAACGCATTTTGAAGACGGATCCGTCTTCAAATGCTTTCAGTTCACTTGCAGTGTTACGGATCCGGCGGGCAGCTCCGGCAAATGGAGTACACGCCGGATCCGGACAACGCAAGTGTGAAAGAGGCCTTAGAATTCCATTATGGATTCTGCAAACAGGAATCATAATTTAGGGTCCGTGGTAGCGTGGTAGTGTTTGAACATCAAAATGGTGGATTACTATTGATCCTTCTCCTAACACGTGCCCAGACCAGCACACCAAGTGTTTGAACATCAAAATGGTGGATTATGAATCCCTGTATCATACAGGATTAATAATCCACCATTTTGATGGTCAATAACTTGGTGTGCTGGGCTAGGCACCTTTAAAAAGAAGGATCAATTGTAATCCACCATTTTAATATCAAACACTTGGTGTAATAATCCACCATTTTTATAGTCAAACACACTTTGTGATGGGCAGTGGCACCTGTGAAAAAGAGGCAGAGCAGAGGCCAGACAGCAGCAGCCATTTCAGTCAGATTAGAGCCAAAGCTGCAGAGTGGCTGTAACCTGTAATCTGACTAAGATGGCCACTGCTGCTCTGCCTCTCACTCACAGACACAGCCCACAGTCCCACTGCCCTGCTGCCCAGGCCATCACCATTCATTAAAATGTACTGGCTTTGGCTGCTGCTGCGCCTGCTCACTGGAATGCTGGAAGTTAACCCCGACGAAGCAGGTCCTCCCTCCTTGCTGCTTTCTCTCACAGACCCAGCCAGGCTGTCCTGACTCCTTGCGCTGGCAATAGTAGTGGTGGCATTGAGAAGATCGGTGGCGGGAATAAAGCACTGCAGCCTTCTGTGTTCTGTGACGGAGGAGGCGGAGCTACAGTGAGTGACTGACTGAGTCACGTGCCCCCCTCCTCTCCTCGGCACTCTGTCTTTCGCCGTATCCGCCCTGCTTCATTTTTAACTCCGTCCACCGCGGCGCTGACGGGGGCGGGATCAAGCAAGCCGGCCGGTTGTTACTGTCTGCACTGCAGCAGGCAGGCAGCGCAGCGGAGCGTGTAAGTAAAGCACTGGCTGTGCGTCGCTACTGCAGATATATTTTAGTAACTTTGGGTCTGGTGGTGGGCCCTTCACTCACCCTGGGCTCGGGGCTGCCGACCCAAACGCCCCAATTATAATCCGCCACTGGGCACTCTGACTGTTGCTATTAATGGGGGCG
Source organism: Bufo bufo (assembly GCF_905171765.1). Lineage (NCBI taxonomy): Eukaryota > Metazoa > Chordata > Amphibia > Anura > Bufonidae > Bufo > Bufo bufo. The sequence continues at coordinate 33,127,479 of NC_053392.1, read as the reverse complement.
CTCTGGCTGTAACTGTCTAGACTTGACAGCGGCGAATCAATGGATGTCGTATATCTGGACTTCTCCAAAGCATTTGACACTGTACCACATAAAAGGTTAGTATATAAAATGAGAATGCTCGGACTGGGAGAAAACGTCTGTATGTGGGTAAGTAACTGGCTCAATGATAGAAAACAGAGGGTGGTTATTAACGGTACACACTCAGATTGGGTCACTGTCACTAGTGGGGTACCTCAGGGGTCAGTATTGAGCCCTATTCTCTTCAATATATTTATTAATGATACTGTAGAAGGCTTGCATAGTAAAGTATCCATTTTCACAGATGACACTAAACTCTGTAAAGTAATTAACACTAAGGAGGACAGTATACTACTACAGAGGGATCTGGATAGATTAGAGGCTTGGGCAGATAAGTGGCAGATGAGGTTTAACACTGACAAATGTAAGGTTATGCACATGGGAAGGAATAATGCAAGTCACCCGTACATACTAAATGGTAAAACACTCGGTAACACTGACATGGAAAAGGATCTAGGAATTTTAATAAACAGCAAACTAAGCTGTAGAAACCAGTGTCAGGCAGCTGCTGCCAAGGCCAATTAGATAATGGGTTGCATCAAAAGGGGCATAGATGCCCGTGATGAGAACATAGTCCTACCACTTTACAAATCACTAGTCAGACCACACATGGAGTACTGTGTACAGTTCTGGGCTCCTGTGAACAAGGCAGACATAGCAGAGCTGGAGAGGGTCCAGAGGAGGGCAACTAAAGTAATAACTGGAATGGGGCAACTGCAGTACCCTGAAAGATGATCAACATTAGTGTTATTCACTTTAGAAAAAAGACGACTGAGGGGAGATCTAATTACTATGTATAAATATATCAGGGGTCAGTATGCAGCCAGCCAGTAGCTCAGGGGCAACACGTGAGGTGCACGGTGGACCGATGAGGGGCCAAATAATAACACACAGTTCATCAGTTTACTCACGGTTAGCAGATAGCTTCCCTGGGCTGGCAGCACAGTGTTGAGGTGGACAGCACACGAAATCCTCCGGGGCACGCTCTGTGGTAGGGAAGCATCAGCCAAGATGGTGGTTGAGGTGCCCTTGATGTTAGGGGTGCTTAAGGTGCTTGTTGCGGCTGAGTCTCTTGATGGTTTTTGTCGTGACGCCAGTACCGTTAATGGTGGTACAACCAATAGTGGTAATAATGAGGTAGACAGTGGTAAGGTGCAACTCACAACTTTTACTGTTGATGACTTTGGTTGCAGCAGTACAGAATACAGTCTCTTGTTGGTATTAGAGTTAATTCTGCAGATCCACTGTTTCCAGGCTTTCTTAGGCTTGATTTGAGCTATGGTTGGGGAGTACCTTATTCCTGTTGATGTGCTCAGTCCTATACCTCGTCCTTTCCCTCCAAGCTGAATATTGGGACAGGTAGCTACTCTATCTCCCAGAAGTATGGTGTGGCTGCCAGAAGCTATAAGTCCTCCACCATGCGCAAAGGTGTCTGTGGCCCTCAATAATCACCGGTGAATCTTTAGGAAGCTTGTTTCTATTCCAGGGAGGCAAACTCTCTCCTACTGGTCAGGGATGCAAGTCTATAGTCCGGCCACAGAAGGAAAACGCTCTTCTGCGCCTCACACCTTGGTACTACCTCATAGCGAAGTTGGCTCCACTCACTAATCTGTGGTGTGGAGTCTTCACTCTGCCTTCTCTCCCACTAATCTAATCTGATCTACTCAGATCTGCTCTAATCTGTAACTCCTTCTCACTACTCTGATCTGACCTCCCTCACTAGGCCTGACCTAGGTATATATAGAACCTAAGTGTTATCCCCATCTAGTGGTGGGATGTATAAATTACACCTAATCTGCCTGGTAACAGGGATTTTGCAGATAAATTAGTACAAAGTCATATAATACAGCATAGTACAGTTTTTAGAGTAAAAAGTGCTTTTAAGCAGTGCCCACACACACGTAGTGGGACGCTGCAAGTACAGAGATCTCTCCCATCATCTATTTATCCCCAGGACTGTGACTGTGACGAGGGGACATCCTCTGCGTCTGGAGGAAAGAAGGATTCTACACAAACATAGAAGAGGATTCTTTACGGTAAGAGCAGTGAGACTATGGATCTCTCTGCCTGAGGAGGTGGTGATGGTGAGTACAATAAAGGAATTCAAGAGGGGCCTGGATGTATTTCTGGAGCGTAATAATATTACAGGTTATAGCTACTAGAGAGGGGTCGTTGATCCAGGGAGATATTCTGATGCCTGATTGGAGTCGGGAAGGAATTTTTTATTCCCCTAAAGTGGGGAAAATTGGCTTCTACCTCACAGGGTTTTTTTTCCCTTCCTCTGGATCAACTTGCAGGATGACAGGCCGAACTGGATGGACAAATGTCTTTCTTATTTCTTATGTACTATGTTACTATGTTACATGACACAGCTGAGGATCAGGAGGGAGGAGATAACTTACAAATACAATCACTAGTAAGAAAATTACCTTCATTACAGTTTACATCATAAACCTTTCTAACAGGTCAGAGAATAAGAATGTTTGTGGGAGTGCTTCTTTAAGTATGAATCTTTCTATCATCTGGGGTATTGGGTGGGAGGCAACCCCACATCTAGACATATTTAAATTGAGTACGGTATCTGCCTTGTTTTGATGTAAAATATAGTTTCATAAAAACTAAAAAAGGTGAAATACTCATGCAGTCAGTGTGTTTGCAGGGCCGACATAAATACTTCACACCAGACATCACCCCAGACTGAGGGGTTTACGGTAAGTCCACTTACAGTATAATGGTATAATGTTGTGAGAAACTGAAAGAGACTTTCCATCATATATTAAGAATAAGGCAAAAATGTTGTGTAGATACGGGTCCCACCTCTTGAACCTGCCTGCCTTTGGAAAGAAGGGCCGTGACCACTTGACCCTCACGATAAGGCTACCGCTTCACCCTGTAGCTTGCAGATGTAATGGTTTGGTGGTTCTGTCAGTAGCTGGATAAAGTGGTAGATCCATTCTTAAAGTTCACCTGACACCAGCTCCTTACCCAAATTACTCACATTCATCTCAAAGATTCTTTGGGACTTCTAACAAAACACTGGAGACCCAAGGAAAGACACTTGGAGATGTGAACACAGTATTTAGGATCAGGCTTATATCTGATGGAATTTACCATGTATGAACAACATCTTGACTAGGAGTCGATGAGAACCTGTGAGTGGGTTAATACCATGTATGAACAACATCTTGAGCAGTAGACGATGAGAACCTATGAGTGTGTTTCAGGAATAAAGTGTGTGAGAAAATCACAAAACAAAATTGCACTGATGACAAGATAAACCGCTTAAAGCTAGCACCCTCCAGTCAACTTTGCTAGAAGATGCCAATGATAACATGACCATGGTCCATAATATACACTCGAGTTCTACAGATTCCACCAAAGTTTGCTGGTATCTAACTTTGCCTATGAACCATGAACCTTGACTAGTGTTGGTGGAAGAGGTTTCCTCTGATTGTCTATTCCGTTTCACAGTCTAAATCCTGTCGTAGTTCATTTGCCAAAGTCTGTTCATTGTGTTGTCTGGATTCAGTCCTAGGTCTAGTATAGTTAGATTGTGTTTGTCTATAATTGTGACTTTGATATCAACCAGACCACATTTTTTTTTAGCAAACAATGCAGAAATCTAGGTAATTCCAAATGGTTCACTTACTTTTTCTTACAGCTGTAGACATGCAGGAATGGACTCAGTAGCAAACACCAAGAAAAAACAGCAATGTTCTCAGTGTATAATGGACCTGGTACTGATGCATCTGTTGGACTCTTATAAGGATAATTTCCAAGCAGACCATAGCTTTACTGTGGGTGTGGAACCACTATGTCAACCAACCGCTTTGACTTTGGGTTAGACTTAAGGGCGTTATCCTGACAGTCCCCTGATATTCACCCTTTAACAGGGATCTAGACTTCGCAGCAGAAAGAGCCACCAAAGCACCTTGAACTCTGGGAGGATGCCTCAGCAATAGGGATATTAGGTATGCAATTTCAACGCAAAGGTATCTTATATTACATTTTGTTTTCCCATGCCTGATCTCTGCCTGTTTACTGGATTTGAGCCTTTGCTGCCTAACCTGAACACTGTCTGGCTCATGTTGACTGTGACCGGCCTGCCTGAACTTTGGCCTATTTTCCAGATTGTTCGAACTCTGTCTGCCTTGACCTGTGTACGGCTTTCCCTTAGTGCCATGCATCAGTGTCTCTTGACCCTTATGGGTTAGCAGCGATCAAAATCTGTTCAATGACACCGCTGGGTAGAGTTGGTTAAGTTTACCATCCTTTTGTAGGTCACATAAGAGAAGGTTTGGTACGCAAGGTTTGCCTGTTGTTCTTAGTAGGGTTGATGTTCCTGAAGGTGTCTGTAATATAGAAAATGGGTTAGCTTTACTGGATAAATGGTTAGAATACTGAAGATTACAGTTCTTTTTCCAAATTTTATACTTGGAGAGAAGGAATTCTCTGTCTCAGTATTTTATTGGCCAGGACTTCAGGAGAGAAGGAATCCGTAACTCTGATTTTGGACTATTATCTACAGCAGGGGATAGCAACCTTCGGCACTCCAGCTGTTGTGAAACTACAATTCCCAGTATGCTCTGTTTCTATGGGAGTTATGAGAAGAGCAGAGCAAGTGTGCATGCTGGGAGTTGTAGTTTCACAACACCTGGCGTGCCGGAGGTTGCCTACCCATGATCTACAGCAATACGTGTGTTGCACTGCAGATAAGGAGTGTAGATTGCTATTTTTTATTTTCCCACTAACCCCAGTTCCCCCGCTGTCAGCACGGAAAACTACACTGAAATACATAATCAGGACTGCTGTGCTGTGCCAACATAATGGAGAGGACATGTGTGCGCATGCACAGCAGTCCTAACAATATATACACGTTATAACATGGTTATATCGGTAAATAACGGAATCCATACGACCGGAAATCAAAACGGAAACCTTTAGAAGCATTACGTTTTGATCCGTCATAATAGAAGTATATGGGCAAGCATAATGGATCCGTCTGCTTTCCGTTATGCTGGACGGAAAACAAAGTTCTGTCGACAGATGTTATAAAGGAAAGCCATAACGGAATACATAACGGTGATGTGAACAAGCCCTTACTGGTGTTTTCTCCATAAACAATCACCGTTTCAATGTAACAATGGTAACCCATAGCAACGGAACCGTGCAGAGATACATTTCCATGTACGAGGGGGTGCGAGAATCCTCTTACAAAGGTTGACTTAACTGAATAGTTTTTGTGTGATTTGTTGCAGTCGTACCTCGCTCTCCCAGAGGTGGACGGTCGGTGGGATTACCCGTGCCTCACTAACCAGGTAGTGTCTACACTAAGGTAAGCTTTAATGAGTGATTCTAGGTCTTACCACCATAGAGAGAGACGTCATAATGCTGGGATATACCATCACTTACTAATTGGTGGGTTCTGATTAGTGGGACCCCCAACTCTTCTTACAATGAAGGGGCAGGTGGCCGGGTTCATCGCCGTGCAAGGAAGGGGACACCCTGAATGGAGCCATGCTGCAATTCTCTGGGTGGGAGAGATGTTGAGCAGAAGAAAATTTGAAGGGGCCTTGGTCTTTTTGTTCTCCTAGAGGTCGAATCCCCAACCGTACTGCCATATGAGTGATAATAATGTATAGATTTTTCATGTCTGCTTCTTAACATAACTGTACTGCTTGTGGTCTGTGCCCGCCAGCATCTCCTCTCTCTTGGTGGGCATGGCTTTTGGAGTATTCACTCCTCTTGCTGAGCCATGATCTAGGATGCTTACAGCCTTCCCTGCCTCCTTCCTGCCGATGCACGCCCTCATCGGGTGCTTGCGCTATTCCTGGCTCTTAAAGTGCCAGCATGTGCAAGGGCTAATCTGCCAATGACAGCATTCCCTGGGTTACATATGGCGTCTTACCCTGTGGCAAAAAGTTCCTACCTTGTCTAATCCTGCAAAAATGTGCCATTATTATATGTAGGTTCTGATATTCAATGCCTGACCTCTGCCTGATCACCATGTTGACCCTGTGCCGCTTATCCAGCACTGTGCCTGATCACTGGGCCTATTGCCTGCTTACCATATTGCACAAGGTTTGCCTGTCCTAACGTTGGCTTGCCCTCTGCCCTCTCTTCTTCCCGTCCCTTTTATGCCATACACCAGTGTCCCTTGACCTGCCAAACTAGAATTCACTTTATAAGACGCACTGCCATTTCCCCATTGGGGGGAAAAAGGTGCATCTTATAAAGTGAAAATACGGTAGGTTGCACCAAAATAATAATTATCCTCCAGCCACTAATGTTTGCCTGCTCTAGCACAGCCCTATCTAATATGGCCTGTACCCATGGGCCGTTGTGGGGTGTTTTTGGTCACAATCCTGTCAGAGCAATTCCTCAAAGGCAGATTAGGGCAGCCAGGGATGGACAGGCCCACCAAAGCAGCAGAGGATCTTCTGGTGGAATCAGGCTCTGACCCTCTAAAGGCAATGTGTCACCGGTTTTATGGTGTCCTAACTAAGGGCAACATGAACTAGTGACAGATGCCCTTAGCAAAATGCTGGGTCACTTTCTTTAACTGACCCAGCCGTTTTGCTAAAATCTTTTATTGAACAGCTCCAGCGCGTCATTAATATTCATGAGCTCCTGGCTTTCTCTGCCCCATTGCTGCTACTGATTCAGTTGGAAGAAAACTGCCAATCAGTGTCAGGTGGGTGGAGAAAGCCAGAAGCTCATGAATGTCAGGACTCGTTGGCATGTGCTGGAGCTAGCAGAATAAAACTGGTGACAAATTCCCTTTAGAGGGGCCAACGGTCCAGCATCCCCAATTGGAGGTGACCTTGGACACAGTCATTTATTACTTGGGTCTGTTTCTCATGGGATTATTCATAAATGGCCCTTTAGATCTTACTGGTAATTAGGGATGAGCGAACCCGTGGAAGTTCAGGTTCGCCGGGTTCGGCCGAACTTCAGGCCAAAGTTCATGTTTGGGACCCGAACTAGACCAAATTCGAACTCGAACCTGGATCCCATTAAAGTCAATGGGAACCCGAACTCCACTTTATTATTTTCCGTTATAACATGGTTATAACGGAAAATAATAGCATTCTTAAGACAGACCACGTGGTGAGCGCGGTGACGTCATCGCAGGTCCTGAAGAAAGAAGACGTGCGTGATCAAGGATGCACAATCAAATGCATGAGGGGAGTTTTTTTAAAATTATTTTTAACTCCTCGATGTCCATTTTATTTAGTATTCTGTCTTAAGAATCCTAATATTTTCCCTTATAACCATGTTATAACGGAAAATAATAAAATCACCCGAACACCAAACTCGAACTGCAGTGAAAAAGTCCGGGTTCGGTTCCGGGCACCCAAACTGCTGCAGTGATGGTTGACCTTCTGGAAGTTTCTCCCATCTGCACACAGGATCTTTGGAGGTCAGCCAGATTGAGCATTGGGTTCTTGATCATCTCTTTTACCAAGGCCCTTCTTCCCCAATTACTTAGTTTGGAGGGGCAGCCAGCTCTAGGAGGAGTCCTGGTTGTTTCTAGTCTTCCATTTAAGAATTATGGAGGAGGCCTTTGTGCTCTGGGGAACTTTCAGTGTAGCTAAAATGGTTTTGTACCCTTCTCCATATCTGTGCCTCCGCACAATCCTGCCTCTGAGCTCTACAGGCAGTTCTTTTCTCCTCATGTCTTGGTGTTTGCTCTGATATGCATTTTCAGCTGTGAGAGGTTATATAGACAGGGCTGTGTGTTTCCAAATCATGTCCAATCAGCTGAATTTACTACAAGTGACTCCAGTCAAAGTGTAGAAACATCTTAAAGATGATCCAGAGAAATGGGAGGCCCCCGAGCAAAATGTCAAGTGTCACAGCTAAGGGGCAGAATACTTATGTCCAGGGGGAATTTTAGTTTTTCCTTTTTAATAAATTTGCATTTAATCTTTTTTTATAATGGGGTATTGAGATTGATGGGGGAACTTATTTTTTTAATTTTAGCACAAGGAGCTGCATAACAAAATATGAAAAAAGTGAAGGTTCTGAAGACTTTTAGAATGCACTGTATAGAGATGGAAGGTGGAAATCTCTCCTGGTGAAGGAAACCTGTTCATTACACTGATGCCATCTATGTATATTCCATCCTTACTGCTGTATAGACCCATTTTACTTCCCCTCCTAGATGCAGAGCTCTGAGTCCAGTCCTGGCTCTCCATCATATCTCAGCCGTCTAGTGAAAAGCAAGAGCTTGCGATCTTGGTACCGCTCACCAGCGTATGCTTACAGCTTCCCCGCCAGAAGGGAGGACTACATGACCGATCTCAAGATCCTGGAGACGTTCCTTCGATGTGAAGAAGAGAAGAAGAGACAAGCTCAACTCTGTGGTATGTGGCAGGATTTATGTTGATGTATTATTTATTGCAGTTTTTGGTTCACTTTTTTGTGCAGCATTTTGAGACAAAACCAAATGACTTAGACTTCTTCTTGCTGGAGCCACTTCTGGTACTGGCTCAAAAAACCTACATCAAAAACTGCATGTATGATTCCAGCCTTAAAGGGTTTTTCTGAGATTTTAATCTTGATGGTGGGGGTATGACCCAAACCCCCTCTGATCAGCTGTTTCAGAGTAGTTCTGGCACTAGAACTACACAGCTTTGACCATTGTCTACTGGATGATGCTGGTAACTGCAGAGCTGCTCCCTCTGAAGTGAATGGAAACCAGTTCCGTCCACTACACAATGAACAGAGCTGTGTAGTTCCGTCCCGAGATACTCTGAAACAGCTGATCAGTGAGGGTTCACGGTGTTGGCTGCCCACCAATAACATATTGATGACCTGAGGACAGACCATAAATTTTAAAGTCCCAGAAAACTTTTTTAAGAAGGATGGGGGGGGGGGGGGGGGTTTTGGTTCAATTTTTGACACATTGTTATATGTATTATAATGTACTTTTCCAACAGTTTTCAAGACCTATTCTTGAATGGGAAGCTTGATTATATTCTTCCAGAGGATAATCCTCAATTCTGGTCAGTTATCAGAGCTGTGTCCTGTAACTAGAAGTGTACCTGAAAGCTTGTGGACCCAAAATGCCTAATTTTAGGGTCTCCAATCTATAGTATTATTCCGAGCTATGCATCACATGGCTAGAATAGATTCCCATGCTCTGGAAGCAATCAATTTTCCCAGAGACACAGCTATCTGGGTGCAGAGTTATCAGCCAGACCCCGATACTTCACCGACCATAAGCTCCTCTGCCACATAGGAAGACACCAGTGTTCTCAATGTCATATGGTAGATGAAGGACCTTATTAGACATTTTGCAAATGTTCCTATTTGTTGACAGCAAGCAGAGATCTTAAAGATGACGAGGAAATGAAACACAAATTAGATTAGAAGGTTGTAGAACCTTTCAATATTCTGTTTACATGAGATCGACGACCCTCTTAAAGGGGTTATCCCACAAATGAAAAACAAAATATCTGCATAGTTGGCAACCCTGGCAAATTCAGGCCTCCACAGACAGAAAGTTGATGGTGCTTGTGTAAGAAGTGGCCATTTCATTGGGGTTTGGTGTTTCCTAAATGCCACAAATTTACCAACAATCATTTTGTTGTACCTGGAGTGATAAACTATTATTTAACTATATAAATGCAAACAAGATGCTTTTCATTGTAGTTTTCACCCTTACTCACCTCTCTGCAGCTCTGATCACTTCCCTTTCTGTGAGTGGGCAGGAGCTTGTCCTATGTAACAAACACCTGCATTTCCCTGGAGTGCATTAGAGTCAGCTCTTGTTAACTCCTTCACATATCCCTCACATATATTCCCAGAAATAGATATGGTAGGTAGTGCCCCACAATCCCCTTCTCTGCTGTCCAGAGAGAGATAGAGCTACGGTATATACTTCTATGAGGGATGAATGAATGAAAGGTGCCTGGGACACTTTTATATGAGATCCTTACACCAGTATCTTCCCTGAGAGCAGGGGAGCTACTGACCATGTTAGTCCACCGCTAAATGCAGGAGAAGGTGGACCAGAAGGAGAAAAGGGAGGGGGCGCCAAAGAGAGGAAAATGCAATGTCGATAAAAAAAAACTAAAAATATTTTTATTGCAGTAATACTTCATATGAAAGGTCCTGAATAGTGATACTTTTTCTGGAATAACCCCCATTAAGTTCAAGGTAAACATTGTAGGGTTAGTGGAATCCCCCTTAATACCGCCATGTCTGTTGTCTATGTTTCTCCAGTGATTCTGGCTTCTAGTCCAGCCTGGGATTACATTCGTTCCCTGGATTATCATAGCCGTGTTCTGATGGAGTACCAGTACCAGGTGGCATGCTTGCCGCAGCCGAAAATGCACCCACAGACGATGGCCACCAGTAGAAAAAAGGAGGTAAGTACACGAGGAGACGGGACGCTGATGCCTATCTTTCTGCAGCTAACATTTATTTTACTCATGGTGACAGGTCAGTCATCAGTAAATCCAGCTACGATTTGTGTTGATCACCTGCAGATCTTTTCGTAGTGTTCCTTTTATATGCTGAATGGGTGGGCTGATGTGATGCATGCTGGGACCAATCAGATGTCTCCCCTGTAGCTCCTTCTCCCCTCTCGCAGCTTGAGCTTCACAGACATAAAGAGAAGCTGCACCAGCATCCCCCTCCTTCCCCTTTACTTGCTGCTTCTTTACACTAAAAAGATTTTGGAGGGACCATCATAGTTTGTGAACATTTACAGAGATCGGGGAAAAGGAAAAGAGAGCTGCAGTAAATACTAATAAGATATACTATAAAGTTTCACATATTACATGTACTTCTGATAGAAGCAAAGAATTAAAATGATAGATACAATAAAAACACATTAATATCAGTTTCTATATGTTTAATATACAGTACATTCTTGGTTGGGGTCCACGAGCTCTAACTCCTGCCAGTTTACACAAATATGGAATCCCTAAACTACCATGTGCCATTAATAGTACTGGTAACATTTTATGTGGCAAGTGGGTCTTCAGACCCCTTATACACCTTGACCTAGGTAGGACTGTAACATCTGGAACCTCAATAGCTCCTCACCAAATCCCACCCCCCTCAGACCCACGGATTCTAATGACTTTGGCCTTTTATTGACCACAAGTTTGCCTGTTTCCTTAGTGCCCTGCACTGGTGTCTCTGACCCTTGTGGATCAGCAGGCAACCACCTGGAGACCACTCCAGGAGGTAGCAGCCTGGTGGATTATCTTCAGCAAAGACCAGACCCCTGTACAGGGGATGAACACCAGGGGACTGCTAGGACAACGCCCTCAGGAATAGCCCACAGCCAAATCCGTTGGTTGACACAGCAGAGGCTGACTGGTCATATACCCTACAAGGAAATCTCCCGGTGGGCCGATGGCCAGGGGGACACCTGACCCACCTCGCGGCCGCTGGCCAGGTACATACTGATCTGATGCTTTCAGAATTAATTAATGCTAGAAGCATCAGGTACTTATTCACCAGGTCAGCAGCCCTTCTGAATTCAACTGCATCGCCGTCCTCAGCATGGTCATAGGTCATGTGGTATTTGGTTTTCCTAGGGAGGTATTTTGTGCTGCACTATGGTATTGCTGGTCTCACCTACTTCTGTTGCCCATGCCTATCTGTGGCTTGTGTTGGCCCTGCCTTCTGTCCATTTGGACTCGCCTACAACTTGGGGCCACTTTTAGGTTTTTATACAGGGCCACTTTAAGCTCCCAGTCTGCCGCTGCCGTGGTCCGTAACCGCAAGAAGCTTAAAAACTCACAAATATAACTGCACTATAATTTGTGACTTTTTGATGCCACTTTTGTGGTGTAAAAGGCTAATTAAATCTCCCCCAAAGTATTTTGTTCTAAATATATACGCACGCATACACGTTGCTGTACTCGTCAAAATAAAAGATTCCAGATTTAAATTTTTGAGGTAAATCCGAAAAAGTGGTGTAGAACAATGGTACTCCTCAACGGGGAGTTTTTAAATGCGGCAGAATCATCACAGTGGACCAGGTTGTTTGATAAATTTGACATTTATAGCCAGAAAATTTGGTGCAAAAAGATGCATTTTAGGGTGTGCATTCTTTCCCTTCTAAGCCACACCCCTTATCAACTAAGCCATGCCCCCTTTGTCAGTTAAGCCATACCCTTTATCAACTAAGACACGCCCCTTGTCAACCAAGCCACACCCCTTATCAACGAACACACTCCACTTGCCAACTTTTCGAAAGAGAACGTGTGACTTTTTGTGCCAAATTGTACTGCACTTGGCGACCAGGGCGAGTCCCTAACACAACACTATTTCTAGCCCATTGCACCAGGATCAGTAGACAGTAAAAAGCTTCCATTCACTGTCAGTAAGCAGAGATGTTGATGTTAGTGAGGAACTGAAACACAACGATTTAGCAAAACTGATGTAAAGGAAAGCTGTCGTAGTTGCCCATAGCAACCAATCACAATCCACCTTTCATTTTTCAGAGCTCCTTTGGAAAAAGAAAGGATCTTCCCCAATGTCTATTAAAAAGTTGCACAACTTTTCCTAGAACTTGTGATTAGAAGCACACGTAATAACATTTCTCTTCTCGTCTTTGTAGACCTGGGAAATAGTTCATCAGCGTTAAGAACACGAGGCTCCGTGGACAGAAGTTCCTCAAGATGCTGCTGTCACACGTGGCAATACTCTCAATATAACTATCCTCCGACTCGCTTTATTTGGTGCAGTGGATTTGACACGTACAATGTGGGGTCTTGGGTCCGATACAGTGACAGCCCAAAGTCAGAAATAAGCCATGGGCGAGGAGCCACTTAGGTAGAGAGGGCAGGGTGGCAGTGTCTCCTCAGCTGCCTTTAGAGGATATATGTGGTACTGACCTGTCCTGGATCCAACATCATGTGCGGCCTCCTTCCACTCCTCCAGCCTGCTCGGTCACTCCTCCTGGACATCAAGTTGTTTCAACCTGGCTCAGAAGGTGGGACGACACATAATTCTTCAGGCCTGTTCTATGTGTAACAGCGAAACCGGCCACCCAGTTCTGTTATCTCTGCTATTTTGACCCTCCTGCTTTGCTACATTGGTCCTCCACCTCTGCTATATTATAAGTAATATAGGTCTATGGCTCAGCATTTACTGTGAGCTGTAAAACGATGAAAATTACAACCAAAATAATCTAGTCAAGTAGCACCAGCCTAAACAAAAACATGGACACGTCTATTTTTTTCACAGACACAGGAAAAAAAAGTCACCTATTTTTATGGACTGTCCAGAAATGTCTTGATGGTTGGCAACCTTGGCTACAACAGGTCTCCAGCTGTGCTATGCTGGGTCTGCAGCTCTGCTACATAGACCCTTCAGCTCTGATTTATCAGGCCTCCAGCTCTGCTACATCAGATCTCCGGCGCTGTTATACAGGCCACCAGCTCTCCTATGCCAGGTTGGCTAGCTGTGCTGCATCGGTCCTTCAGTTCAGCTATGCCATTCATCTGGCTCACCTCTGTGAGTTCAGCTCTATTTCTACTGGTTTAGTAACTCCAGCACTGCCAACAGCTCTGGATTATCCTCCCTGCTCTCCTACTCCAAGTGCTGCCTCGCAATGTTACTACGGGATAAGTAACATAGTAACATAGTACATAAGGCCAAAAAAAGACATTTGTCCACCCAGTTCGGCCTGTCATCCTGCAAGTTGATCCAGAGGAAGGCAAAAAAACCCTGTGAGGTAGAAGCCAATTTTCCTCACTTTAGGGGAATAAAAAATTCCCTCCCAACTACAATCAGGCAATCAGAATATCTCCCTGGATCAACGACCCCTCTCTAGTAGCTATAGCCTGTAATATTATTACGCTCCAGAAATACATCCAGGCCCCTCTTGAATTCCTTTATTGTACTCACCATCACCACCTCCTCAGGCAGAGAGCTCCATAGTCTCACTGCTCTTACCGTAAAGAATCCTCTTCTATGTTTGTGTACAAACCTTCTTTCCTCCAGACGCAGAGGATGTCCCCTCGTCACAGTCACAGTCCTGGGGATAAATAGATGATGGGATAGATCTCTGTACTGACTCTGTACTGTACTGTTCCACAAAGTAGCTTTGTGGAACCATCTGACCAGGTGAGAATGTAACAGTATGTACACCTTTCCAACTATTTTGCAACCATACTCTGGCTCTGAAGACAAAAAAGTGAAAGAAGAGAGGAGAGTATGTGAGAGAAGACAAAAGAGAGAGCAAGAAAGGAGAGCATGAGAGAGGGCACAAAGAGAGAGCAAGAAAGGAGACCATGACAGAGGGCACAAAGAGAGAAAACCATTCCAACAAAATCTTCCCTCCAAAAGCCAATGGAGCTCCTTCCCTTCTAAGCCCTGCCGTGTGCCAAAACAGCAGTTTACGACCACATGTGAGGTGTCGGTGTATTCATATCGTATAGAGCATGGGACTCACAAAATGTAACTTTTATTCATACTAGATAAAAAAATAATTAAATGGTGATCCTTAGAAAGAAAGGAACAAATATGTCGTGAGCCAGAGTTCACTCAATGAAATATCAATCAAAAGGGTAGACAGTCTCTGCCCAGAGATGTGCCCAGATAGTAGGAACTCTCAGTCCTCGTGCCTATCCTGTAGAACCCTATTGTACCCTACTGCACACCGACGCATTTCCCCCCAAAAATGGGTTCCTCAGGAGATAAAAATGAGGAGGGTAAGTGGTAATGCGTATGTAACAGATAAACAGAGAGGAGTAGATGAAATTATAATATATTATGTTATGACCCCAGGAACACTGATAAGTCCCTCAATACATTAGTAGTTGTTGCCAAATAAGTGCAGCTCCATGGTGTCCAGTATATACTTGGAAGGATCACAAATCAGCAACGCAAACGCAAAACAAAGGCAAAGAAATGGCAATACAATGTGACACACATGATAAGAACGCTGGGGTCAGGTTGCTCCTCGGCTGGAAAGGATGGTGCAGCAATAAATGGTAGCATGGAGTGGGTTTAAGTACTTGCGTGGGGCCGAGCTTCCTCCCGCCGGATTGCAGCATCTGATATACATAACACGGTGTAAAACAAAAAAAATGTATACCTTATCCATTTGCTCATGACAGACAGGCCACCGCCATCTTGCTTGAAGATCTTTACGCCAAATCTCGCACGGCCCGAGATGACGTAATACGTCACCGCGCATGGGATTTTAGCTAAGATATTCAAGCAAGATGGTGGCGGGTGGCTCTTTACGAGCAAATGGAGCAGGTAAGTATGATTTTTTTTTTGCGCTATTTCAGGTTAAATCAATTCGCTACCACGAAACACAAGGAAATTCGGCTTTGCGGCGAATCAAATTTATCCTGAAATTTGTGGATACTAGTTATAAGTCTATTAATATGAAATGATGTTTAACCACCCCCCGACCGCCTAACGCAGGGATGCGTCCTGCGGGCGGCAGGGTTATTCCTCATGGACGCATCGGCGCGTCATCTCGCGAGACGCGAGATTTCCTGTGAACGCGCGCACACAGGAGCGCGCGTTCACAGGATCGCAAGGTAAACGAGTTGATCTACAGCCTGCCAGCGGCGATTATTCGCTGGCAGGCTGTAGATGCAATTTTTTTAACCCCCCAAGGTATATCAGACGCTGTTTTGTTAACAGCGTCTGATATACCTGCTACCTGGTCCTCTGGTGGTCCCTTTTGCTTGGATCGACCATCAGAGGACACAGGCAGCTCAGTAATATGTAGCACCAAGCACCACACTACACTACACCCCCCCCTGTCACTTATTAACCCCTTATTAACCCCTGATCACCCCATATAGACTCCCTGATCACCCCCCTGTCATTGATCACCCCCCTGTAAGGCTCCATTTAGACATCCGTATGTGTTTTGCGGATCCGCAAAACACGGACAACGGCAATGTGCTTTCCGCATTTTGCGGATCCGCACATTGCCAGAACTATATAGAAAATGCCTTTTCTTGTCCGCAATTGCGGACAAGAATAGGACATGTTCTATATTTTTGCGGAACGGAGGTGCGGACATGGAGGTGCAGTTCCGCAATTCTGTATCCGAGCTGGACAAAGTCTGTCCCTATAGAAATGAATGGGTCCGCAATTCCGTTCTGCAAAATGCGGAACAGAATTGCGGACGTGTGAATGGGGCCTAAGGGTCCCTTATCACCGCCAGTTAGTTAGCCACTTGTTAGGTAGTTAGCGCCCACCGCACCGCAGTCACTGATTAGTCACTGATTAGCGTCATCGCTGTCGCTGATCAGCACTAGTACTATATAGTATCTGTAAGTGATCAAGACTGATCGCAATCAGATATATATCAGTACATTAGGGTCACCTTAGGCTCTTACAAAAAACGCAGTGTTCGCCCGATCAGGCCTGATCTTGTGCGCACACTTGCGTTCAGTCCGCCCCACCGCATTGACAGAATTATTTTTTTTTCTGATCACTTTAAAAACACCGTAAAATCGCTGCGGCCCTATAAAGATCAATTTTGAGCTTTTTGGATCTTTATTAGCGATCGCAGCTTTTATTTTTTTTGCACATTTTTTGGCAGAGACTTTTTCATCCACATTGATCGATGCGAATGAAGAAATCTGTGCCGTTCATTTTTTCTTTCAGCCCAGAGGCTGAACGAAAAAAAAAAATCTTATTAACCGTATGCTCAATATAAGGCCTCATGCACACGACTGTGACGTTTTTTTTGCCGTCCGCAAACCGTGGATGCGCAAAAAACAGAAGGCGCCCGTGTTGACTTCCGCAATTTGCGGAACGGAACGGGCGCCGGCGATATAAATGCCTATTCTTGTCTGCAAAGCGCGGACAAGAATAGGACATGTTATATTTTTTTAGCGGGGCCGCGGAACGGAGCCACGGATGCGGACAGCACACGGAGTGCTGTCCGCATCTTTTGCGGCCCCATTGAAATGAATGGGTCCGCATCCGAGCCGCCAAAACGGCGGCTCGGATGCGGACCCAAACAACGGTCGTGTGCATGAGGCCTAAGAAGAATAGCAGAAACTCCTAATGCTGGCCATACATGTAATGATTGCGGAGAGAAAACACCCCAGGGTATTCCGTGAGGGGCATATTGAGTCCATGAAAGATTGAACTTTTTGTCACAAGTTAGCGGAAAGGGAGACTTTGTGAGAAAAAACAAAAAAAAATCAATTTCCGCTAACTTGTGCCAAAAAGAAAAATCTTTTATGAACTCGCCATGCCCCTCACGGAATACCTTGGGGTGTCTTCTTTCCAAAAAAGGGGTCACTTGTAGGGTATTTATACTGCCCTGGCATTTTAGGTGCCCTAAAGCGTGAGAAGAAGTCTGGAATCCAAATGCCTAAAAATGCCCTCCTAAAAGGTACTCGTTGGACTTTCAGCCCCTTTGCGCATCTTGGCTGCAAAAAAGTGTCACACATGTGGTATCGCCATACTCAGGAGAAGTAGGGCAATGTGTTTTGGGGTGTCTTTTTACATATACCCATGCTGGGTGAGAGAAATATCTCTGTAAATTGACAACTTTGTATAAAAAAATGGGAAAAGTTGTCATTTACAGAGATATTTCTCTCACCCAGCATGGGTATATGTAAAAATACACACCAAAACACATTGCCCTACTTCTCCTGAGTACGGCGATACCACATGTGTGACACTTTTTTGCAGCCTAGGTGCGTAAAGGGGCTGAAAGTATAACGAGTACCTTTAGGCTTTACAGGGTTGCTCACAATTTAGTCCCGCCCAAAATGCCAGAACAGTAAACACACCCCACATATGACCCCATTTCGGAAAGTAGACACCCCAAGGTATTCACTGAGGGGCATAGTGAGTCCGTGGGAGATTTTATCTTTTTTTGCCAGAAGTTAGCAGAAATGGAAACTTTTTTATAATTTTTTTTCTCAGAAAGTGTCATTTTCCGCTAACTTGTGAATTTTTTTTTAATCATACATGAACTCACCATGCCCCTCCGCGAATACTTTGGGGTGTCTTATTTCTAAAATGGGGTCATTTGGGGGGTATTTATACTATCCTGGCATTCTAGCACCTCAGGAAACATGACAGGTGCTCAGAAAGTCAGAGCTGCTTCAAAATGCGGAAATTCATATTTTTGTACCAAAGTTTGTAAACGCTATAACTTTTGCGCAAACCAATAAATATACACTTATTGGACTTTTTTTTTATCAAAGACATGTAGCACAATAAATTCGGACACAAACTTGTATAGAAATGTTTGAACAATTTAACCAGAGAAAGTTAAAAATACACTTTTTTTGAGAGAATTGCGGCCTATTTTGATTAATATCGGAAAAACTAAAAATCTTAGCCGCAATCAACTACCACCAAAAGAAAGCTGTATTTGTGAGAAGAAAAGGAGGTAAAATTCATTTGGGTGGTAAGTTGTATGACCGAGCAATAAACCGTGAAAGTAGTGAAGTGCAGAATTGTAAAAAGTGGTCTGGTCATTAAGGGGGTTTAAGCTAGGGGGGCTGAGGTGGTTAAGAATGATGGCAATATAAGGTAGACATATGGTAAATGTTAATTCAGAATTCTTTTGTGTGGTATGAATGACTGTCTTTGGGCACATTGCTCATATTAGGGGAAAAAGAGTAAGTTTGACTTTCACATATAACCAAACTAGCTGTCTAATGATGAAGACCAGAAATATCTCAGTACCTTCAAAGGGAACCTCCCCCTTTGTGACATCATTATTGACCCTGGCATTTCCCAGTGATGATGACATCATAATCAAGACATGCCTGTTTAAGGACCCCAGTGTTGTCCTTCATAACTACTTTAGTATAAGGTGGGGTTCAGATGCCATCAGAAGAAGGCATCACTCCCCTGAAAGGCAGAGCTACCACTCTGGCACCTCACCCAGACTAACAGATTGACCCCTTTATTAAAGATAGGAAGGAAGCTGCTGCAAAACAAGAAGATGTGCTGGGTTAATGAGCAGTGATGCTGGCTATGGAGAAGAGAGGAAAGGCCCTGATAATAGCGCTTTCTGGTGCCATCTTGAGCATAGTGGCACATGCCGGGTAGTGTGCTATAACCTCTCCACCGCTGGGGGGTGAGAGTGAGTCCAACTTCAGTGCAGTGGCTGCTAAAGCAGGAGGCTGCATATAGGGTGCAGCAAAAAGCAGGAGGCGGGGGGTGCATGCCAGAAGTGGTGGAGTGGCACGGAACGCAACCATGATATTCTTTATCTCATGCCCTTATAGGCAATTTAATAATGGCAATGGATTCCCACATCTACTTTGCCCATGGGCAGGTAGGTGCACAGGCTGAACGTATGAAACCTTGGGCTATTTAACCTCTATAACCGCTATAGTCAATAGTGACCATGATATCCAAGTGGTTTAAGCCCATAAGAATCCATGGCCCCAATAACTTGTCATGACAGCCAATGGGACGAAAAAACAAGTCCCCAGATCTGCCACTGACGTAAATCTATTAATACACATGATGGAACTAATAAATATTGTAAAAAAAAAAAATCTCATGTAAAATAATCTGTTTATCCCATACAAAATGCTTTTTATGGAAAATGTCATTTTTTGTAAATGCACAAAATTAGTGTAGCTGCCACCAATGCCACCATGTCATGTACTTACCCGGCCATATTCCCACGACAAGTCCGGACTCAGCATTACTGCACTGCCGGAGTCACTCTATCGCTGTTGCAACCAGCCCTGCCGACCTTGAAGCTGATAGGCCCGGCGTCCTTGCTCCCTGGTTGGCCTATCAGTCTTCCTGTATGCAGGGTATTTAAACAGGCAACTGCTGACCACAGGTGCCTGTGATTTGGTCTTCTTGTTGCACAAGCTTAATTTCTATTCCATGTGGATTCCTGGACTTCTGACCTTCTGCCTGTAGGGCCTCATGTCCACAAAATATAGACATAGTCCATGTTGCATCTGCATTCTTTGTCTGACCCATTGACTTCAACATGTTCTTTTTCTTTCTTACCATCTGTATGTTCATTCTGCAAAAAGATAGAATATGTGTGCAAAACATGGACCATGAACCCATTATAGTCTGCAATTTGCGGACCACAAACGGTCATATACTTTGGGCCTCAGTGACTTAGCTCTGATTACTGATTCTGGTACTGATATTACCTCCTGAGCCTGACTAGTTCATTACTCTGCGTTTGTTTCTTCCCTGGTTCTGACTGTATTCTACAGGTTTTGACTCAGCCTGTCTGACTTCCACTTTTGTCTCCCCTAAGTAAGTCCTGTGAACGTAGTCAGGTCAAGGACGGTCGCCCAGTTTGTGTCCACCATTTAGGCAGGATCATTCAAGTAGGTAGGGGCAATGGAGTGAGTGGAGGTCAGGTTTGCACTGTTCCCTACCTGATGTGACAAATTTTATATAAACATACTGACCATGAGAATCAAGTTATTGTGTCACTTATACCACACAGTGAACCCTCTAAAACCCCTAAACAATGGTGCAATTGCTTTTCCGTCTTTCTCTATATCACATATAAATATATGTACAAATAAAAGTGATTGGTAGAATTAGTGTAGACAGTGGGATCACATAAAGGGTGTCACGAGGGGGTCACATCCTATCACTGATCCTGTTGTGCCTGGGGTCAGAAGGTCTAAGCGAATGGCTACGCACTCGGTTTCTCAAGAGTTCGCTCCATGACCTAATGGTGAGAATAGATTCTTGTCCAGGTTTTCCTGCTTAGGTTTGCGATCCTTTTTGTCCCATTTAGGAATCTGTACCTTTTCCTTTCAGCTGTTCTCTGTCAGCCACTCCCTTTCTGCTTCCCTTGTTGCCAGATATAGACCTTCCTTCCAGATCTTCTATTCTGACCTCAGGTGGACAACTGTTGCTGTGGAACCATTGGAACTGGAGCTGTTGGATCTCCGGTTTACTCCTATTGTTGTCTCCCTTCGGGGATTGTTTGTGGTGTTTGTGTTGTTTGTCCTTTCCCTGTTGTTACCCTAGGTGTCAGTGGTGAGGACTAGTCACCTATTCACTACCTAGGGCTTATTTCAGGGTAAGCCAGGGACGGGGCACGTGATCGGCGTACGTATTAGCAGCCCGACTAGGTGCCAGTGCCAGGCGAGCTAGGGGTCACCACTCCTCCCTATCCCTAGTGGAAGGGTACTCCTCTTCCCTCCCCTCTGCGCCACATGTCTCTTACCTGCCATCTCAGACGTGATAAGAGGTGAGATACCAGGTCTTTAATATCTATGTTAACAGCTTGTTTCAGTCACAGAAGAGGTTGTCCGCATGTTTTTTTTTTGACTTTGTCCTCACTTACTATCTATAGTGGTGATTAGGGTTGAGCGAACTTTAGGATTTTTGGACCCTGAACATTTCAGTAAAAGTTCGGGTTCGGAGCGCTTTTTGAAAGACTGCAGAGCAGCCAATCAACAAGCGTTTAACTGTGTGACCTTAGAAGCCATCACAGCCATGCCTACTAATGGCATGGCTGTGATTGGTCAGTGCAGCATGTGACCCAGCCTCTATATAAGCTGGAGTCACGTAGCGCTGCACGTCACTCTGCTGTTACTAGTGTAGGGAGAGGATGCTGCTGCTGTGAGGGAGAGAATAGGACAGAATCAGAACTCCAATTGAACTCAGCGATCTACATAGATTTAGTTGTGTGGGTGCAGTGCACAATCTTTTTACCCTGCCCTGAACCCAGTGACAGAGACATTTTATGCAAGCTCAGTGCACCAGCACAGCATATGTGCTTTTGTGACATTCAAATCCAAGCTTGAAATACTGCAATAATAATCTGGTTTCAAAAAAACACCCTTTTTTGGCAATATCCTTCATCTGGTGCCTTTGCAGGATTAGTCAGTGTGCAATTTAAGCTAGAAATACAGCTATAATTTTCTGGGTTTTTAAAAACACCCTTTTTTTGTAAAATACACAATTTTACAGCCCTTGCTGCATATGGATGTGTGAAATTCAAGCGTTATATACAGCTGTCATATTCTGTTAGTAAAAAAAACACCCTTTTTGGCAAAATACGCAATTTTACAGCCCTTGCTGCATCTGCACATGTGAAATTAAAGCGTTATAAACTGCTGTCATATTCTGTTATTAAAAAAACACCCATTTTGGGCAAAAAACTAAATTTTGCAGCACTTGCTGCATCTGTGATTGTTAAAAACAAGTTTGAAATACTTTGACTTTGAAAAAACACCCATTTTTGGCAATAACCTTCATTTTGGGCCTCAACAGCATTAGTCAGTGTGCAATTTAAGCTAGAAATACAGCTATAATTTTCTGGGTTTTCAAAAACACCCTTTTTAGGCGAAATACACAATTTTACAGCCCTTGCTGTAGGCGAGATACACCCTTTACATACTGTGGTTCTATTCTGCTATTAATAAAACACCCATTTTGGGCAAAAATCTTTAATTGCGGCCTAGTTTGGATCTGTACATGTGAGATACACCCTTTACATACTGTCGTTCTATTCTGCTATTTATAAAACACCCATTTTGGGCAAAAAACTTGAATTGCGGCCTTGTTTTTATCTGCACGCGTGAGATACACCCTTTACATACTGTCGTTCTATTCTGCTATTAATAAAACACCTCTTTTGGGCAAAAATCTTTAATTGCGGCCTAGTCTGGATCTGTACGTGTGAGATACACCCTTTACATACTGTGGTTCTATTCTGCTATTAATAAAACACCCATTTTTGGCAAAAAACTTTAATTGTGGCCTAGTTTGCATCTATACGTGTGAGATACACCATTTAGATACTGTGGTTCTATACTGATATTAGCAAGACACCCATTTTGAGCAAAAAACTTTAATTGCGGCCTAGTTTGCATCTGTCCGTGTGAGATACACCCTTTACATACTGTGGTTCTATTCTGCTATTAATATAACACCCCTTTTGGGCAAAAATCTTTAATTGCGGCCTAGTCTGGATCTGTTGGTGTGAGATACACCCTCTACATACTGTTGTTTTATTTTGTTATTAATTAAACACCCATTTTGGGCAAAAATCTTTAATTGTGGCCTAGTCTACATCTGTACGTGTGAGATACACCCTTTAGATACTGTGGTTCTATTCTAATATTAGCAAAACACCTGTTTTGGGCAAAAATCTTTAATTGCGGCCTAGTCTGCATCTGTACGTGTGAGCTACACCCTTTACATACTGTTTTTATATTCTGCTATTAATAAAACACCCATTTAGGGCAAGATCCTAAATTTGAGAAATATGAGGAGAGCGTCAAATAACTGATGTTGCCCAGGTCGTGGTACTGCTGGTGGAGCTCCTGTTGCAGGGAGAGGACGTGGTCGATCTATGCCAGCTACACGCACAAGTGAAACCCCTTCCTCATGTGCAAGTAGGCGACAGAACCTGCAGCGGTATTTGGTCGGGCTTAATGCGGCTCTACGAATGGTGAGGCCAGAACAAGTACAGGCGATAGTAGATTGGGTTTCTGACAGTGCCTCCAGTTCCTTCACATTGTCTCCCACCCAGTCTCCTGCTGAAAGATCAGAGTTGGCACCTGCAGTCCATGTCCATCAGTCTTTCACCTCACCCCCTTGCAAATCAGCCAAGCAGTCTGAGCCCCGAGTCATGCAGCAGTCTCTTCTGCTTTTTAATGACTCTGTTAGCAGGGCTTCCCAGGGCCATCCACCTATCCCTGAACCAGAAGTGGAAGAGATTGAGTGCACCGATGCCCAACCACTTATGTTTCAAGATGAGTACATGGGAGGATCATCACAGCACGTCTCGGATGATGACGAAACACAGGTGCCAACTGCTAGGGCTTTCGAAAGTGTGCAGACCGACAAGGAGGGCAGGGGTGAAGACTGTGTGGAAGATGATGTGGAGGACGATGAGGTCCTCGACCCCACATGGAATCAAGGTCATGTGAGGGACCTGTGTAGTTCAGAGCATTTTTCACCTCGTCAGGCCTCATACGAACAGCAGTCTCAGCCGATGCGCTCCTAATTTGAGCGCATCGGCTTCTGAACAATAATAGCCCATCTTCCATTAATTTAGGCCCAACACTGCACTCTACAGTGAGACACACATCAGGGAAACCTTTGCGTTCCATGGTGGAACGCAAGACATGACCACTTCCGGTCCCATTTTCCTTTAGTTTTTAAGTATGGCTACATAAATATTCTTTATTTACAAATCCACTGGACATTTTGGATAAAGAGTGAACATAAGATTATTGAATGGATTGATTTTATCATTATGTCTAATGGATACAATAATGGACAGGAAATGACCTCATTCTTTGGCCTTTGCTTCCCTCCCCTAAGGAGGATGACCCCATACCATGTGTTTGTATTCCCCTATATAAGTTCGTCCTTTTCTGTTATATGTATATGCTCTTGAAAAAGGGATTTATTCCCGAAACGCATCAAGCTGAATTAATAAAAGACTTCCTGCATATATTGGAAACCCGGTGTCATCCTTTTGGGGACCAGGAAGCTACCACTACATCTTTTGAAGCGATCTCAGCGGGGGAGGTTGAGGTATAGGTGTCTTGAGCTTTATCCTATGCCCTCCTCCCCGGTAAAGTAAGTGCAACTTTTCGCCAAGATATTAATAGTGTAACCCGCTATAATTTTATTGGTAACACTGGAGTTTATGTGGCGCCCCCTGGGTATTATCAGGACACCTGAGACACCCGGCTCACCAACAGTTCGGAGGAAGAGGCGGTGGTCACACAGAGCCACCAGCACAGCAGAAGAGGGAGCAGGGTGCAAAAGCGGAGCGGCCGTCCCCTAGACAGTACACCTCCTACTGCCCACCGCAGCAAGGGACCGAGCACACCAAAGTCAGCTCCAAGGAGTTCCCTGGCATTGCAGTTCTTCAGACAATGTGCTGACGACAAGACACGAGTAGTTTGCACGCTGTGCAATCAGAGCCTGAACCGAGGCATAAACGTTCTCAACCTGAGCACAACCTGCATGACCAGGCATCTAAGTGCAAAGCACGAGCTGCAGTGGAGTAGACACCTCAAAAAGAGGCTCCTCCTGCTTCCTCTTCTGCCGCAGTGTCGGCCTCTTCATCCACCTCTGGAGTGACAGTGCCACCTGCCACTCTGCAAACAGAGGATCTACCAGCAACACCAGCATCTGGGTCACCAAGCATCTCCACAATGTCCCACGGAAGTGTTCAGCTCTCCATCTCCCAAACACTGGAGAGGAAGAGCAAGTACCCCCCTACCCACCCGCGATCTCTGGCCCTGAATGCCAGCATTTCAAAATTACTGGCCTTTGAAATGCTGTCATTCCGTCTGGTGGAGACGGATAGTTTTAAAGGCCTTATGGCGGTGGCTGTCCCACAGTACGTCGTGCCCAGCTGCCACTACTTTTCCAGGCGAGCCATCCCTTCCCTGCACAACCAAGTGGGGGACAAAGTCAGGTGTGCACTGCGCAACGCCATCTGTGGCAAGGTACACCTAACTACGGATACGTGGACCAGTAAGCACGGTCAGGGCCGTTATATCTCCATAACAGCACACTGGGTAAATGCAGTGGCGGCTGGGCCTGAGGCGGATAGCAGTTTGGCGCATGTCCTTCCACCACAGAGGATTGCAGGGCGCTTCAGTTTGCCTCCTGTTCCTTCCTCCTCCTATTCCGCTTCCTCATCCTCTACCAGCTCCTCATCCGGTCAGCGCAACACCTTCACCACCAACTTCAGCACAGCCAGGGGTAAATGACAGCAGGCAGTTTTAAAACGTATCTGTTTGGGGGACAAACCCCAAACCGCACAGGAGCTGTGGACGGGCCTTGAACAACAGACTGATGAGTGGTTGGTGTCAGTGAGCCTCTAGCCCGGCCTGGTGGTGTGCGATAATGGGCGAAATCTCGTAGCAGCTCTGGGACTAGCCGGTTTGACGCACATCCCTTGCCTGGTGCATGTGCTGAATTTGGTGGTGCAGAGATTCCTTAAAAATTACCCCGATATGTCAGAGTTGCTGCATAAAGTGCTGTCATTACCCCGATTTGTCTGTGCTGCTGCTCGCCTGTCAGCGCTGCAGCGTAACTTCGGCCTTCTCGCTCACCGCCTCATATGCGATATGCCCACAAGGTGGAACTCCACCTTGCACATGCTGGACAGACTGTGCGAGCAGCAGCAGGCCATAGTGGAGTTTCAGCTGCAGCACGCACGGGTCAGTCGCTCGGCAGAACAGCACCACTTCACCACCAATGACTGGGCCTTCATGCGAGACCTGTGTGCCTTGGTGCGCTGTTTGGAGTACTCCACCAACATGGCCAGTGCCGATACCACCGTTCTCAGCGTTACTATCCCACTTCTATGTCTCCCTGAAAAAACGCTGCTGGCGATGATGGAAGAGGATGTGGCACAGGAGGAGGAAGAGGGATCATTTCATAGGGTTTCCGGCCAGTCATTCACAAGTGGCTCCGAGGGTGGGTTCCTGCACCAACATACGCCAGGTACACAATTGTCCAGCCAGGGCACAGTTCTGGAGGATGACGAGGTGTAAGATGAGGAGGAGGAGATGGAGGAGGAGGAACCTTGTTTACAGCAGGGTGGCACCCAGACCAGCTCATGGTCATCACTGGTGCATGGCTGGGGGGATACAGAGGACACAATCGATACACCTCCCACAGAGGACAGCTTTTCGTTGCCTCTGGGCAGCCTGGCACACATGAGTGATTACATGCTGCAATGTCTTTGCAATGACCGCCGAGTTGCCCACATTATAACTTGTGCTGACTACTGGGTGGCCACGCTGCTGGATCCCCATTACAAGGACCACCTACCGTCTTTAATTCCGTCACTGGAGCGTGATCGTAAGATGCGCGAGTACAAGCGCACGCTGGTAGATGCACTGCTGGTGGCATTCCCACCTGACAGCGGGGGGACAGTGGAAGCACAAGGCGAAGGCAGAGGACGAGGAAGAGGTCGCCAATGCAGCTGGGGCACCGCCAGCACCTCAGAAGGCAGGGTTAGCATAGCCGAAATGTGGAAAAGCTTTGTCAGCACGCGTGGACAAGCTCACGTTCATTAAAATGAACCAGGCATGGATCCCTCAGGACTTGTCCGTACCTTGTGCAGAATAGACAAATATACCTGACTTAACCAGCCATTGTTATACTGCAGCGCAATTTCTCATTCTTGTATTTTGGATATTTCACACTCTTTTGGAGTGTACCCAAAAAAAAAAAAAATAAATGTAAACTAAAAACAAGTGTTGGCTACCTCGTCCTCCTCCACCGCCGCTTCCACCTACACCGCCACATCCACCTACACCGCCACATCCACCACCTCCTCAACCTCCTACTCCATATGAACCTCGTCCTCCTAGATCAAGATTATTATTTTTTATTTTTACGGTTTTTATGTTATTTAAAGTGATTTCCCTATCCACATTTGTTTGCAGAGCACTTGCCATTCTCTTAGCCACATTTTGCTGCCATTTGCAGCCCTCTAGCCCTTTCCATTACATTTTTACAGCCATTTTAGTGCTCAAAAGTTTGTGTCCCCATTGACTTCAATGGGGTTCGGGTTCAGGGTCAAGTTCGGGTCCCAAACTCGAACTTTTTTGTGAAGTTCGGCCAAACCCGTCGAACCCGAACATCCAGGTGTTCGCTCAACTCTAGTGGTGATAGATCAGTGTCTTTGTAGATTTCTGTTTTTGTAATGAGGTATCTACCCCTAATATTCTAATTGCCACTATAGCCCCTGATGAACTCCATGCCTCGTGTATATATAGGGACAAACGGATTATGCACTTCTTGATATGAATTAATAAGGGTCTTGGATTTTTTTTTTCCCCTGCTAAAAACATACATCAGTGGAAAAATAATAACGTTATGACTCTTCAATTGCGACCATAAAAAAAAAAAAAAATTTGGTTGGTCTATGGACCCCATAGACCAACTAAATTTTCGGACCCCAAAATAGGTCGGACCTTAGGGCTTGCATCAAAATTGTGTTTTCTATTGTTATGTTGTTTGATTATTTATCGCTCAAAATTAATCTTAAAGTCTTTGCCCAAGAACCAAGGGATCTCGGCAAATCAATCATATTGAACGTGATGCAGAATATCTGGTCAATATTTTCCGAAATGCTGTTTTCACCTCATTATTCCTCAAACTATATATGAAAGGATTTAATACAGGGGTCACAACTCCATAAATTATAGAAATATATTTTATGTTGGATGAATATTTTTTTCCTTGCCCCGTGTACGTGGTCATACAGCTCCCGTAGAGCATGAAAACCACAGTCAGGTGGGAGGCGCAAGTTGAAAATGCCTTTGATCTGCCATCTGCTGAGTTGATTTTTAATATTGATATAATGATACAGATATAAGAGACAATGATGAAAACAAGGGGTAAGAACAAGACGAATAAGCTCCCGATAAACAAAATAAATTTATAAAAGGAGATATCGCCGCACACCAGCTCTAGAAGGGCTAAGCTCTCACAAGCAAAATGGTTCAACTTGTTCCCTTTACAGAATACAAAAGGCTTCAGGGTGGTTGGGATTACGGATAACATGAAATTCCCTAACCACATAATGACTGTGAGGTATTTACATGTCCTCCAGCTCATGATGACGGTATAATATAAGGGGAAGCATATGGCGATATACCGGTCATAGGACATCACAGCCAATAACACATACTCCGTGTTCCCTAGAATCAAACCAAAGTACATTTGCGTCAGGCAGCCGATGATAGAAATTCTTCTGTGTTTGGAAAATACATCAAACAGAATTTTTGGAACTGAAGTTGATGAGTAAAACAAATCAATAAAAGACAAGTTACAGAGGAAATAATACATGGCTGTGTGCAACTGAGGGCTGAGGATGACGGTGCAAATAAGAAAACTGTTCCCCAGTATGGTGAATATATAGATAAGTAACAATCCAACAAACAGTAAAATTCTCATCTGCAGGGTGCAAGGAAAACCAGTGAAAAAAAGTTCACCAACCAAGGTTTGGTTTCCAAAATCAGTATTTAAATGTACGCCCTGTAAAACATAAAATGCAAGTTGTATCACTTTTCTTAAAAAAATAATAATTCAGAACTCTAAAAGCAATGCAAATTATTGTGTCAAAAAGACTAACATTTTGACAAAATGAACAACTGGTCAAGGAAAGATAGGTTGTTGAGGTTCCTTTGTGAAGACGAGAGCTCTACAGAGTATGCAATCTATTTTTGTTCTTGACCTTTTTGTCTATGTTCCACATAAAAAAATGAGTTCTCGAGATGTCTATAGGATGAACTTGAGAAAGCAGAAGAGGTTTGATAACAGACGCCATTATTGCCATAAATGTACTGTATATAATTTTAATTGAAAATATTTTTGTGAGATCATGCAACCACTAGGAATTTTAAATTCTTGATTATTGACTAGTATATATTTTTTTCCCCTCCCTTCTGACCAAATGGTAAAATGTATGATAACCTCATTCTTGATGGACAGAGAAAATACTTGTTCTTTTTGATCTTTGGTGTGAGTAAAGAATTTAGGGATTGAGTGGATTTAAGTCTTCCGGTTGAAACACAAACAACGTGTTTCAAAAATTCATTGTAGACATATCGTGAGGAGATCCAGCTCATTGGCAGACTTTGGATGAATAGCATATGCCGTAGTAGTATACTGGCCATATGCTGCTATTCACTTCCCATTTATATAGTGCCAAGTAGTGTCCATAGGATTAGCGCCATACAGTGACCATAACAATGGTGCCATATAGAACCAACTAACAGCTCTGAAAAGCGGCTATTTCAGTTTTGCCAAGCAGTGCCCCCTTTATTAAACAATTGGTACAAGACGCCAACATAATCAAGAATCAAACTGGACATAAAGGTAGGGAACCGTGCAGAACTAGTCTACCCCGACCACTGTCCCTACCTGCTTTAATGATCTGTCCTAAGCCCCCAACTAGTCAATAGTCCCTATGCTGGCTAAGTGCAGAGACCTAGTCCAAGCACCCCCAGTTAGAACTGTAGGGACCTGTTCACACAGCCGGAAATCAAATCTCACAAACAGACACAAATCAAGGTCACAAGCAAACCAGATAAAAGCCACAGAATCAGGATCAAGGCATAAACCAGAACCTATACGGATCAGGATACATACAGGAAACATGTCATTCACAAACAGAAAATAACCAAAGACATATCAGACATCAATGAACAATCAGGCTGACCAGACGAGTCAGGGTCGAGTAACAAACACTCTCGTCAGGACACCAGCTTTCCTGAAGACAGCAGACAGAATGATCTCCCAGACACACAGCTCACAGGTTTAGCAGAGGGATTAGGACACCTGACTACCTGATGTTCAGGCACACAGATCAGGGAAACATAAACCCTACATGAACACAGAGCGAATACAAGTCAAGGTTATTAGTCTGCTAGTTTCTGAAAAAGTGGCTATTTCTCATTGCTTGCCCATGTACTGACCTCTGTCTGTTTACTGGATTGTGACCCTATGCTACTTGCCTCCATATTGACTCACTGCTACCTGCCAAGACTATTTATCGTGCAGCAGTTTTTCTGCCTGCCCTGACCTCGGGAGTCCCTGACTATGATTTTGCCTGACCCCTTGGTGCCTTGCATCAATGTTTCTGACCCCCATGGAGGCAGTGACCTACTGGCTCACCTGTATAAACATACAGATCCCTGTACAAGGGTTAAAGGGTGAAAACTAGGGGACTACCAAGAAAACGCCCTTAGGAGCAGCCCAAAGTCAAATCGGTTGGTTGACCAAGTGGATCCACACCCACTGCCATAACATATATTGCCCTTTGTCACCACATATCTACAGTTGACTTTCATGTCCAGTATTCTTTTGATAAATTGCTTGATCAATAAATTTTGTGAATCACTGTACATTTTTCTTTTTCTTATTTTTCTCTTTGGGAGATATAGAGTTAGATACATTTTCTGTCAAAATATTTTTAGATTTCTTTCAGGGTTTCTAATGCCCGGTTATATGGATGTCATACCTGGGTCCTTTGCTTAGGACCTTACTCTGATAGACTTGAGCTATCCATGTAATACATAGACAATTACAGTGGGGCAAAAAAGTATTTAGTCAGCCACCAATTGTGCAAGTTCTCCCACTTAAAAAGATGAGAGAGGCCTGTAATTTTCATCATAGGTACACTTCAACTATGAGAGACAGGATGGGGGGAAAGAATGCAGGAAATCACATTGTAGTTTTTCTAATGAATTAATTGGTAAATTCCTCTGTAAAATAAGTATTTGGTCACCTACAAACAAGCAAGATTTCTGGCTCTCACAGACCTGTAACTTCTTCTTTAAGAGGCTCCTCTGTCCTCCACTCATTACCTGCATTAATGGCACCTGTTTGAACTTGTTATCATAAAAGACACCTGTCCACAACCTCAAACAGTCACACTCCAAACTCCACTATGGCCAAGACCAAAGAGCTGTCGAAGAACACCAGAAACAAAATTGTAGACCTGCACCAGGCTGGGAAGACTGAATCCGCAATAGGCAAGCAGCTTGTTGTGAAGAAATCAACTGTGGGAGCAATTATTAGAAAATGGAAGACATACAAGACCACTGATAATCTCCCTCGATCTGGGGCTCCACGCAAGATCTCACCCCATGGGGTCAAAATGATCACAAGAATGGTGAGCAAAAATCCTAGAACCACACGGGGGGACCTAGTGAATGCCCTGCAGAGAGCTGGGACCAAAGTAACAAAGGCTACCATCAGTAACACACTACGCCGCCAGGGACTCAAATGCTGCAGTGCCAGACGTGTCCCCCTGCTTAAGCCAGTACATGTCCAGGCCCATCTGAAGTTTGCTAGAGAGCATTTGGATGATCCAGAAGAGGATTGTGAGAATGTCATATGGTCAGATGAAACCAAAGTAGAACTTTTTGGTAAAAACTCAACTCGTCGTGTTTGGAGGAGAAGGAATGCTGAGTTGCATCCAAAGAACACCATACCTACTGTGAAGCATGGGGTGGAAACATCATGCTTTGGAGCTGTTTTTCTGCAAAGGGACCAGGAGGACTGATCCGTGTAAAGGAAAGAATGAATTGGGCCATGTACCGTGAAATTTTGAGTGAAAACCTTCTTCCATAAGCAAGGGCATTGAAGATGAAATATGGCTGGGTCTTTCAGCATGACAATGATCCCAAACACACTGCCTGGGCAACGAAGGAGTGGTGTCACGGCTGAGGATGGGGGAAATCCTCAGCCGTGTGCAGCCCGGTGATGTTTCGGCTGCTTGGCCATGAAGACAGGATTAGGGAGCAGGTCACCTCCTAAGGCATCCCTAACCTGACCCTAGCTCCTAGCTGCATGGGCCAACCTTGATGGTAGGAGGGCCCATGCTCCGGAACCTAAAAGTCCCTGCTAGCCCTCAAGATGACCCTCACCTAGGAGCTAAGTAAGACAAGCCCACTCCTCCTAGACACGGAGGAGCAGGAGTCTCAACGGCCAAGCTGCAGGAAAAGGGGAGACATAAACAGCTCTATGGATATGGCAGGTGAACAAGGAGTTCCACCTACCTGCCACAGCCTTGCTGACTGGATCCCTGTGTTAGCAGGGTGCAGATCACAAGCGCATCCCTACACAGGGACCCAGATCCATAGCTGCACAAAATCACATATAAAACATCACACGGACATCACACATAACTGGAAATAACTAAAGCACAATATGGTTATGACATAAAGGTTTATGACCACAGGGGTGGCTCTTACTGGCAGGTAAAAAATACATGAGGCTGCTCTCAGCTAAGCATGGCTGAAGCAACCTGAAGGCCTGCAAAAGCAGTGAGGCTTTATAGGCCAAGAAGCCACACCCCACAGTCGGACACACCCAGTGATCACACACACTAGGAAGGGGATTAACCCTTCCAAAACCAGGGAAGGGAAAACACCACTTAAAGGGAACGTGCACACAATAACATAAAACACAGTGCACACATCCACACATCACACACAAAACCGCATGCGCAGCGTAGCGAGCTGCATGGCACAGCTCAGCCTGCTACGCTGCCACATACATACTGTTGCCAGCGGCAACCACAGGTGAGGCCAATACCACAGCCCTCACCTGTGATTGAACACCAATGAAAACCGCTGACAACCACATGCGGTTCAGGAGTCACGGTCATAGCCATGGCCGTGACAAGTGGCTTCGTAAGAAGCATTTCAAGGTCCTGGAGTGGCCTAGGCCTAGCGAGTCTCCAGATCTCAACCCCATAGAAAACCTTTGGAGGGAGTTGAAAGTCTGTGTTGCACAGCAACAGCCCCAAAACATCACTGCTCTAGAGGAGATCTGCATGGAGGAATGGGCCAAAATACCAGCAACAGTGTGTGAACACCTTGTGAAGACTTACAGAAAACTTTGACCTCTGTCATTGCCAACAAAGGATATATAACAAAGTATTGAGATGAACTTTTGTTATTGACCAAATACTTATTTTCCACCATAATTTGCAAATAAATTCTTTAAAAATCAGACAATGTGATTTTCTGGATTTTTTTTTTCTCATTATGTCTCTCATAGTTGAGGTATACCTATGATGAACATTACAGGCCTCTCTCATCTTTTTAAGTGAGAGAACTTGCACAATTGGTGGCTGACTAAATACTTTTTTGCCTCACTGTATGTATTTGATTTATCATGAGAAATATAATTGTAGGATAATGTGAGTGAAACATTTGGAATTACGTGGATTTCTCCATTGATTACTAATAAAATTTTGTACTGGTTTTACATGTTCTTTGCCTATTAAATAAAGGCACACAAAGCCTGGTTACTGATAAATTCAAATATATTCTTCTCAAGAAAGACTGGTCAGTGTGAACCATGCTGCAATGCAAACAACTTTCAGAAAACCTCAGAAGAAGTGACCAAGAGACTTATAAAGCTGGAAATGCCTACAAAAGCTAAACGGTTATACAAATTATCTTCTAATGTTACCACTTTCCCTGGCATGATGGGGCGTGATGTTAAGGTCACACCAAGCTGAGAAAAACCCAAGAGAAGAAGACCTACAGAAGACTCTATAACCTGCAGATCCTTTGCTTATGCTTCCACAATTACAAAAACAAAAGGACACCACGAAGGAAGACACTTCTGTCCAAAATTACATTGCTGCGGTGTGCTGCGCATCTAAAGTTTTTTCCAAGACAACCTAAATATTCCACAGTGCTTTTGGGAAGATGTTCAATGGACAGATAAGACAAAAGTGGAACTTTTCAGTAGAAATGCACAATGCTTTGTTTTTGGGGAAAGTAACTTTGCACACCAAAACTTTGAAACATTGTGGAGGGGCATCATCGTTTGGGACAGGAGAAGGGAGAATCGTGGTTTGGGGCTGGTGTAGGGGGCATTACGACTTAGGACCGGTGGAGGAGGCATCATGGTTTGAGGCTGGTAGAAATGTCATCAATGTTTGGAGCTTCTTTGCTGTAAACAATGAATTATAATGTGTACGACAACATTGTAGAGGAGAATGTGTGGGTAGCAGTCCTTGACCTCATGCTAAAGAGACATTGGGTGAAATGACAAGACAATTACCCGAAGAACACAGGCATATCAGCAAAAAATGAAAAAGAATGTTTGTGCCTTGAAGTGACCTTACTGCTAACCCTATTGAGATTTAGGCCTCCGAATGCAAGGCATCCTAGAAATTTGTATGAACTTAAACACACTTGCAGGTGGAATGGTCCTAAATTCTTCCCCAATGTTGTGCAAATCTTGCAACTATATAACTATGCATGATATAGAACATACCATCTGTATGCATGGCTGCCTTTTCTGGCAGTGTCTGCCTTTGTTTATTGATCTGGGCAATTTTTATAAGGAGGCGAGTAATCCCTTGAGATAGTCTCAGCCGCTGTTTCATTGTAATTATTTTTAAGTATTATTAGATTTTGCATTTTAATTGCTTGTTATGAATTATTTTTTCCTGTAGAGTAAGGCTACCTTCACACTAGCGGCAGCCTTTTCCGATGTTCTGGGAATTATGGGAATGAGGAAATCTCTCTGCAGAGAGTGAAAAAACTCCTGCTGAACCCATACGATCCACTTTAAATGATGAAAATGTGGGGTCAAGTGAAATGCATGTTAATGACATGACACCTTTTCCACTTTTCTTTTGCGGGTCTTAGCTAGGGAATAAGAAGCTCCCCTGTTGGTCAAAACGTGCCTGATTTAGAAGTATCTAGGGATAATTTGGGCACTGTACAGTTAAGAGACCCCTCTCTGACCAATGCTTGGGAAGGTGTGACTGTAATAAATGGAGTACCACAGGAACCAGAGGATGACCAGCAATTTCCAAATTTTGCTATGAATGGTGAATTTGTGTACAGGATTACCAAATTTACCAACAAAATTATGGAGCAGCTTCTGATACCAAAACCATACCAACATATGGTCCTTGACATGGCACATAATCATGTACTTGGGGTCCTTCAAAGGTTTTACTGTCCTGGGATATACCAAGAAGTGAATAATTATTGTGAGTCCTGTCCCACATGACAGAAAAGTGCCCCAACACCTTATGTCCATAGTCCCTTGGTTCCACTTCTTGTCAAGTGCCATTTCAGGGAATTGCCATGGATTTAATGGGTCATGTCGTCGAGTCAACCAGAGAACACCAATACTTATTGGTTGTTTTGGATTATGCCACCCAGTACCCTGAATCTGTGCCTTTATGATACACGGAGTCCAAAAATATTGCTCGGGAGTTATTTTATATGTTCTCCCACACAGGGATACCTAAAGAAATACTCATGGACCAGGGTACATACACCCTTTATGTAAGAAGTGTTGAAAGAACTGTGCAAATTGTTTAAAATTTTACAAATACATACCTCTGTGTATCACCCCCTGACAGATGGGTTACTCAGGAGGTTTAACCTGGAGCATATGTTAAAAAGGTATTAGAGATGGATGGCCGTGATTGGCCTGTTACCTTACCTGATGTTTTATATCCAAGAGGTGCCACAAGCTTCTACAGGAGTTTCTCCATTTGAGTTGGTCTATGGCCATCACCCAAGGGATCTGTTAGATATTGCCAAAGAGATGTGGGAAGCAGGGTCTACTCTATATCGAAGTGTCATAGACCATGTGGAACAGATGCAAGATTCTATAGCCACAGTCATGCTGATTGTCAAAGAGCATCTGCAAAGAGATCATGAGGCTCAGAGTAGAATTAAAATCGGTCTGAAAAAGTGAGGAATTGTAATCCAGGATACAGAGTTGTTATTTTAGTTCCCATGGTGGAAAACAAGTTCTTGCAAAGTGGCAGGGCCCCCATGAGATTGTTTAAAAGCCAGATAGAACAAAGCCTTTCCAGATTTATCAATCTGATCAAGCCCTGGAAAGAGAGGCAATCATTGGTGGCCATAGATACCATCGTTAGTGGGGTGTCACAACCAGATCCTCCTGTCAATATTGGAGAGCCATTGTCAGTACACCAGCAGCAGGAGGTAAAAGAGTTTCTTCGGAGAAACAGAGGTAAATTTTCTGATCCATACACACCTGATAAAACCTCAAGCCATACAGGATACCTAAAGCACACAGAAATTGAGTGGTCAAACCCCATTGTACTAATACTAAATCCAAATAGTACATGGAGATTCTTTAATGACTTTAAAAAATTGAATACGTTTTCAAAATTTGATGTGTATCGAGGCTTGGGAATGCAAGGTATGTGACAACTCTTGATATCTTTGTCAGTTGAGGCCAAAGAAAAAACGGTGTTCTTCACTCAAGAGCGGTTGTTCCAGTAAGTAGTGATGCAATTTGGGTTACGTGGATCCCCTGCTACGTTTCAGAGGTTGATGGACCTGAACTTGAGGCCACATTGTGATTATTGAAATTCCTGCCTGAATAGAACGTTAAAATAAAAATAATAACTCTTTATTAAATATTTATGTTAAAGGGAATCTGTCACCTATTTTGACCATATAAAACCTTTCTTCCAAGCCCAGCACGCCTCCTCATAAATAAATGTCCTCCCACATACTTGCCGAACGGCGCCGCCCCCTCCCCACCACGTCATTTAATTTATTCATTGCACCATCGTGCTTCCTCCTCTCTTGGCCTACGGCGCCGCCCCCTCCCATTACATCACATGTATTCATAGCGCCGCCCCCTCCCATTGCGCCGTAGGCCAAGAGAGGAGGAAGGAACGCCCGATGAAGTGAATAAATTAAATGACGTAATCGGGTGGGGGTGGCGCCGTAGGCCAAGAGAGGAGGAAGCACGATGGTGCAATGAATAAATTAAATGACGTGGTGGGGAGGGGGCGGCGCCGTTCGGCAAGTATGTGGGAGGACAGAGTAATAACACCCCTCTGGGCACCTTGGAACCTCATTTACATATCAGAGGTTCTTTATTGCACATTGCTATTTTAACGGTTTTATATGGTCAAAATAGGTGACAGATTCTCTTTAAAAAGAAATAAGCAGCACTGTGTCAGTACAAAGACTACACAGTTGCTTATTTGTAACCACAATACATAAACACCAGTGCCTGTTAATTTTGGAGGCAAGCACTAGGTTATGTTAGCTGCCTATAGGACCAAACAAGGAACTTCTAGGGTTAACATCCAATATTCGCTGAGTAAATAAGATTGGATATTGGAATATACTAGTAGTGGCGCCTCACCAGATCCCCAGTCCCTGCAGACAGGTCCTCTATACATATCCCCCACTCCGCGTTTCACGGCCATCACAGCGCCGATATGCTGCTACTTTGCACACCACCCTGTGTGAAGTTCTAACCCTGTTCAATCGTTATACCTACCTGCTCCTGATGAAGTGCGTGGACACACAGCGCACAGAAACACGGAGCGTGGATATGAATAGAGGACCTGTCTGCAGGGACTGGGGATCAAGTGAGGCGCTGCTACTAGTATAGTATATACATTGTGATTATTCAGCCGCCTACTTGGACGATGCGGTCATTTTCAGTTCAGATTGGAAAAGTCACCTCTGCAAAGTACAGGCTGTAATACATCCCATTAGTGCTGTGGGCTTTACCGTAAACCCAGAGACGTGTGCAGTAGGCTTAGAGGATGCAAAATACTTGGGCTACATTGTGGGAAAAGGGTTAGTGAAGCCCCAGGTCAACAAGCCCTGCTACAGAGGTTACTACCGATGGTTTGTGCAAAATTTTGCAACGATTGCAGCATTATTAATGGCGGGAGGTCAGCAATGGTGAAATGGACCCCAGAGGCAGAGAAGGCATGAATCCAGAAGACTGTATTTCTTTCAGCAAATTTAGTTTGCTTTAGCCATGTTGTTTAGATTTTTGTTGTGGGCTGGATTTTTTTGGACTGGTAGGTTTGGTAGAGGGACCTACTGTTATGAAATATAATGGACACTTGCTTGTCACTAACAAAATGGTGTCTGTCCGAGAGACAACCCCCAGTATGCATTCTATGATTGAACCTATTTGCAGCAAAGACTTGAAACTGTCAGGAATTCCTCTGAGTCTATCATACATATGCCTTAAACCTATTTCCTGTTTACATTCCTTCTTGCTAAAAGACCAATCACGTGAGCCCACTCCTCCCACTAATATGGAGGTTATATAATGTGAAGCCCCCACCTAATAAATTAGAGTTATGCTTTGACCTTATCTAGAGTGTCAGTGTTATTTCTCTCGTCGTGGTTGCACATATCTATCTATCTAATTTGGAGCAGTGTATCAACCTACCTGACCATTGATCAGAACCAGAACATTTTGGCGCCCATCGGGGGGCTCGAAGGTTGTACGCCCTGTTCCCGTACCACCGGAGATCAGACGTAGGAGGGGTGCACCAACGGACACCGGGATCGCTACCTGTGATATCAGGTAAGAAAACAGAGTAATCTTGCCTGTACTGTGTCATCTGTCTGAGGAAGGGGTCCGGAAGCAGTTGGGGCACCTTTGAGGGCACGTAAGTAAGAACCCCACAGTAATCGATGAGATTTTGATACACTGTGTTTTATGTGTTGTGTTGTTCAGTCGTCGTTATGACCTTGAGCACCTGTGTATAAACTACCGAGTTAAGGAAGATTACCTCATTAGCCTACATTGCGTTACAGACAGAGGCGTCTGTCTGGATAGTAGAAGGGGAGGAGGCAGTCAGAACAGGTCCAAAGGTGTACTACATGTCTGACTCAAAGGAGAACTCAGGTAGTTCAGGAACACAGGGTGCAAGTACAGGTTAGTGTCCCGAAGGGATGCATCCAGAGCAGTACGTGGCGGACAAGAGAGGGAAACGATTCGTAAAGTGTTTACCCAGGTTGGAGAAACATTATGAGATGTGTAAAGGTGGCACTCTGTGTTGATACATGGAGAGCATTGTTAAATAAGAAGCAAAGAACTTGCTGATGAAAAGATAGTAGATGCAGTGGAAGTGTGGCTTGACTGCAGCAAAGAATTTGAACGGACACGGTGAGAACAGAAAAATAATGAAAAGACAGGAAGATATTACTGTATGCCCGGGCATCAGCCACCTTATAATTATGGTGTCATCAAGAAGAAGGGGGGGTGGACCTGTGCCGTATATATGGGCAACAGAATCCTCCCTCCAGTGTTACGTGCCTTGTATGTGGTTCTTCACGCCCACATAGCCACATTCCTGTAGCTCCCCGACACCTCCTACCCACAGCTCTTCATGAGACAGCTGACGTCCACAGCTGGACTGTTAACCCCCGGTAACCCAGATCCCTCCGTCCTGCCTGTTCAAGCACTCTATCCCATGATAAATCCTGATGGCACATTCAGTCTGCCACAGCAGGTTGTTCAAGTGATGGTCGGGAAGAAGGAGGAGGAGGATGGTGGGGATGAGAACCCAGCAGAACCACCCCCCTCTCCTGCAGATATTAGCACTCCAAAACGGTGGTCAGACTTGACCGAGGAGGAACGGCGGTTACAGTATGAGTTACATGAGATAAAAGAACATATGAAGAATGTGGCAGGAGAACAGTCAGAATTTTTGAGATATGCAAATGAGACAATTTTATCCAAAGCAATATCCAGGGGGCCACCTAGATATGTGTCATTCAC
Organism: Bufo bufo; assembly: GCF_905171765.1. Lineage (NCBI taxonomy): Eukaryota > Metazoa > Chordata > Amphibia > Anura > Bufonidae > Bufo > Bufo bufo. The sequence continues at coordinate 33,087,399 of NC_053392.1, read as the reverse complement.
ACCAAATCAGCTGTATTCAATTGTCAGTCAGTTGCCGGACCCCAAGACCCACCCCATGCCGTTTTACCGTAAATTAGATCAAATATACAAGACATATGGGTGTACGTGGTCAGATCTACAAAGTATAGTAGGGAACAAAACTGGAGAATACTCAGCCCTCATTCTGGATAAGCTCAAAAAGCCAGAAGCCAGATATGATGACCGCACCTCGGGATCGGGGTATGATTTCCTAACACGAATGGAAAAATGGGCGAAGGACAAGTTAGCTGACCAGTCATCCACGCTGCAAGACATAACTCAGGACAGGATAGAATCAGTGGAAAAATTTGTGCAGAGAGTGAAACAAAATTATAGGGACATGGGGTTCAGCGTGAACGAGCCCATACACATTAGGCTTCTATCACGTTCCTTTGTTGAGGGTCTGAGACCGGACATCAACAAAGCACTAACCACATGTCATCCCGAGTGGAAGGCTTTACCCATAGACATACTCGAACAAGTTGCCAAAGGACTTGAAGGGAACAACAAGAGAACCAGGGCGGCTGTAATTGCTGTCATGTCAGGGGAGGAGAGTGGGGACCGCCCCCCCACACGTACCTGTACCTGCTATGGGTGTGGAAAACCGGGGCATATAAAAAGGAACTGTAGCAGTCGACACCTCTGGCCCTCCTATCAGCAATGGCAGCAGCAACAGCAGCAGCAGGTAAGCATGGCACCGCCCCCACCCGACAACCAATAGGACACCGGCAAGCCAGTGCCGGGAGGGGATAACACCTACATGGCGGTTCACACCCCTTCCGCTGGTCCCGCCCCTCGACACAACCCGATCACAAAATCCCTTTCCATCACCTCACCACAGCTGCGCTTACCCAGCGGCATCATGACCCAGTTCGTTGTTAGCCCAACTTGTCCCTTGAATCTTCTGGGGGCGGATTTCCTCCAGAAAATAAGGACCAACATACAATTTCAGCAAGATGGAACAGTACTCCTCGGGACAACCCTGTGCCCCGATGAAAGTTTCCTTCTTATGGCCCTCAGAACAATCAGTGACGACATTGTAACTCCACCAAACAAAGATGTGTTGAACACCCTATCACCACATATCCCAGAATGCCTTTGGGCTAAGGGGCCCCAAGACAAAGGACACCTGAATGTCCCTTCCGTCTCGGTGCTCCTAAAAGACCCTAGCGTGATGCCTTACAAGGCCCAATACCCGCTGTCAATGCAACAGCAGGATTCCATTACGCTGCAGGTACGTGCCCTGTTGCAAAATGGAGCATTAGTGGAGACCACCTCTCCGTGTAACATGCCCTTGTACCCAGTACGGAAAAATCCAGAGAGAGGTAAATCCCCGACATACAGGATGGTACAAGAGCAGTCAATGAAGAAACTGTATTAGAAACCCCTGTTGTACCTAATCCACACACCCTGCTGTCTGGAATTCCACCGGTTGCCAATACCTTCAATGTGATTGATCTGTCTAACGCTTTCTTCTCTGTTCCTCTAAAAGAAGATTGTCGATATCTCTTCGCATTCACACATGCAGGCAAGCAATACACTTGGACTGTGATGCCTCAGGGAGCACAGAATAGCCCCTAATGCTTTAGCAAAGCCATGTCCTCTGTGCTCCAACCATGGCAGGCAGACAACCCGGAGGTCAAACTCCTACAATACGTGGATGACCTCCTCCTTTGTGCTTCAAGCTTTCAGGAATGTCTGTCCTGCTCAATCTCTCTCCTACAGTTCCTGGCCGAATCGGGCTGCAAAGTATCTCAAACCAAACTCCAATTGTGTTTACCCAAGGTAGTCTTTCTTGGTCATTGTATTGCCCAAGGTAGTAAACACTAGTTTCACACATACGGATACCAGACACTCCACACCAATTGCAGACCTTCTTAGGCCTCATTTCCTACTGCCGCCCCTGGATCCCCGATGCCTCAGTACTGATGCAGCCCCTATATGATGGTATTCCCCGGAATGCAACCTCTGCGTTCCAGTTAACAAGGGAGGCTAATGAGTCCTTTGACAAGTTGAAGACAGCAATTGCAACCGCTCCGGCCCTTGGGATTCCAAACTACAGCCTTCCCTTCAGGCTGTATGTCATGGAACGTCAAGGTCACGCTACTGGAGTTCTTATCCAAACTCATGGTGGACGCAACAGACCCCTGGGCTACTACTCTAAGTGCCTTGACCCTGTAGCCAGAGCTGCCCCTTCCTGTGTCAGAGCTGTCCTTGCTGCCAGCTCTCTTCTGGACGTCACATCTGACGTTGTGCTTGGGCACCCCCTCACTATTTTGGCTCTGCATGACATCTCTGCCATCCTCCAGCAGACACAACCCAAACACCTCACTGCACAACGCCACCTCCGGCTGCAGTGTAGTCTGCTCCTGCCAGATAATGTCACCATTCAGAAATGTCACATCCTTAACCCTGCTGCACTCCTTCCTCTTCCAAGGGGGGTGTATACTAGAGATTCAGGAGATGCTTCTGAAGATTTTATTGATCTGCATGCTGAAGAAGATCTTCAGGAAGAAGAACTATGGACCTCAACTGGCTCTCTTTACCAGGAACAGGATCATGATTGCATCACAATGATGGAAGCTGAAGTAGGGACACCACCATCGGTCCAAGACACTCCTCTGACAAACCCTCATTGGATTCTCTTTGTGGATGGCTCAAGTTACACCGATGACAAAGGGAAATTCCATACAGGCATGGCAGCCACTAGTGAGCATGAACTGATGTGTGCAAGACAATTGCGCCCAGACAAGTCAGCACAGGAGGCTGAACTCATTGCCCTCACTGAAGCCTGCCTCATGGCAAAAGATTCCACCGCTAATATCTACACGGATTCCAGATATGCCTTTGCAGTGGTTCATGACTTTGGACTAATATGGAAGGCACGGGATTATATCACAGCCGCAGGAACCCTAATCAAAAATGCCTCAGCAGTAGCGGCTCTAATGGCAGCAGTACTCCTGCCCACTCAAGTGACAGTGATCAAGGTAAAGGCCCATACACGAACTGACACTCCTGAGGCCAGAGGAAATGCCCTAGCTGATCAAACAGCGAAGAGAGCAGCAATAGAAGAGGAAGAAGCCCAGACAAAACAGATCCTGACAGTACAAGAAGATCTGGAGCAAAAGGAAGTCACATGGGACCTACTGAAACAAATGCAGAAACAGGCCACTCCCAGGGAAAAGTAAACCTGGTTGAAAGAGTCAGCCCTCGAAGAAGAATTCGGACTCTGGACACAGGGAAAGAGGGTTTGCCTACCCAGAACTCTCTATCCCCTAATAGCCGCAATAGCTCATGGGCCCACCCACCAATCCAAAACCATCATAAAAGAGCTAATTGATAAAATATGGGTGACCCATTGGGATACAGACCTCAGAGTGCCCGAGACAAAAAAGACAAAATGGGTAAATCCTTGCTTACCCGCATGACACTGTTTAAGAGTGGAAGATGCCACCCAAGTGGACAGACAGGCTCCAACATGCCACTTACCCTCACAATAGAAAACCCCAGCCCCAATGACACAGGGACATACCTTACAGGCACCTGGATGAGGGTAACTGCTGGGGACATGGGCATGTTCCACCTGAAAGAACTTCATAATCTCACAAAGATAGAGAAGGGTCTGTCCAAACCCTACACTACCTCCCTTAGGCAGATGACAGCCATAGCAGACCCCACCTTTGAAGATACTATGGCCGCCGAGACAGGATTTTCTGACAACAACCTGTGGTTAGAATGGATGAAATACAATGCTGACACACACAATAAGACAAACTGTTACATATGCGGGGGGATGCATGCCCACACCTAAGCACAGTGCCCTTGCATCTGCCTCCTGAGACTGAAAGCTGCTTCCTCAGCCTATATACCAACACTAGCATGAATGACTCTGCCTGTGAAAAGTGGAAGAGAAAATACCCCCTGGTAGTAAAAACCCCCAAACCAGGTGAAGGCATAACCATATACCCCGGTAACTACACCTGCTACTTCAACCCTGGCAGTCAGAGATTCTTGGGCAACTACACAGAGGGGTACTGCTCATCCTACAGCAACCTGTCCACTGAAACACAGAATCAGAGGGTATCTTTGTGGGACATCTATTGGATCTGTGGAGACGGAAAAATAAGAACTAGGATAGAAGGCAATTGGTCCGGTGAATGCGCCCTAGCGAAAGCCATAATGCTCCTTCACATACTAGAAGATGACCCCACAGTTAGAGGGTATACTCAAAAAACCTATTTAGGGAGGTCAAAAAGGGAGGCCTCCCCACAGGGGAGCTTTGACCCACATGTGTATATAGACACAATAGGAGTCCCAAGGGGGTCCCCAACGAGTTTAAGGCCAGAGATCAGGTGGCAGCTGGATTTAAATCCCTACTCCCAATAGTGACAATCAACAAGAACGTCAACTGGATAAACTACATATATTATAATCAGTAAAGATTTGTAAACTACACCCGTGATGCCCTAAAAGGAATTGCAGAACAGTTAGAGGCCACTTCTGCTGTGGCCTTTCAGAACAGGATGGCCCTAGATATGATCCTAGCTGAGACTGGGGGAGTTTGTAAAATGATTAGGGAAACTTGCTGCACCTACATCCCAGATAACACTGGCCCCAAAGGGAAGGTAACTGAAGCAATAAACAAGCTTACTAACCTCTCAGAGGAATTAAAACGCAACTCAGGGATAACAGACCCATGGGATGAGTACCTTGGATGGTTCAAAAATTGGAAATCCTTCCTCACCCAGATAGGTATGGTGATAGTCTCGATGCTAGCATTAATGTCAGAAGTGTTATGTTGCATTGTACCCTGTGTCCGAAAAATATGTGAAAAATTGTGACCTCAACTACTGAACAACCCATCATGCTGCTATATGGTGAAGAAGAAATGGAAACCAAAGAATTCAACACAAGTTTCCCCACCAATTACGATGTCGTACCGAGATAGGGAAAGATAAATCCCAGGGTACTATCATAAGTCCGATTAACCGGGAGTCTACCCAAAAGGGGTAGGTTGTCGCCACTGTGGGTGAAGAGGATTGTGAATGGTATTCCCAGGGGTTCACTAGGCAGGGAAAATTCTACAATCAAGAATCCAAGGGGGGACTGTTATGGAATATAATGGACACTTGCTTGTCACTAACAAAATGGTGTCTGTCCGAGAGACAACCCCCAGTATGCATTCTATGATTGAAACTATTTGCAGCAAAGACTTAAAACTGTCAGGAATTCCTCTGAGTCTATCATACATATGCCTTAAACTTATCTCCTGTTTACATTCTGTGGCGAAACCAACCTCGCCACTGGGTTTTGGAGAGGACTGGCTGCTGGCCTCTTGCCCCTGGATTATGGGCCATATACTAACTTTTAAACCCCTGAACCTATTCAAGTGAATTTTGGATAGGTTTGTCCCCAAGTTATACTGTTTAAATTGATGTAAGTTATATGTATGGCCAATGTAAACTCACAAAGTTGTAACAATTTATAATAAGTGTAACTTGTCAGCTTGGGAGGAAAATGCTGGGTGTGTTTCTATTGTGCCATTGTCCCATTGTGTGTTTAAAGGGTGATGTCTGTCCTATTGTCTGCACATGTGTATTGGTGACTTCTCTTTGTCTTGAGAGATAATTGGATTACGCCTCGGTTGTCTCCGGGACAGAGGGGAGGAAACCATGATGCATTGTGGGGATATGTTGTATCATTGTATGTGTTGTAAATTACTGATTGGTTATATTTCAAACCCCTGTGGGCAGTACTATGTTTGTGGTTTATGAATAAAAGAGGCTGTACGTGAAGTACAGTCAGATCACTGCTTGACCCTCAACACGGAGCCTTGTCTCGTTATTGGGGGGATTCACTGTATGCTGTTAGAAGACCGATTGCCAGAAGTGTAAGCTGATCCCTGTTCGTCTGCTAGCAGCTATTCGTGAGGTTCCAGTTTGGAGTGCTATTTTGTATCCAGTTCGGGAGTTTGGTGTTCTGCAGTAGCTGGGCCTGTCTCTCAGAAAGGGGCACATCGCCTGAACGGATTTTAACCCCTTGTCTGCTGAAACGGTCCGTTACATTGGTGGCAAGCAGCGGGATCGTTCCTACAGCCCAGAAGGACAGCTACAAAGAAACATCATTCCCTGGAATTACAATTTGAGGGCAACGCATGTCCCTGTACAGCAACCCTGACAGCACCAGAATGGAAACAGCAGTGGAGTACGATGAGGGTGTCATGGATGACCGAGATGCAGTCCGCAAAGGCATCTGGTACCAGGTACTGGGTATTACGGAGTATATGCAGGACGAGAGACTCCCCACGGAAGACCAGCGGATGCCCTTCCTGGGAGAGCAGCCCCGGGAGGAATGGGTAAAGGAATTGGAACTCCTAGCATGGCGGGAGCTGTGGCTGGAAGATGCCTACCAGGCGCTCTGGTGGTATGGGGCACAGTACCTACCCAGGACAGCTGAGCATGACAAGCCGGAGGGAGAGGAGTTTGATGGTCCTGGCTTGTTATGGGAGACTTTTTCAGAGCTGGAGTTTGGGAGCCCTACACAAGCCCGGTTCCATGATCTCTTGGAATGGAGAGAGAGCAGGTATGACTGGGACGACACTCATGAGATTGAGCAGGACCTGGTCCACCTGGTGAGCCGGGAGATGGAGCTGGAACAGGGCTACCAGCAGCTATTCCACGCCAGTGAGAAGGCTCAGCAGGACAGTAAGGTGACAGACCCAGTCTCCATTCCCCAGCGGCAGTGTGAATTGCAGGGAATTGGGAGCCCAGTCTCCATTCCCCAGCGGCAGTGTGAAGTGCAGGGAATTGGGAGCCCAGTCTCCATTCCCCAGCGGCAGTGTGAAGTGCAGGGAGAGGAGAGCAGCGTCCTCCCTCCCCAGCGGCAGGCTGAGTTACAGGGGGCAGAGGTAGTTGTTCCTGCCCCCCAGCAGCAGAGTGATATGCCGGGAAGGCAGTGTAAAATGCAGGGAGAGGAAAGCAGTGTCCTCCCTCCCCAGCGGCAGGCTGAGTTACAGGGGGCAGAGGTAGTTGTTCCTGCCCCCCAGCAGCAGAGTGATATGCCGGGAAGGCAGTGTGAAATGCAGGGAGAGGAGAGCAGCGTCCTCCCTCCCCAGCTGCAGGCTGAGTTACAGGGGGCAGAGGTAGTTGTTCCTGCCCCCCAGCAGCAGCATGATTTTTTGGGAATTGGGAGCCCAGTCTCCATTCCCCAGCGGCAGTCGGAGTTACAGGGGGCAGAGACAGTCGGTCCTGTCCCCCAGCGGCAGAGTGTCCAGCAGGGAATAGAGAGCCCAGTCTCCTTTCCCCAGCAACAGGACACTGTATTGGGAGCGGAGATGGTCGGTCGCCCTCCCCAGCGGCTGGAAGTATGTATGGGAGAGGAGCTTGTTACCGCCTCTCCCCAGCGGCAGCTTAACGCACCAGGGGGAGACAGTAAGCCCCACAACAGTGCAGATGGGACTGTGGTCTCTGCACTTACAGCACAGGGGGTAGAGACAGTCGGTCTCCCCCTCCAACAACCAGGCTCCAACCAGGCTTCTTCCGTGGTAGCGCTGGCACCAGGGCAGAGTACCGCTGATCCCTGCCCACAAAGCAACCTCCACTCCAAGCCAGGGAGAAACACAGAGACCGGGAGTACCAGCTTCCAACATAACCTTGGTGGACTCACTGGACAGAGACAGGCTACCAAATGCAACAGGTCCAGTATTGGGTTGTGGGTGGGCTGCCAGACTAACTCAGGTACTGACCGGCGTGAGGTCAGGTATCTGGTTAGTCTTCCCTGGAGGGGGGGAGATGTGTGGCGAAACCAACCTCGCCACTGGGTTTTGGAGAGGACTGGCTGCTGGCCTCTTGCCCCTGGATTATGGGCCATATACTAACTTTTAAACCCCTGAACCTATTCAAGTGAATTTTGGATAGATTTGTCCCCAAGTTATACTGTTTAAATTGATGTAAGTTATAAGTATGGCCAATGTAAACTCACAAAGTTGTAACAATTTATAATAAGTGTAACTTGTCAGCTTAGGAGGAAAATGCTGGGTGTGTTTCTATTGTGCCATTGTCCCATTGTGTGTTTAAAGGGTGATGTCTGTCCTATTGTCTGCACATGTGTATTGGTGACTTCTCTTTGTCTTGAGAGATAATTGGATTACGCCTCGGTTGTCTCCGGGACAAAGGGGAGGAAACCATGATGCATTGTGGGGATATGTTGTATCATTGTATGTGTTGTAAATTACTGATTGGTTATATTTCAAACCCCTGTGGGCAGTACTATGTTTGTGGTTTATGAATAAAAGAGGCTGTACGTGAAGTACAGTCAGATCACTGCTTGACCCTCAACACGGAGCCTTGTCTCGTTATTGGGGGGATTCACTGTATGCTGTTAGAAGACCGATTGCCAGAAGTGTAAGCTGATCCCTGTTCGTCTGCTAGCAGCTATTCGTGAGGTTCCAGTTTGGAGTGCTATTCTGTATCCAGCTCGGGAGTTTGGTGTTCTGCAGTAGCTGGGCCTGTCTCTCAGAAAGGGGCACATCGCCTGAACGGATTTTAACCCCTTGTCTGCTGAAACGGTCCGTTACACATTCCTTCTTGCTAAAAGACCAATCATGTGAGCCCACTCCTCCCACTAATATGGAAGGTATATAATGTGAAGCCCCCACTTAATAAATTAGAGTTATGCTTTGACCTTATCTAGAGTGTCAGTGTTATTTCTCTCGCCGTGCATGCACGTATCTATCTATCTATCTATCTATCTATCTATCTATCTAATTTGGAGCAGTGTATCAACCTACCTAACCATTAATCAGAACCAGTCCACACTCTTATTCCAGAACAGATATTTCCTATCCTAAGGAAATCCCGGATGTGTCTGCTGATGTCCTTACTGGGGAATAAATAAAAGCCTCAGAGCCTCAGACATAGTCAGATCATGCTGGATATGAGACTATGTGGTTGGGAAAAGTCTGATCCCCCTTTGACACGCTGAAGGTGTAGGTGAGAGAGAGAAGTTCTCTGTATTAGTTAGTGCCCGGAGGGGCAGGTGTTTATTTGTGTCTCTGTTATACTTCATGCGCTGTATCTTCAACCAAATGACGGTTAACTTGGAGGTCCTGCACTATGTTGTGCTGTATGAAAAAATAAAGCACTATTTGGACTTTTATCCCCTGAAGTCTGCAAAGCCCACAGAGAGTACAAAGATCCCTATAATATATATTCTGGAATTACAAAGTGCCCAAGGTAAGTACAATGACTTTAATAAAAATATGAAGTTCATCTCTTCTTCCCCATCCATTCCTCATACAGACCTAGTACAGATTGAAAAGTAGGGAACATATTCATCTAAAACATTACGAAGGCTATAAACTATTACTTGAGGGTGGGCAAAATATGTGTATATAAATATATCTCATTACTTATCAATCTTCTGCAAAACATTATGCCAAATTAGATGAATGCACTGTATGCAAATCCTTCATTTGAGCCACTTGGATTTAACGATTTCAAGTGAAAGATCCATCTATTAAAGGAAATGTGTCACCAAAAATTTTATCTGTCAGTTAAAATCAGATAGTAACATCTCCTTTTTTTCTAATCTGTTTTTATTTTCTGTTTGAAGATTTTTTTTTATTCTATTTCATGAACATTATTATGGGGGAGGCCATTTTGCCTGAGCAGTTCTTTTTTTTTATAACAAATCTTTATTTGGTTTTCATAAAGACAAAGTGTACATTGTACAATGATGTGTAGATTACAGATATCGTATTTTGGTAAACATAACACAAAAGGCCAAGCCTAGGATCACGTCAGCGGTGACAAATGGCAGTAAATGGATAGGTTTAATAAAGAATGCGTTTTACAGAACTTGGAGACAAGCAAAACAGAGGCATTTAGGACACTGGAATAGAGTGAGGAGGGGAAGAAGGGCAGGTATTCTTGTTACACCATAGAGACCAGGGGGACCAGAGGTCGAGATGATGATCATGTGAGAAATTTTCCCAACTGGACAATTCCTCTAAGGGGGTTCGATCAGATAACCAATAGAGAGGAATGAGAAGTTTTGCTGCAGCTATTAGGTAAGTAGATAGTGCGCGCCTACTCAATGGGTAATGTACTGAGGGTAAATTTAAAAGCAATAGTAAGGGCGACAGGGGGGTAGTATTAGAGCATATGTGCTGTACAGCCTCTGACTAGAGTTGAGCGAACACCTGGATGTTCGGGTTCGAGAAGTTCGGCTGAACTTCCCGGAAATGTTCGGGTTCGGGATCCGAACCCGAACCGAACTTCGTCCCGAACCCGAACCCGAACCCGAACCCGAACCCGAACCCTGTTTTACACTAAAAAGGCTGTAAAACAGCCCAGGAAAGGGTTAGAGGGCTGCAAAAGGCAGCAAAATGTAGTTAAATCCCCTGCAAACAAATGTGGATAGGGAAATGAATAAAAATAAAAATAAAATAAATAAAAATTAACCAATATCAATTGGAGAGAGGTTTCATAGCAGAGATTCAGGCTTCATGTCAGCAGAGAATCAGTCTTCATGTCATAGCAGAGAATCAGCCTTCATGTCATAGCAGAGAATCATGCTTCACGTCACCCACCACTGGAACAGTCCATTGTCAGATATTTAGGCCCCGGCACCCAGACAGAGGAGAGAGGTCCCATAGCAGAGAATCTGGCTTCATGTCAGCAGAGAATCAGTCTTCATGTCATAGCAGAGAATCAGGCTTCACGTCACCCAACACTGGAACAGTCCATTGTCAGATATTTAGGCCCCGGCACCCAGACAGAGGAGAGAGGTCCCATAGCAGAGAATCTGGCTTCATGTCAGCAGAGAATCAGTCTTCATGTCATAGCAGAGAATCAAGCTTCACGTCAGCCACCACTGGAACAGTCCATTGTCATATAATTTAGGCCCCGGCACCCAGACAGAGGAGAGAGGTCCCATAGCAGAGAATATGGCTTCATGTCAGCAGAGAATCAGTCTTCATGTCATAGCAGAGAATCATGCTTCACGTCACCCAACACTGGAACAGGCCACTGTCACATATTTAGGCCCCGGCACCCAGACAGAGGAGAGAGGTCCCATAACAGAGATTCAGGCTTCATGTCAGCAGAGAATCAGTCTTCATGTCATAGCAGAGAATTGCATGATTTTCCTAGTTTATGACGTAAAGTCATGATTTTATTAAGGACACGGAGGCGAGTATTGCATTCTCTTTCTTTACTGAAATTTCTATAGCAGCACAGAAAAAAGAAAAAACCTTTACCACACAGGGTAACTATGGCAACAAGCCCACCCCTAACCCAGTATAAGAGTCCTGGCATCAAACAGCTCCTCCTCTTTCTTTGATGAAGACACATCCTGAAAACCGTGATGACAACAGGACCGAATCCAAACACGAAGAACCCAATCCGAAAACATCCAACCGGGATGATTGTAGAGACAAGGCAACAGAGCCAAACTAGACCTCAGGCACCAAGAACGCCAGTGTTGTTATCCTAAGGAAAAACAGACAAAGAGAACATAGATAATGTAAGATCAATGCAAGCCTAATGTACTGCATAGCGATAAGAACAGATCAGTACTGCAGTAAAGCAGAATAAGAATAATAATAAATATTAAGAAACTTGAAGCATGACACAGCATACCTGCAGGCACGCAACTGGACAAAGGGCAGGAACCTCGGGAAAGCTAGGGTAAGAAACCAATCTAATGTTGGTTTTGGTACGCCGAGAAATGTTAAAAACAACACCCTCTGGCGTAAAAGACCTACCATCATAATCTAAGTGTAACGGTCGTGTACACACACACACAGGGGGGAGGGAAGTGACCACTGCGCTCCACCCTTACCCCTGGCCCTGCCTACTTGCCTCGCGAGTCCTAATTACAGGGGACAACTGGACGGCAATCCCTAACTTGGGGTAAGTGCAGGGATGACAGACAGACAAACAACAGGACGTGAACGGACCGAGTCAATACCAGGAAAGCTGCAAAGTACAAATGGAGCAAGCAGAGAATTGTCAGGAGAAGCCGGGGTCATAAATACCAGGAGAGCAGAGAAGTACAAGAGGAGTCCTAAGAGAGTAGTCAGGTGGGAGCCGAGGTCACAATACCAGGACGGAAGCGCAGTACAGGAGGAGCAGGCAAAAGGATGGTCAGGGAACAGGATCAGGTAAGTATTCAGCAGTCCAACAAATAGCCAGGAACCTAGAAATTAACAGGCAACCTGTAGCCAGCAGGCTGCCTGTATTTATAGTGGGGAGTGAGGGTCATGTGACGTGGCCAGCGTCACATGACCGACAGACCAACCAGTCGAGCACCGAGTGATCAGCTCGGCGCTCAAGGCAGACTAGGAGCAGGGAGCCACCCAGCTAGTAAAGCCGCCCTGGGAATGAGGTCAAACACAGAACCTCATTCCAAAAGCTAAGCAACAGTTCTGCGGGCAATGGGGGACCGAGTGCACCTTCGGAACCCCGTGACACTAAGGCCCTGACATCGGATACCCGTTTACATGAAATCAAACAAAACAAAGTGACCAATTTTGCAGACAACTGTCGCAAGGACAGCTGCTCATTGGAGGGCCAGGAAGAAAAAAGGGAAAGAACCAAGGAAACGTCCCAGGTACAAGAAAAGCGAGGACGAGGTGGACGGGAAAGACGGGAACCCCTGAGAAGACGACAGACTAAGGGGTGTTGCCCAGCCGGGCGACCGTCAAAACCCGAATGATAAGCAGAAATGGAAGAACGGAACAAGTTAATTGTACGGTAAGCCTTACCCGACTCAAACAGTGAAGTGAGTAACTTCAAGATCTCAGTTACAGGGGCTGATACGGGATCCAAGTTCCCTGCCAGGCACCAGTCAGACCAAGATCGCCAGGCGGCACGGTAGGATCTCCTAGTCCCCGGGGCCCATGTGCTCTCCAAAAGACGTCTAGTTGCTTCCGGAACATCCGAGACATCCCAGGAACTCCTGAAACTCTGCACGCGATCAGGCGTAGAGACCCGTCTAAAACGAGCGGATGTTGGCGACCCGACGGATCGAGTAGAAGGTCTGGGAAAGACGGTAGGAGCAAGGGAGGTTGGATCAGACACTCCAGTAGCTGAGGGAACCACGACTGGGCCGTCCAGAAAGGAACCAGAAGTACCATCTCGGCTCTCTGAAGACGCAGTTGAGTAAGGACTCGAGGGATCATCATGAACGGCGGGAACGCATATGACAGACGACTGGTCCATTTCTGGAGAAATGCGTCCACCTCCTCCGCGTCCGGGTCCGGCCTCCAGCTGTAGAATCTCGGAAGCTGAGTATTCAGGCGAGAAGCGAACAGGTCGATGCACATAGGACCCCATCGAGAAGAAATAGAGGAGAACATCCTCACATCTAATCTCCAATTGCTGGAATCCACCAGAAAACGAGAGGACCAGTCCGCGTGAGTGTTGTGCAAACCCGGAAGATATTCTGCCACAACATTGATGTCCTTTTTCCAGGCAAAACTCCCAGAAGTCCCTCGCTAGATGAGAGAAAGCTGAAGAGCGTGTTCCTCCCATGGCGTTGACATAACGCACAGCCGAGATATTGTCCATCCGCAGTCTCACACACGCGCTGGCCATACCATTCGTGAAGCTGCGAATCGCGAAAGAGCCAGCCAGCAGCTCCAGAGAATTGATGTGTAGATTTGTCTCTGCAGGGGACCAACGCCCGCCAGTGGTCACTCTGTTGCAGTAGGCACCCCAGTCCAAGAGACTGGCGTCCGACTCTATCGTGAAGTCCGGGAGCGGACCGAAGATAGCCTTGCCGTTCCAGGCATCCAGATTGTGGATCCACCACCGAAGCTCGTCCTTGGTCTCTCTGTCCAGAAAAATCAGGTCCTCGTATGTAGCACCGGCACGAAGGTGTGCAAGCTTGAGGTGTTGAAGAGCTCGGTAGTGTAACGGAGCCGGGAAGACCACCTGAATGGAAGCGGATAGAAGGCCTATCACTCGGGCAAGCTGGCGTAGCGAGACTTGAGGGAGAGTCAACGTCAGGTGAAGTTCCCTGCGAATAGAACGAACCTTGGCGGAAGGAAGACTGAGGGACTCTGAGGCAGAGTCGACCCGGAAGCCCAGAAACTCCATGGAACGAGATGGGACAAGACAAGATTTCTCCAGGTTGATGAGAAAACCTAACCGGGAAGAAGATCCATAGAAGTCGACAGGTGCTCCAGAAGACAGTTGCGATCCTGCGCCCTGAGAAGGATGTCGTCTAGGTAAATAATTAGACGAATCCCATGACTGCGGAGGAAGGCCACGACCGGCCGCATCAGCTTGGTGAAGCACCAAGGGGCTGATGACAGGCCGAATGGAAGACATGTGAACCTCCAAGTTTCGCCGCACCAATGGAAACGCAACAGGTCCCTGGAAGAATCCGCTACTGGAACCGTCAGGTAGGCGTCCTTCAAGTCGAGCTTGGCCATCCAATCGTTCAAGAGGAGCATGTCCCGGAGAAGGTGAATGCCCTCCATTTTGAAATTGCGGTAGCGGACATAGCGATTCAGGGGACGGAGATTTATCACCGGACGCATTTGGCCGTCCTTCTTGGCCACCAGGAAGATGCTGCTGATGACACCAGCAGGAGTGGGGGGAGCACGTTCTATTGCACCCTTCTGATAAAGAGAAAACAGTTCCAAGTGTAGAAGACGTTGTTTCTGAAATGGAAGACAAACGGGATGGGGAACTGGAATCTGAACAGATGGAACAATCAATTCTATATGGAACCCCTGAACCGTAGTTAAGACCCAAGGGTCTGTGGTGACAGTCAACCAAACATGGGAAAAAAGATGGAGTCTGCCTCCTATGCAAATTGCTGAAGAAGACAGAGGATGACTTACCGAGGGGACGACGGTAGGAAGAACCTCTGGGGCCTCTGGATCTCCAAGAGGAACCATGGGACGGGAAGAATGCCGGAGGTTGTCTTGAGTCCTGGGAGGCACGGAATGGGTAGGAGCCTCGACCCGCAGAACCGCGGGACTGGAACGATGCACGGCCGGACAGGCGGCCCCTGGAGCTGCCAGCCCTAGAAGAGACCCGTCCATGGAAAACACTCTCATGGACGACTGAGCCTTATCAAGTGCAGTGAAGGCCCCTACAAAGCGGCCGAGGTCCTTAATAAAGGAGTCCCCGAACAGTAGACCTTGTGCGTCTTTGCCGGCCTCAGTAAGGGCCAAATTAGAGAGCTTCGGCTCTATCTTAAATAGTATGGCCTTTCTCCTCTCGATGGATAGAGAGGTGTTGACATTGCCGGTAATACACACGGCTCTCTGAACCCATCCACTAAGTTCCTCTGGGTCAATGGTCAGGTTTTGGGTCCTGGCAGCTTCTGCCATCTCAAAAATTTTGGTCAGAGGGCCTAAAACGTCAAGCAATTTATCTTGACAGGCCTTCAGGGCCGACTCCAAACCCCTACGCGGGTTCCACCCGGACTTAGCCAGGAACTGAGACATTTTCGGATCTACCGAAGGTGTCTCGCCCACTTTGTTTGGGATAATGGGCCTGGGACATTCAGCCCGTAATTTATTTCTCGCCTCATTGGATAGGGGATGGCGAACCTGGGACTCCAAATATCTTGCCACATGATCAGATGGCAGCCACTCGGCGGAGCGAGGGTGATGCAGAGCATCAGGGTCAAAGAGGGACTCTCCGGATGGGTCAAGGACCGCCGAAGTAGGAGTAGGGGGTGGGACAGAAGGAGAGACCATAGGTTCCACCAAGGTGGAAGAGGTGCCCGGGAGGACCTCGTCTGAATAATCAAGCCCCTCTTCACCAGAAGAAACATCTTGTAAACTAGCCTCCTCATCAGATAATACATCCGATTCAGAATCGGGTTCAAGTTGCGCTCTGGCGCATTTCCAAGGCCTCGCCTTTTCTGCCCGGCGGGCATGGGCTCTTTTGCGCGATATCTGCGCGCTCTCAGTGGTGGATTTCTGCACACCAGTCATAGGGTTTCTGGAGGCGGTGGGCTCAGGCTCAGGGTGACTGTGTTGACGGGCAGGGCGATGCTGACGTTTAGATAAATGACCCCTAAGCGCCTCAGATATAGAGGAAGAAATGGCGCTGGATACAGAGCCCATGGCGGCTTGAATAGCAGCTGCAACAGAGCACTGCAAATCAGAAGCCTGTAGAGGCATAGAAACAGAAGGGGCACTATGGACCAGAGAAGGAGGGGATAAAACCTCCTCTGGGCCCCCAGGTAAGGAAGGGTTAATGTTATTTCCTTCAGCCATAATCGGAATATAACAGTAAAATTCGGCCGAATATAGACACTATACACAACAATAGTAGAAATATATACTAATATTCCTAAGCAGGATAAACAACAAACATGGACCAGAGCAGACGAGGATCGGAGCAGCCGATTCCGGTAGCTGCAGGAGACAGACAGCCGTAATCTCGCGAGTGTTCACAAGACTTCCGGGTAGAGCTGAAAGGAGCGCGCCGTCCTGCCGAGAAAAGAAGCGTGAAGGCGAGCAGGGAAGAAGAAAGGCGGGCAAAGATGGCGAGGGGGAGTGGTTACAGAAGAAGCGGCCGGAATAAGGTGAGGGCCGCAAGGAAGGGAGGGGGGCAAAAGCGATGAACGGAGCCACGGAAGGGGAAAACGAAAGAATAAGGCGAAAGGCAGAACCAAGGGAAAAATCCCAGGGATAGTACAAAGAATCGCAGTAATAATGGTAATAAACCACAGTAAGGACACAGTAAAATCGGATCCCAGATCAAAGGACAAGACCCCAGATGGGGGAAAAAAAACCCTGTCAGATAATCAAACAATAATATCACAGTATATATATATCAAGGCTACACAGGAGAAAAAAGTGCTACTTATCTGATGTGGAGCAGCAAAGAAAGAGGAGGAGCTGTTTGATGCCAGGACTCTTATACTGGGTTAGGGGTGGGCTTGTTGCCATAGTTACCCTGTGTGGTAAAGGTTTTTTCTTTTTTCTGTGCTGCTATAGAAATTTCAGTAAAGAAAGAGACTTTACGTCATAAACTAGGAAAATCATGCAATTCTCTGCTATGAATGAAGCCTTATTCTCTGCTATGACATGAAGACTGATTCTCTGCTAACATGAAGCCATATTCTCTGCTATGGGACCTCTCTCCTCTGTCTGGGTGCCGGGGCCTAAATATCTGACAATGGACTGTTCCAGTGGTGGCTGAGGTGAAGCCTGATTCTCTGCTATGACATGAAGACTGATTCTCTGCTGACATGAAGCCAGATTCTCTGCTATGGGACCTCTCTCCTCTGTCTGGGTGCCGGGGCCTAAATATCTGACAATGGACTGTTCCAGTGGTGGGTGACGTGAAGCCTGATTCTCTGCTATGACATGAAGACTGATTCTCTGCTGACATGAAGCCAGATTCTCTGCTATGGGACCTCTCTCCTCTGTCTGGGTGCCGGGGCCTAAATATCTGACAATGGACTGTTCCAGTGGTGGGTGACGTGAAGCCTGATTCTCTGCTATGACATGAAGACTGATTCTCTGCTGACATGAAGCCTGAATCTCTGTTATGGGACCTCTCTCCTCTGCCATGTAATAAAATCAGGCTTCACGTCACCCAACACTGGAACAGTCCATTGTCAGATATTTAGGCCCAGGCACCCAAGCAGAGGAGAGAGGTCCCGTAACAGAGATTCAGGCTTCATGTCAGCAGAGAACACCCACCGCCAAGAGACTCCGCCTGCTACTGACCGCCGCCACCTGGGACCGAGCACCCCAAAGGCAGCTTCAAGGAGTTCCCTGGCGTGGCAGTTCTTCAAACAATGTGCTGACGACAAGACCCGAGTGGTTTGCACGCTGTGCCATCAGAGCCTGAAGCCAGTAGTTTAGAAATGCTGGCATTCAGGGCCAGGGATCGAGGGTGGCTAGGTGGGAATTTACGCTTTCTCTCAAATGTTTGTGAGATGGAAAGCTGAACGCTGCCGTTTGACATGGTTGAGATGCTTGGTGACTCAGGTGGTGGTGTTGGTGGTACATCCCATGTTTGCTGGGCGGCAGGTGCCAACGTTCCTCCAGAGGTGGAGGAAGAGGCCGAGGCGGCAGCAGCAGAAGAGGTAGCAGGGGGAGCCTGAGTGACTTCCTTGTTTTTAAGGTGTTTACTCCACTGCAGTTCATGCTTTGCATGCAGGTGCCTGGTCATGCAGGTTGTGCTAAGGTTCAGGGAGCAGTGCTTTTGCCCACTGCTCCCTCTTTTGCTACGCTGTTGGCTCGGTCTCACCACTGCCTCTTCCTCCGAACTGTGAAAGTCAGTGGCACGACCTTCATTCCATGTGGGGTCTAGGACCTCATCGTCCCCTGCATCGTCTTCATCCCTGACCTCCTGTTCAGTCTGCACACTGCAGAAAGACGCAGCAGTTGGCACCTGTGTTTCGTCATCATCAGAGACGTGCTGAGGTGGTATTCCCATGTCCTCATCATCAGGAAACATAAGTGGTTGTGCGTTAGTGCATTCTATGTCTTCCACCGCTGGGGAAGGGCTAGGTGGATGCCCTTGGGAAACCCTGCCAGCAGAGTCTTCAAACAGCATAAGAGACTGCTGCATAACTTGAGGCTCAGACAGTTTCCCTGGTATGCATGGGGGTGATGTGACAGACTGATGGGCTTGGTTTTCATGCGCCATCTGTGCGCTTTCTGCAGAAGACTGGGTGGGAGATAATGTGAACGTGCTGGATCCACTGTCGGCCACCCAATTGACTAATGCCTGTACCTGCTCAGGCCTTACCATCCTTAGAACGGCATTGGGCCCCACCAAATATCCCTGTAAATTCTGGCGGCTACTGGGACCTGAGGTAGTTGGTACACTAGGACGTGTGGCTGTGGCAGAACGGCCACGTCCTCTCCCAGCACCAGAGGGTCCACTAACACCACCACGACCATGTCCGTGTCCGCGTCCCTTACTAGATGTTTTCCTCATTGTTACCGTTCACCACAATAAGAAAAATATTATTTGGCCCAATGTATTGAATTCAAATTCAGGCCTTTTTTTTACAGACACCTAACACTATCTGGCTATCTATTTAGGTACCGTATTACACTAATACAGGCACAGCAGTAATGACTAGGGGTGCACCGAAATTCCGGCAGCCGAAAATATCGGCCGAAAATGTACCTAATCCATTTCGGCCGATATTGTTACATATCGGCCGAAAATATGGGGTGTAGGATTTGTCACCCACCATGTGCGGGCGGGCGGTTTACTGCATCTTTATTTTACCTTACAATCGTGACGCTCCAGTAAGAACTCTGCAGGCAGAGCGGAGGGCGGCGTAACGTCACTTACTCACGTGACGCGCCTGCTCCGCCTCCTTCATTCATAAAGTGGGCGGAGCAGGTGCGTCACGTGAGTAAGTGACGTTACGCCGCCCTCCGCTCTGCCTGCAGAGTTCTTACTGGAGCGTCACGATTGTAAGGTAAAATAAAGATGCAGTGAGTGATGCTGTGAGCAGCAGGGCCGGGGCTGTTATGGGTAGGGGGATCGGTCTATGGCACTGCTATGGGGAGGGGGGATCTGTGCACTGCTATGGGGAGGGGGGATCTGTGCACTGTTATGGGGAAAGGGATCTGTGCACTGTTATGCCCATAACAGTGCACATATCCCCCCCTCCATAACAGCGCCACCCACAGATCCCCCTCTCCATAACAGAGCCACCCACAGATCCCCCTCTCCATAACAGCGCCACCCACAGATCCCCCTCTCCATAACAGAGCCACCCACAGATCCCCCTCTCCATAACAGCGCCACCCACAGATCCCCCTCTCCATAACAGCGCCACCCACAGATCCCCCTCTCCATAACAGAGCCACCCACAGATCCCCCTCTCCATAACAGCGCCACCCACAGATCCCCCTCTCCATAACAGCGCCACCCACAGATCCCCCTCTCCATAACAGCGCCACCCACAGATCCCCCTCTCTATAACAGAGCCACCCACAGATCCCCCTCTCCATAACAGCGCCACCCACAGATCCCTCTCTCCATAACAGCGCCACCCACAGATACCCCTCTCCATAACAGCGCCACCCACAGATCCCCCTCTCCATAACAGCGCCACCCACAGATCCCCCTCTTCATAACAGCGCCACCCACAGATACCCCTCTCCATAACAGCGCCACCCACAGATCCCCCTCTCCATAACAGCGCCACCCACAGATCCCCCTCTCTATAACAGAGCCACCCACAGATCCCCCTCTCCATAACAGCGCCACCCACAGATCCCTCTCTCCATAACAGCGCCACCCACAGATCCCCCTCTCCATAACAGCGCCAATCATTAAAAAAAAAGTATTTTAAAAGTATTTGGGCAAAAAGGCATTTTCGGTTTCGGTTTCGGTTTTCGGTCAAGGGCATCCTGAATTTTCGGTTTCGGTTTCGGACCAGAATTTTCATTTCGGTGCACCCCTAGGACAGATTTAGCTGAATATAAATTTGAGGCCTATTATTTAGGCGCTGGGTGACAGGTATACGTTTACGGACAGAATTAGACTTGGATATGCACAGTAGCGTGTGTGTGAAGTTATTGAGAATGACCCTATCAGCGCCTTGAATCTAATATACCCTTTTAGGGATAGATTTAAAGTAGGCCTGATACAGCAGAAACCACTAATTTAGGAAATTGCTAAGTTGGGAATTGTATTTCAACCCAGAACAAAAACTGTGCTTTGACGGACACAAAATAACTTGACCAGCTACAGCAATAACCACAGATTTAGCTGAATATAAATTTGAGGCCTATTATTTAGGCGCTGGGTGACAGGTATACGTTTACGGACAGAATTAGACTTGGATATGCACAGTAGCGTGTGTGTGAAGTTATTGAGAATGATCCTATCAGCACCTTGAATCTAATATACCCTTTTAGGGATAGATTTAAAGTAGGCCTGATACAGCAGAAACTACTAATTTAGGAAATTGCTAGGTTGGGAATTGTATTTCAACCCAGAACAAAAACTGTGCTTTGACGGATACAAAATAACTTGACCAGCTACAGCAATAACCACAGATTTAGCTGAATATAAATTTGAGACCTATTATTTAGGCGCTGGGTGACAGGTATACGTTTACAGACAGAATTAGACTTGGATATGCACAGTAGCGTGTGTGGGAAGTTATTGAGAATGACCCTATCAGCACCTTGAATCTAATATACCCTTTTAATGAATAGATTTAAAATAGCCCTGATACAGCAGAAACCACTAATTTAGGAAATTGCTAAGTTGGGAATTGTATTTCAACCCAGAAAAAATATATATCCTTTGCCAGACAGCAGACAGTATTACAATTGGCTGGCCACAGCTGAAACACCAGATTTAGGGTACTGCTATTTTGGCAATTGTATTTCACCCCTCAATAAAATAGCAAGCACAGCCAAGCCCCTGATGTAGGATATAGCAAAAAAATAACCCCACTATTGATGGTTAAATGGACTTGGTGGCAGCTTGCCCCTGATGTAGGATATAGCAAAAAAATAACCACACTATTGATGGTTAAATGGACTTGGTGGCAGCTTACCCCTGATGTAGGATATAGCCAAAAAATAACCACACTATTGATGGTTAAATGGACTTGGTGACAGCTTGCCCCTGATGTAGGATATAGCAAAAAATAACCACACTATTGATGGTTAAATGGACTTGGTGGCAGCTTGTGCTGGCGCACCACAAGCCACAAAATGGCCGCTGATCACCCCAGAAAAAAGTGACTGGAAAACGCTCTGGGCAGCCTAAAAACAGTGAGCAATTGAATAGCAGCAGTTCAATGATAGACAGCTGTAGATCGATCACTGACTTAAGTGTTTTGGAGGAGTTAATCACTGCCTAATCTCGCCCTAACGTCGCAGCTGCAACCTCTCCCTACACTAAGCACAGCAGAGTGACGTGCGGCGCTACGTGACTCCAGCTTAAATAGAGGCTGGGTCACATGCTGCACTGGCCAATCACAGCCATGCCAATAGTAGGCATGGCTGTGATGGCCTCGTGGGGCAAGTAGTATGACGCTTGTTGATTGGCTGCTTTGCAGCCTTTCAAAAAGCGCCAAGAAAACGACCAACACCGAACCCGGACTTTTACTAAAATGTTCGGGTTCGGGTCCGTGTCACGGACACCCCAAAATTCGGTACGAACCCGAACTATACAGTTCGGGTTCGCTCATCCCTACTTACCATACATTAGGGCCCCTAGAATGCCAGGGCAGTACAACTACCCCACAAGTGACCCCATTTTGGAAAGAAGACACCCCAAGGTATTCCCTGAGGGCCATGGCGAGTTCCTAGAATTTTTTATTTTTTGTCACAAGTTAGCAGAAAATGATGATTTTTTCTTTTTCTTTTTTTTCTTTCAAAGTCTCATATTCCACTAACTTGTGACAAAAAATAAAAACTTCCATGAACTCACTATGCCCATCACGAAATACCTTGGGGTGTCTTCTTTCCAAAATGGGGTCACTTGTGGGGTAGTTATACTGCCCTGGCATTTTAGGGGCCCAAATGCGTGCGAAGTAGTTTGAAATCAAAATCCGTAAAAAATGGCCGGTGAAATCCGAAAGGTGCTCTTTGGAATGTGGGCCCCTTTGCCCACCTAGGCTGCAAAAAAGTGTCATACATGTGGTATCTCCGTACTCAGGAGAAGTTGGGCAATGTGTTTTGGGGTGTCATTTTACATATACCCATGCTGGGTGAGAGAAATATCTTGGCAAAAGACAACTTTTCCCATTTTTTTATACAAAGTTGGCATTTGACCAAGATATTTATCTCACCCAGCATGGGTATATGTAAAATGACACCCCAAAACACATTGCCAAACTTCTCCTGAGTACGGCGATACCAGATGTGTGACACTTTTTTGCAGCCTAGATGCGCAAAGGGGCCCAAATTCCTTTTAGGAGGGCATTTTTTGACATTTGGATCCCAGACTTCTTCTCACGCTTTAGGGCCCCTAAAATGCCAGGGCAGTATAAATACCCCACATGTGACCCCATTTTTGAAAGAAGACACCCCAAAGTATTCAATGAGGGGCATGGCGAGTTCCTAAAATTTTTTTTTTTTGGCACAAGTTAGCGGAAATAGATTTTATTTTTATTTTTTCTCACAAAGTCTCCCTCTCTGCTAACTTGGGACAAAAATTTAAATCTTTCATGGACTCAATATGCCCCTCACGGAATACCTTGGGGTGTCTTCTTTCCGAAAAGGGGTCACATGTGGGGTATTTATACTGCCCTGGCATTTTAGGGGCCCTAAAGCGTGGGAAGAAGTCTGGAATATAAATGTCTAAAAAATTTTATGCATTTGGATTCTGTGAGGGGTATGGTGAGTTCATGTGAGATTTCCGCTAACTTGGGCCAAAAAAATGTCTGAATGGAGCCTTACAGGGGGGTGATCAATGACAGGGGGTGATCAGGGAGTGTATATGGGGTGATCACCCCCCTGTCACTGATCACCTCTCTGTCATTGATCACCCCCCTGAAAGGCTCCATTCAGACGTCCATATGTTTTTTACGGATCCACGGATACATGGATCGGATCCGCAAAACACATACGGACGTCTGAATGGAGCCTTACAGGGGGGTGATCAATGACAGGGGGGTGATCAGGGAGTCTATATGGGGTGATCACCCCCCTGTCATTGATCACCCCCCTGTAAGGCTCCATTCAGACGTCCGTATGTGTTTTGCGGATCCGATCCATGTATCCGTGGATCCGTAAAAAACATATGGACGTCTGAATGGAACCTTACAGGGGGGTGATCAATGACAGGGGGGTGTTCAATGACAGGGGGGTGATCAGGGAGTCTATATGGGGTGATCACCCCCCTGTCATTGATCACCCCCCTGTAAGGCTCCATTCAGACGTCCGTATGTGTTTTGCGGATCCGATCCATGGATCCGCAATGGGGGTGATCAATGACAGGGGGGTGATCAGGGAGTCTATATGGGGTGATCAGGGAGTCTATATGGGGTGATCACCCCCCTGTAAGGCTCCATTCAGACGTCCGTATGTGTTTTGCGGATCCGATCCATGTATCCGTGGATACGTAAAAAACATATGGCCGTCTGAATGGAGCCTTACAGGGGGGTGATCAATGACAGGGGGGGTGATCAATGATAGGGGGGTGATCAGGAAGTCTATATGGGGTGATCACCCCCCTGTCATTGATCTAATATACCTGTTAGGGGTTACAAAAATCGCATCTCCAGCCTGCCAGCGAACGATCGCCGCTGGCAGGCTGAAGATCCACTCGCTTACCTTCCGATTCTGTGAACGCGCGCGCCTGTGTGCGCGCGTTCACAGGAAATCTCGGCTCACGCGAGATGACGCCAATCGGCGTTAGTGTGACCTGGGAGCGCCGCAGCAATGACGCCTTTCGGCGTTAGCGTGGCGGCAGGTGGTTAAGGTCCAATTTAGGCCGGACTTTACAGTTGTTTATTATAATTGGGCTTTTATTCTCATGCCGTTTGATTTTGTGTCCTTCACAAATAATCCCATTTTTATGGCTTTGTTCAAAGACAAAGCAATCATAATAAATGTGATACTGAATATCTGGTCAACATTTTCCAAAATGCATTTTTCACTTCATTATTCCTCAAGCTGTAAACGAAAGGATTTAATACAGGGGTCACAATTCCATATACAGTCTTGTGAAAAAATTAGGACACCCTTTGAAAGCATGTGGTTTTTTGTAACATTTTTAATAAATGGTTATTTCATCTCCGTTTCAACAATACAGAGAGATTAAAGTAATCCGACTAAACAAAGAAAACTGAAGAAAAGTCTTTTCAAGATCTTCTGTAAATGTCATTCTACAAAAATGCCTATTCTAACTGAGGAAAAAGATAGGACACCCTTGCCCCTAATAGCGAGTGTTACCTCCTTTGGCTGAAATAACTGCAGTGAGACGGTTCTTGTAGCCATCTACCAGTCTTCGACATCGGTCTGAGGAAATTTTACCCCACTCCTCAATGCAGAACTTTTTCAGCTGTGAGATGTTTGAGGGGTTTCTTGCACGTACAGCCCTTTTCAAGTCACCCCACAGCATCTCAATGGGATTCAAATCTGGACTTTGACTTGGCCATTCCAGGACTCTCCATTTCTTCTTTTTCAGCCAATCTTTGGTTGATTTACTAGTATGTTTTGGGTCATTGTCATGTTGCATGGTCCAGTTCCGCTTCAGCTTTAATTTTCTAACTGATGGTCTCACATGTTCTTCAAGCACCTTCTGATACACAGTAGAATTCATCGTGGATTCTATGATGGTGAGCTGACCAGGTCCTGCTGCAGCAAAGCAGCCCCAAACCATGACACTTCCACCTCCATGCTTCACAGTTGGTATGAGGTTCTTTTCTTGGAATGCTGTGTTTGGTTTACGCCAAACATGTCCTCTGCTGTTGTGTCCAAATAATTCAATTTTGGACTCATCTGTCCAAAGAACATTATTCCAGAAGTCCTGGTCTTTGTCAACTTTATCGCTGGCAAATGTCAGTCTGGCCTCGATGTTTCTCTTGGAAAGCAAAGGTTTCCTCCTTGCACACCTCCCATGCAAGTTAAACTTGTACAGTCTCTTTCTGATTGTAGAGGCATGTACTTCTACATCAACAGTAGCCAGAGCCTGCTGTATTTCTCGAGATGACACTTTAGGGTTTTTGGATACCTCTTTTAGCATCTTGCGGTCTGCTCTTGGGGTGAACTTGCTGGGGCGACCAGTCCTGGGCATGTTGGCAGTTGTTTTGAAAGCCCTCCACTTGTAGACTATCTTCCGGACAGTGGAATGGCTGATTTCAAAATCTTTTGAGATCTTTTTAAATCCCTTCCCAGACTCATAGGCTGCTACAATCTTTTTTCTGAAGTCCTCTGACAGCTCTTTTGCTCTCACCATGGTGCTCACTCTCACTTCAACAGTCAGGAGCACACCAAACTAAATGTCTGAGGTTTAAATAGGGCAAGCCTCATTCAACATGCAGAGTAACGATCTACTAATTATGTGCACCTGGTGTGATATACCTGTGTGAGATCTGAGCCAATTTAAGAGGGAATACATGTGAGGGTGTCCTATCTTTTTCCTCAGTTAGAATAGGCATTTTTGTAGAATGACATTTACAGAAGATCTTGAAAAGACTTTTCTTCAGTTTTCTTTGTTTAGTTGGATTACTTTAATCTCTCTGTATTGTTGAAACGGAGATGAAATAACCATTTATTAAAAATGTTACAAAAAACCACATGCTTTCAAAGGGTGTCCTAATTTTTTCACATGACTGTATTATAGAAATGTACTTTATGTCTGATGAATATTTTTTTCCTTGCCCCATGTATGTGGTCATGTTCGTCCCATAGAGCATAAAAACCACGGTCAGGTGGGAGGCACAGGTTGAAAATGCCTTTGATCTGCCATCTGCTGAGTTGATTTTTAATACTGATATAATGATACAGATATAAGAGAGCACAATGAAAACAAATGGAAAGAACAGGACAAAAATACTCTCAATGAATATAGTTAATTTATAAAACAAGATGTCTCCACACATCAGCTCTAGAAGGACTAAAATCTCACAAGCAAAATGATTGACCTGGTTTCCTCTACAGAATACATAAGGCTTTAGGATTGGAGGAACTACATTTATAATTATACTCCATGACCACATAATGACTGTGATGTATTTACATGTCCTCCAGCTCATGATGATGGTGTAATATAAGGGGAAGCTTATGGCGATATACCGGTCATAGGCCATTACCGCCAGTAGCACACACTCAGTGCTTCCTGCAATCAAACCAAAGTACACTTGTGTTAGGCAGCCGGTGACAGAAATTCGTCTTTGTTTGGAAAATACATCAAACAGAATTTGTGGAACAGAAGTTGATGAGAAAATCAAATCAATAAAAGACAAATTACAGAGGAAATAATACATTGCTGTGTGCAACTGAGGGCTGAGGATGACAGTGCAAATAAGAAAACTGTTACCCAACACGGTCAATATATAAATAATTAACACACCAATGAACAGTAAAATTCTCATCTGCAGACCTTGAGGAAAACCAGTGAAAAAAAGTTCATCCACCAAGGTATGGTTCCCAAAATTTGTGTTTAAATGTACACCCTGTAAAGCATAAAATGTAAGTTGTATGAATTTTCTTATAAGATATTCTCAGAATTCTAAAAGCAATCAAAAACAAGTAACTTTGTTAACGAATGCAAAAATTTCCAAAAAAGTAACAATGGGTCAAAGGCTGAATTCAATTTGTGGTTTGAATGTGCGTAGCTCTATGGAAGGATGTAACTTTATGAAATATATCATGCAATCTATTTTTGTTCTTGATCCTTTTGCATATATTATACATTGTCCAGTTGTCTTGATTAAAGGTTAGAAAATATAGATCCTGATCCGATGACCTTAAAAAATCAAGTAAACACACATATGTAGAAGTCCATTCTAAGAGAACTCCATACAATAAAGGTGAAGCAGGAGATGAGATAACAGAAGCCAGCAGGATCATACAATATCGAAGCAAAATTTCTTCAGCTTTTAAGGAAAAATGGACAACGAAGGAGATGGGTAAATGCATACCACAAAGTCTTTTGGGTATTTTTTATGGACAGGATTTGTCAAGTTTTTCTTGATCTCATCTGACCAAACAGTAAAAGGTGGTATGTGGTCGTGACTGTTCTTCTTATATTTTAGAATTGCATTGTACATTTTGTACTTTGTTCAAAGACACTATTCAACAATATTCAACTAACGAATCCTGATGGGCAGTAAGAAAAAAAAACTGAGAAAATATTGGTTCCTTTGAACTTTGTCATGAATTGAGAAATTTTGCATTATTGTGGTTGACAGAAACAAGGACTGGAGTTAATGCTACCAGTGTAAAAAAACAACAACAAATTATGAATTTCACCAATTCATTACGGATGCATATTGAGGAGATCCAACAAATTGAAAAATATAGTTGTGAGTAGGAAGAATATGGATGGAGACAATCCATGAGTCATTGACTTGCTTGAAGACAACAAACCTTCGGTCAAGCACTCCAGCAACATTTTCTTTTTTTAATTGTCCATATAGTGCAATAGAATAGGGTCCTAAATTCCTCCTCATTGTTGGGCTAATTTGATTTACAGTTACAGGAAGCATCTGGGGGAGGTGATTGCTGATAAAGGGGTATTTCATGGAAAAAAGATGGAAAAGTAGACATCTCAATTAGAGATGAGCGAATTTATGAAAAGCTCGATTCAGCCGATTCGCCGAATTTTACAAAAACATTTGCTTTGTGACAAATAACTTGGTCATGAAGCGCATTTTTTTGTAAATAGCAGGTTCAATGATAGAGAGCAGCGATAGCACATGATCGCGGCATCTAAGTGTAAAAACAGTGTGAAATTAACATTAAAAAATAAATTAAATCAAACTTATCGCCTCCATTTGCTCGCGAAGGGATGCCTGCAGCCATCTTGCATGAAGATCCGGAGCAAAATCTCGAGGGCGCGAGATTACATCATCACGCCGGCCAGCGTGGTGATGTCATACACACGGGATTTCGGCTGAGATCTTCAATCAAGATAGAGGCCGGCAAGCCCATCGTGAGCAAATGGAGGCAGTAAGTATGATTTTTTATTTTTACACTATTTCAGGTTAAATCGATTCGCTGACACGAAGCACGAGGAAATTTGGCTTCGAGGTGAATCAAATTTATCCTGAAATTCGGATCGAATTCCACTTCGTGGGATTCGATTCGCTCATCTCTAATCTCAATTAAACGTACGTACTTCACTTCCTAAAAAAAAACCACTTAAAATGAAAATAACTCCAAGGGCAGATAACCCCACAAGGAGCAGACTTGAGAGAAAAAGAGGAGGAAAGAAAAGTGTCAGCTGTCCAAAAATGCCGGATACAGCAGCTGTAATTCCTCCAAACAAGTTTCCTTAGTGTTACACAAGTAACCACATTGGCACTAAATTGTAAGCGGTACCCCCTGTTGAGTGATGCCTGATGTCAGGACTTCAAAACGTATTTAACTTCCTGTTCCACAGTCAATTGTCTCTCTTGGAGGCAAAAAGAAGGGGGAGAGGAAAAAACCTGGAGCTCTTACAGAACCTGTGTGTGAGAATCAAGGCCATCATTTGGCCTGCTCAGTGGTGTACCAGTGGTGAGACCTCCTCACAATAAGCCTGGCAGCTGGGTACTTTCACACGAGCGTTATCCTTTTCCGGCACTGAGTTCCATCCTAGGGGCTCTATACCAAAGAAGAACTGATCAGTTTTATCCTAATGCATTCTGAATGGAGCGCAATCCATTCAGGATGCATCAGGATGTCTTCAGTTCAGTCTTTTTGTCATTTCGTCATTTCAGGATGGAGAAAATACTGTTTTTCTCTCCGGCCAACAAGACTGAACACTTGCCGGAATGCCGGTATTAATTTACATTGAAGTGTATTAGTGCCGGCTTTCAATGCAAAAAAAGCTAATAAAATTTATACCGGATCCGTTTTTTCCGGATGGCACCGGAGAGACGGATCCGGCATTTCAATGCATTTGTCGGACGAATCCGCATCCGGTTTGCCATCAGTTTGCATATGTTTTGCCGGACCCGGCAGGCAGTTCAAGCGACAGAACTGCCTGCTGGAATCTTCTGCCGCAAGTGTGAAAGTACCCTAAGCTATCGCCTTTGTCCCTGCATTCTAAATAATCAGTAAGGCCTACAGACGGCGATTACATTACTCTCACTGTAAGCTGCATGTGTGCGTTTCAGCAACAGTATCATCAGGTGCAGCTATTAAGCAGAGTGACAGAGTGAGGATCGGTCCACAAATGATAAGTGACCAGGCATGGTTTCCAGAGGGCTGCACTAGAGATGTCTACTGGGATTTACCTGTAGATTGTTTTCACGTGTTCTCTTACCTCCAAGTTTGGGTCTATTTTATACTTTTTGTAATTTTAATCATGAAATAATAAAGATTATGATATGTTTTACAATTTTGTGCTGTGTTGTATTTTTTTAGGAGGTCATTTGAGAACATTGACTACACCCTGCTATATTGGTGCTGGTTGGAAGCCCTTATCATATACAGTAGATGTAGCACTGTCTAAATGTGTACCATATAATACATACCATCTGCAGGGAAGGTGTCTTCAGTGTCTGCCTTTGTGTTATCATTGACTTTGGCAATTTTTATAAGAAGAAGAGTAATCCTTGGAGATTATCCCAGCCTCTGAGCATAATTATTGTGTTATTAGATTTTGGATTGTAATTGTTTTTATATATTTTCTCCCTGAAGAATGAGAAGGTGTCTAAGTGATGCTAGAGTACTAATACCTAGTAACCCCCGCTTAATCAGCTCACGTTTGTATTTTTTCTGTAAGCACGAATTGTATAGGAATACGACACCCTGATGCTAGTGTTTCCTGCCTTATGGGAGTTGGGGTGTCTGTGATGTTGGGTGTTAGGATGGGCGCAAGGCAGGGCATGTACATTGAAATGGCCAGCATACGGTATACTAGGAGTCAGAGAACCAGGCCAGAGGTAGAAGAAAAAACGTCTCTCTTTAATTGAGTGCATCCAACAATAATCTGGGCACAGTACAAATTCTTTCCTCAAATAGCGAGGTATGGAGACTGGCAAAGTGGCAGACAATGGCACTCTAGGCATTCTGTCTTGCTAAAGTCTCTTTCACTAGAGAGCATTTATGCCTGCAATTCGCACTGTAGTGTGTGAGTTCAAATGTCTACGATCGGCCAAATCCTGTGCAAGTGTGACGGGGGTCTTAACTGCAATCCCTCCACAGCAGCAAAGTCTAAAATGCTGTAGTAGCCTACATCGCTGACTGACTTCTCACTTGGTCATGCAGATTTTCTATCTTCTTGACTCTGTGGTCTTTTTCCTTCTTGTTAAGGAGTATGGAGAGAAACTGGGGCCTATGGAAACAGATGCTAGTCTTGTTTCTCTCTCTAGTCAGGAAGTAGGACCAGCCTTCTTCTGCCCCACCTGAGAGTGGTGGAACAGGGTGAGCAAAAGACCAGTGAAGAGAGCCAGGGATCCGGAATGCAGAAGCATGGAGCAAGTGAGTATGGCTTTTTCCACCTATATTCCAGGCTGGGGTTGAAATCTAAAAAGCTAAAAAGCTGGACAATTCCTTTAAAGCTAAAGATATTATAGATGTAAGATAACATGACAGCTTTCTTTCCTTGCTCCTCCATAAATATTCAAGTTTGGATTGAAAAACATGTCTACAGCTGTAAGGGAAGTCGGATAAGCCGCTGCTAGATGTCATGGAAAGTTTGATTTATTTTAACCAGAACATTACATTTATAAACGTGGTCAGTCCATATCTGGAAACTTTTTGACTAGAGAATCACGTATACATGGCTTCCCACATGGAAGGAATCTGATAGACATGATTGTAACTTAGAACAGCAGCTTTTACTAATCTCATGTGCAGCAACAAGCTTTCAAGTTGTCCCTTGAAACAATTTGTAAAAGGGTTGAAACAAAGCACACACCCCTCTTAGTGTTGCTATGAGCTACCATTGACCCTATTTTGGTGGTCACTTCACCTTGCTGAAATGTTGGACTAACGTACGACTGAAGCCTATCTAGTTATGCCAATATGTTATATTTGATACACCTCTATATATTGGAAAGTGTGACCTGTCTCACAAAAATGTATGATATGCTATGTTGGATACAACTGTGAAGTGCTACATAAAGATGTGTGTCCTTCTTTACCTTTTCTAAAAAGTTGGTTAGTTATTACTTTAAACAGGTGAAAAAGTAAAGATTGATGCATCCTTATGTTCTTTATGGGTCTTATATTGCTAGGAGACACCAGCATGGGCTGGAAGTGATTGTTACTAGTCATAAGGGTGCTAGGCAGCCAGGATTCAATTTCCTCTTGAAGGATGTGGAGCAGTTCCTCCCTAGTGTGACTCCGTTCACCCAGGCAAACCAGGTGCAGAACAGCGTGACACCGCCGTGCTCTACACAGGTGGTATGCTGGAGGAGCACTCTGTATTGTGCCTGCATTGGAGGCTGAGGACACGGTGCAGATTGAGGAGGCAGAGGAGGACAATGGCGCATGACACAGCTTGAGAATGTGGAGGTGGCAGTGCCGTCACCTGGCCAAGTTGCTGGTGTGGCTGGGCAGGAACCACATTTACCAAGTGGGCCGTAAAAGACATGTATTGTGCTTGACCCTAGTTACAGCTCCACTCGTCGGCGCTGCCTTGAACTTTAGCAGACACCGACAGTCTTAAGGACTGGCCCACCTTCTGTCCATCATATGTGTTCAGGGCTGGTACAGCCTTTTTGGAGAAGTAATGATGGATTGGGACTCTCCAAATTAGCTCGGCACAAGCCATCAGTTCTCTGAAAGGTGCAAAGTCCACCACATGGAAAGGGAGTGACTGTAGCAACTTGGCCAGGAGCACTTTCAGCTTCTGCGCCAATGGATGAGTGCACGCATACTGTTGTATTTTTGCAATTGCCTCTGTGATCGATTGCTGACGAAATAAGTGACTAGGAGTAGGAGAAGGTGCAGGAGCATCAGGACCAGTAGATGATGGGAAGGGAACACAACTCCCTTCTGCTGAGGTGGTAGAGCCATGACTGCTGGAGAAGGGGTGCGGGGCACTGGGTGATGCAGTGGTTGCTGCATCA
This sequence comes from Bufo bufo, assembly GCF_905171765.1. NCBI lineage: Eukaryota > Metazoa > Chordata > Amphibia > Anura > Bufonidae > Bufo > Bufo bufo. Next base: position 33,054,723 of record NC_053392.1, on the reverse strand, counting down.
GGCTGTGACACTACATTAGCGCCACGGTTTTCCCATGCCATTTTAAGATGACACTGCATGTGTTGACGCAGGGCCGTCGTGCCAACACAGATTCTACAAATGGCCATGCTGACATCCGAGTATGGCATTTCCCCCCCATCACTCAGTGCTGACTGCCTGCTGCCCCTGCATCCGTGAACCTATGCACCGCTAGTTCTTTCCAGTCTCAGGGCCACGTGCCAAACCGCTCACAACACCAGCTCCCACGCCACTCTCATTATCGATATTTGCCAGCCTACCGGCGGAAGCAGCGGATCTCTCTTCCACATCTTGACTGGGCACTAGCTGCTAACTGTCCTCTAGAATCTTGTCCTCGCTGAAAAGTGGCATACAAGAGCCGGCATACAATCCTTCTTGAGCAGAGGGAACAGAAAATGAAAGAGGCAGGTTCAGGACAGGTGGGGGCACAGAGCTTGCTCCCGGGTTATGCCAACTTAGCGTGGTGTCAGAGAAACCCATCGACTCCTGGCTGGGGGTATCTGATGTCACTTGAGATAAAATTGAAGACCAAGTCAACCATTTAAGGACAGCTGGGTTGCTGGTCAAAACAGGACCACAGGCAGCTCTGGCCTGTCACTGTGATTGCTGCTACCACCCCCCTTCTTCTGCTGCTACTTCTGCCAGCTCCAGAAACATTGTGGCCACTGCCCGTTCCCTTAAAAGGGCCTGTCAACTGTCTGTCGGACATACTGGATTGTAAAAGTAACTGTAAGGCTAAAAGACCAGTAGTGCCAGGACGCAATTTAACGCCAGAATCAAGGATGAATGTATGTACTTATTTATATTAAAAAATGAACACCCCAAAACTTGAAGTATCAGGCCGCAATTTCACCCCAATTAGACAATAAGGGACTAACGGATTGAATTATATATAAAAGAAAGCAAACCCCCCACATTCTGGAGTATCAGACCGCAGTTTCACCCTAATTCCAACAGAATCAAGGATTACTGACATAACTTATGTAGTATTAGAACGTATCAGCAGTGTTAGAACGCGTTTTTCACCCCAATTAGTGCAACAAGGTGTAATAGAATAGCTCCTATTACCCACTTTACACTGTTCAATTGTCCCTGCTCTCTCCCTATAGTGTGAATAAAGCCTCCCTATTGTATCTCTACACTATCACTTAGCTGTCCCTGAATTTCTCAATAGTAATATTTGGTGAATAAAGTCACTGTCCCTAGTGCCTAGTCACATCTCTTCCTGCACTAAGTTCACTGGAAAATGGTGGAGACCGGGCAGGAGGAGGCTTTTTATAGGGCTGTGACATCACAGGGGTTGGCTGTCTGCTGATTGGCTGTCTGCATGGCATTATGGGTGATCCCTTATTCCGTGGCTTCTTACTTCCTTTTTCTAACATGTGCAGCAGCCATTTTATAAAAAAAAAAATCTTTACCACGAAGCACGAGGAATTTTTCCTGAAATTCAGATCGAATTCCACTTCATCAACTTCGATTCGCTTATCTCTATTTATTAGCATTTGAATTTTGGACCATAAATTTTGCTGGAATAATTATTTGAGTCACATATTTTACATTTTTTTGTTGACTGAGTTATATGAGAGCTCGTTCATTGTGGAACAAGTTGTAGTTTATATTTGAATCATTTTGGGGTACAAATGGCTTTTTGAGCATTTATTTAATTTTGTTGAGGTTTTAAATTTTTTTATGAAGTGTAAGTAAGTTTATACTATGACAAAATCAATTTTTTTTATGTTTTATTACTATTGCATAATAAAATCGCTTTTTTATTAAAAACAATTTGTATTTTTCATTGCAATATTCTAACCCCAATAACTTTTTAATTTATACATTGAGACAGCTGTGTGACTGCTTGTTTTTTTCAGGGGAAAGTTTTAGTCAGAGATGAGCGAATTTCTAAAAAATTTGATTCGGTTGGTTCGCTGCATTTTCCGAAACGATTTGATTCGATCCAAATTAATTTGTGGCCAATCGCGTTAAAAAAACTGCTATTTCCTGGTTGCAGGGAGCCTTTATAGTGGTGTAGAACACTTTGCCTGGCAGTAACACGCATAGGGAGTCTGCTGTGGTAGTGAAATTATACTGTGAGTCAGTATGACATGCAGATGACAGACGTCGCTCTTAGAATCACTGCACACTTCACTTCTTCGAGCAGTTATGGGGCCAAAACTGACCAAATAACTCAAGTGTGAACTTAGCCTTACAGGTTGATATTAGCATCAGGTACACTGTATAAAGAACCGTGAAGAGGCCCAAGATACTACTATTGCATGAAAGAGCGCACTTCTTTTACACTGTAGTTAGCTGATTCCACATACGGTAGATGTCTACAGAACCTGTTCTATTAAACGCTTATACAAGTAGAGCCCCCCGACAGAGTGGAGAGGGTGTCAGCAGTAAGTTTGAGTTAACGCCACTGATTATTTTGCCCTTCCTCTGATCTGTCAGAACAATAACCCCCCCCAAAAAATGGATCCTGTCTGTGGAGCAACCGCCTTCACTCGGTCAGAATTTGGTCAGTAATCCATCAGTATTGCTAATGCCAATAAAACACGGGATTGGATCCAAAACAGAGATGAACACGTGAATGGAATATTTGCATGTATTCTGTGTTTTGTACCCACTCCTGCTTTTGGCTACCAAATCATAAACAAATTCTGATGGGACCATACAGGCCTTACAGCTGCTACACAGACAGGATCCGTTGTGCGTCTCATTTTTCCTTCATTCTGACAGATCAAAAGAATGGTCAAACAAATGATGATGTCATTCAGGCCAAAAAGGTAAAATAGTGGCCCGGTCATAGAGTGGGGAGGGTGGGAACAGCATGAGAAGTCCACATAGTGGCCCAATGACATAGTGTGGAGGTGGCAGCAGCATCAGGAAACCACAGAGTGGCAAGGTGACATAGTGTGGAGGTGGCAGCAGGATCAGAAGACCACAGAGTGGCACAATGACAGAGTGTGGAGGTGGAAGCAGCATCAGGAAACCAGGGAGTAGCAAGGTGACATAGTATGTAGGTGGCAGCAGCATGAGGAGGCCACAGAGAGGCAAGGTGACATTGTGTTGAGTTAGCAGCAGCATCAGGAGACTACAGAGTGGCACAATGACAGAGTGTAGAGGTGGCAGCAGCATCAGAAGACCACAGAGTGGCAAGGTGACATAGTGTGGAGATGGCAACAACATTAGGAGACCACAGAGTAGCAAGGTGACATAGTGTAGAGGTAGCATCAGCATCAGGAGACCACAGAGTGGCAAGGTCACATAGAGTGGAGATGGCAGCAGCATCAGGAGACCACAGAGTGACCCGGGGACAGAGTGGGGAGGTGGGTGGCACTAACAGTACTCGTTGACGATGGTTGATATAAAAAGGAGCGCTTGTCATCACATGTGTGGCATCAGGCAGGTGGCAGCATCAGAATAGCTGAGGCAGGTAGCCAGAATAAAACGGTCTCTTTTGTCAAGGTTTAGGTGAGGCAGCATGGATGATCTAATCTGATGCATCAGGCATTGGTGGGTGGAAATCCTGGCTGAACCACGCCTGATTCATCTTGACAAAGGTCAGTCTCTCCACATTTTGGGTGGACAGGCGAGTTCTCCTTGGGGTTACTATGGCCCCCGCCACACTAAACACCCGCTCTGATGCCACACTACTAGCCGGGCAGGACAGCTTTTTCAGGGCAAACTCGGCCAGTTGTGGCCACAAATCCAGTTTCTCTGCCCAGTAGTCCAGCGGATTTTCAATGACGGCAGGCAGGGTGCACTCCAAGTATGCCACCACCTGCTGGTTAAGGTTCTTCTCTATGTCTAGCTGCTGGTGAGTAGTTTCTTCACTATGCGGGTGAAGAAAGCTGCTCATCAGCGACTTTAGACTCAGGCTGCTGCTGATGGAGCTGGTACTGCTCCTGCCACCCCACCCCCCAGCATCCATGGCAGTGGAACGTGAGCGCAGAGGGCCCCCCCGGTTAGACCTGCAAGAGGATGGACAATGGCGCAGATAGGCAGCGTCCAACTGGCTACATAGGATGTCTATAATAGTTCAGTTTGTCCTCCCTCTCAGCGGGTATATAAAAGGTCCTCATTTTGGACCGGTAGCGAGGGTCTAACATGGTGGAGAGCCAGGGCCGTCTTTAATATTGATTGGACCCTGGGCAAGAATTTACTTGGGCCCCCTGGATCCCGCCTTCCCACACCCTAGCATTCAATCACACCCACCACCACAACACACAAAAAAAAAAATCCACACACCTCGTAGAGTAGTAAACTTTAATAATGATGAGTGGCCACTATAGGTTTTTCTTGGCAGTAATGTAAATACTGCCTTTTTTTTCCTGAAAAGGCAGTGTTTACATTAAAAAGCTTGCAGAAACATGCTATAGACACCAGAACCACTACGTTTAGCTGTTGTGGTCCTGGTGGCTATAGTGTCCCTTAATATAGAAAAAAAAAATAATAATCAGCACAAAAGTATCAAATAAAATGGCTGTATCATTATTCTAAAAATTAAAAAAGCAGAACTTCTGACACAAATATATAGTATTCTGCAGATTACTTATTTTTATTTTTTTATGTGCAGTTAGTACTGTACTACTAACCCCTCCATCCACTCCCACATACCTCTTACATCCAGTGACGTCTCTTTGATGTAGATGTTCTCTTTTCTCATCTTCTCTTTTCAGACCTTCAGACCAGACCACAATTTTTCAGCCATTTCTCGTATCTGCAGTTTGACAAACATCATCCTCCCATCTTCCGGACAAATCATCCTACCACCCCCAATACTGTGCCGCTGTGCTCCCCAATACTATACTGCAGAAACAGATAAACCCCCTGATAATAGTAGTACCATGCAGATAGTGCCCTTTAATAATTATTGGCACACAGTGCCCTAAAATAACTGCGCCCAGCAAATAGTTCCCCTGACACTAATAGTGTAAGCATAACGTCCCCCAAAAATAATTGTGGTAAGCTGATACTGTGCCAAGCTAATAGTGCTCCCAAAAGTCCCACCAATAGGAATAATTCTCTGCTAGAGCACACATGGTAGTAATAGTGCTCCTACAGTGCCCCCAACATGTCCCCACTGTGCCCCAGAAGTAATAATGCTCCCATAGTGCCCATACTAGTAATCATGTTCCCCATAGACCCCCAGTAGTAATAAAGCCCATCATAATGCCCCCCCAGTAGTAATAATTCTCCTTATAATGTGCCAGTGCAAAAAATACCCCCTTTTAATGCCCCCAGTTGAGCTAATGTGCCCCCATAATGTGCCAGTATAAAATACCCCTATAAAGTGCCCCCAGTAAATGCCCCATAGTGCTCCTCTCCCCCCTTCCTAGTGCCCCCCATAATGTACCAGTATAAAATGCCCCAAATATAGTGCCCCAGTAGATGCCCTCAGTGTCCCCCATAATTTGCAACTATAAAATACCCCTTCTGAATGGCCCCCATAGATGAGCCCATAGTACTCATCTCTCCCCTTCCCCATAGTACACACCATAATGTGCCCAAGTATAAAATACCCCTATACAGAGCCCCCCATACAAAATACCCCTTCTTTGTGTCCTCAGTAGAAGCCCCCATAGTGCCCCCAATAATGTGCCAGTAAGAAGTGCCCCCATAGATGCCCCCATAGTGCAACCCAATAATTTGCCAGTAAAAAGTGCCACCGATAATGTGCCAGTAAGAAGTGTCCCCATAGATGCCCCCACAGTGCCCCCAATAATGTGCCAGTAAGATGTGCCCCAATAATGTGGCAGTAACAAGTGCCCCATAGATGCCACCCAAACATTTGCCAGTAACAATTGCCCCCTTAGATGACCCCAATCATGTGCCAGTAACAAGTACCCCCATAGATGCCCCCCAATCATGTGCCAGTAGTGTTCCTCTCCCCCTTCCCCCATATAAAATACCCATTTTTTGCGGCCTCAGTAGATGCCCCCATAGTGCCCCCAATAATGTGCCAGTAAGAAGTGCCACCAATAATGTACCAGTAAGAAGTGCCCCATAGATCCCTCCCAATAATGTGCCAGTAACAATTGCCCCCATAGATGCCCCCCAATCATGTGCCAGTAACAAGTACCCTCATAAATACCCCCAATCATGTGCCAGTAACAAGTTCCCCCATAGATGCTCCCCAATCATGTGCCAGTAACAAGTGCCCCCATAGATGCCCCCCAATCATATGCCAGTACCAAGTTCCACCAAAGATGCCCCCAATCATGTGCCAGTAATAGGTGCCCCCATAGATTCCCCCAATCATGTTCCAATAACAAGTGCCCCTATAGATGCCCCCAATCATTTGCCAGTAACAAGTGCCCCTATAGATGCCCCCAATCATGTGCCAGTAAGAAGTGCCCATATAGATGCCCCCCAATCATGTGCCAGTAACAAGTACCCCCATAGATGCCCTTCAATCATGTGCCAGTAACAAGTACCCCCATAGATGCCCCCAAGCATGTGCCAATAACAAGTGCCCCAATAGATTACCCCAATCATGTGCCAGTAACAAGTGCCCCCATAGATGCCCCCCAATCATATGCCAGTACCAAGTGCCACCATAGATGCCCCCCAATCATGTGCCAGTAATAGGTGCCCCCATAGATGCCCCCAATCATGTTCCAATAACAAGTCCCCCTATAGATGCCCCCAATCATTTGCCAGTAACAAGTTCCCCTATAGATGCCCCCAATCATGTTTAAGTAACAGGTGCCCCCATAGATTCCCCCTAATCATGTGCCAGTAACAGGTGTCCCCATAGATGGCCCCCCAATGATGTGCCAGTAACAGGTGCTCCCATAGATTCCACCCCAATCCTGTGCCAGTTACAGGTGCCCCCATAGATGACCTGCAATCATGTGCCAGTAGTAGTACCATATAAAAAAAAATAAACACTTATATATACCTCCATCAGACTGGAAGCGATGCGATGCAGGCCTCTTCCTGTCCCGCGCTGTACGCTCAGGCGGCAAGATGGAGTCATCTTGCCGCCTGCAACGGCCTCTGATAGGCTGCCGGCCTAGTGCCTGCAGCCTATTAGAGGAACAGGGGAAGGGAGGTGCCTCCCCCTCCCCTGCTCCGCCGCAGCACTTCCATCTGTATCGCTGTCCTGAGGAAGGCGATACAGATGACTATGGAAATGAGCACTACCACAATGGAAGCGTTCATCTCCCTGTACCCTGCCGCCGACCCCCACGTCACCAGTGGCCAGCAGGGCTCCTTTGCTTGTTTTGCTCCAACATCCTCCTCCTCCTCCAGTTCAATCTCCACAGGGCTCATGTGGCAGTGAGATATAGGCGCCACGTCTCCAGTGCCCTGACCAGCCAGATTTACCAGCATCTTTTCCAGGATATGAATTAGTGGAATGACGTTGTTCATCCCGTAGTCCTGGTGACTGACAAATAAAGTGGCCTCCTCAAAGGGCACGAGCAAACGGCAGGTGTCACGCATGAGCTGTCACTGGCTAACATCGAAGTTACACAGGGGAGTACCTCTGTATCATCAAGAAATCATTTATGGCATTTCTCTGTTTGTACAGTCGGTCCAACATATGAAGGGTGGAATTCCAATGGGTGGAAACGTCACATATCAGCCTACGTTGGCGGACGCCGTTCTGCCGCTGTAGCTCAAGGAGGGTGTGCTAGGCGGTGTATGAGTAGCTTAAGAGCATGCAAAGTTTCCTGGCCATTTTTAGGATGTCTTGCAGATGAGTGTATGGCTTCAGGAAACGCTTGACAACCATATTGATCATGTGCGCCATGCAGGGCGCATGGCTCAACACTAGGGTTGAGCGAACCCGAACTTTAGGATTTTTGGACCCGAACCCGAACATTTCCGTAAAAGTTCGGGTTCGGGTTTGGTGTTCGGCGCTTTCTTGGCGCTTTTTGAAAGGCTGCACAGCAGCCAATCAACAAGCGTCATACTACTTGCCCCAAGAGGCCATCACAGCCATGCCAACTAATAGCATGGCTGTGATTGGCCAGAGCAGCATGTGACCCAGCCTCTATATAAGCTGGAGTCACGTAGCGCTGTACGTCACTCTGCTGTTACAAGTGTAGGGAGAGGATGCTGCTGGACTTGTGATTTCAGGAAGAGAATAGGAGAGAATCTAACTCAGCGATCTACATAGAAATAGTTGTGTGGGTGCAGGGCACAATCGTTTTACCCTGCCCTGAGGCCATTGACCAAAAAAATAATAACTTTTAGAATTCTGTTAGTTAGGTGGGTGGCGGCGGCGGCCATTTTATGCAAGCTCAGTGCACCAGCACTGCACCTGAGCTTTTGGAACATTGCAAATCACCATTTTTTGGGGGGCAAACTACAACATCTGGATTAGTCAGTGTGCAATTTAAGGTAGAAATACACCCATCATTTTCTGGGGTTTGAAAAACACACATTTTTTTTTTCAAAAAACAGTATTTTCCAGATCTGCAAGTGTTAAATTCAAGTTTAATATATACAGCCATTTGGGGAACCAATATTGAATTCAGGCCTACAGTGGTTCAGGCCCTGTGAGATATCGCCTCTATATACAGGGGTTTGAATCAGGCATTTGAAATACAGCCATTTTGTGCAAAGATATATTTACTTCAGGCCTACACTGATTCAGGGTGTGTTTGATCCCCCCTATACATACAGGGGTTTGATTCAGCCATTTGAAGTACAGCCATTTGAAATACAGCCATTTTGTGCAAATAAATCTTTAATTCAGGCCTACACTGATTCAGGGCGTCTAAGATCCCCCCTATACATACAGGGGTTTGATTCAGCCATTTTAAATACAGCCATTTGAAATACAGCCATTTTGTGCAAAAAATCTTTAATTGAGGCCTAGTCTGGTTCAGGCTGTGTGAGATACACCCTTTAGATACTGTCGTTCTATTCTACTATTAATGAAAAAACCAATTAAGGGCAAGATCCTAAATTTAAAAAATATGAGGAGAGCGTCAAATAAGGGACGTGGCCCAGGTCGGGGTGCTGCTGGTGTTGGTGGAGCTCCTGTTGCAGGGAGAGGACATGGTCGATCTTTGCCAGCTACACGCACAAGTGAAACCCCTTCCTCAGGTGCGAGTAGGCGACAAAACCTGCAGCGGTATTTGGTCGGGCCTAATGCTGCTCTACGAATGGTGAGGCCTGAACAAGTGCAGGCGATAGTAGATTGGGTTGCTGACAGTGGATCCAGTTCCTTCACATTGTCTCCCACCAGGTCTCCTGCTGAAAAACCACAGTTGGCACCTGCAGCCGATGTCCATCAGTCTTTCACCTCAACCCCTTGCAAATCAGCCAAGCAGTCTGAGCCCCAAGTCATGCAGCAGTCTCTTCTGCTTTTTGATGACTTTGTTAGTAGGGTTTCCCTGGGCCATCCACCTAGCCCTGCCCCAGAAGTGGAAGAGATTGAGTGCACCAATGCCCAACCAGTTATTTTTCAAGATGAGTACATGGGAGGACCATCGCAGCACGTCTCGGATGATGACGAAACACAGGTGCCAACTGCTGGGGCTTTCGAAAGTGTGCAGACCGACAAGGAAGTGAGGGGTGAAGACTGGCTGGAAGATGATGATGAGGTCCTCGACCTGACATGGAATCAAGGTCATGCGAGTGACGATGTAGTTCGGAGGAAGAGGCGGTGGTCGCACAGAGCCACCAGCACAGCAGAAGAGGGAGCAGGGTGCAAAAACGGAGCGGCCGTCCTCTAGACAGTACGCCTCCTACTGCCCACCGCAGCAAGGGACCGAGCACACCAAAGCCAGCTCCAAGGAGTTCCCTGGCGTGGCAGTTCTTAAGACAATATGCTGACAACAAGACACGAGTGGTTTGCACGCTGTGCAATCAGAGCCTGAAGCGAGGCATAAACGTTCTCAACCTGAGCACAACCTGCATGACCAGTCATCTAAGTGCAAAGCACGAGCTGCAGTGGAGTAGACACCTCAAAAACCAAGAAAGGTCTCTGCCTCCTCCTGCTTCCTCTTCTGCTGCAGTCGCGGCCTCTTCATCCACCTCTGGAGTGACAGTGCCACCTGGCACCTCACAAACAGAGGATCTACCAGCAACACCAACACCTGGGTCAGCAAGCATCTCCACAATGTCCCACGGAAGCTTTCAGCTCTCCATATCCCAAATGCTGGAGAGGAAGAGGAAGTACCCCCCTACCCACCCGCGATCCCTAGCCATGAATGCCAGCAGTTCTAAATTACTTGCCTTTGAAATGCTGTCATTCCGTCTGGTGTAGACGTATAGTTTTAAAGGCCTTATGCCGGTGGCTGTCCCACAGTACGTCGTGCCCAGCCGCCACTACTTTTCAAGGCGAGCCATCCCTTTCCTTCACAACCAAGTAGGGGACAAAATTAGGTGTGCACTGCGCAACGCCATCTGTGGCAAGGTGCACCTGACTACGGATACGTGGACCAGTAAGCACGGTCAGGGCCATTATATCTCCATAACAGCACACTGGGTAAATGCAGTGGCGGCTGGGACTGAGGCGGATAGCAGTTTGGCACATGTCCTTCCACCACCGAGCATTGAAGGGCGCTTCAGTTTGCCTCCTGTTGCTTCCTCCTCCTACTCTGCTTCCTCATCCTCTACCAGCTCCTCATCCGGTCAGCGTAACACCTTCACCACCAACTTCAGCACAGCCAGGGGTAAACGACAGCAGGCAGTTTTAAATCTTATCTGTTTGGGTGACAAACCCCAAACCGCGCAGGAGCTGTGGACGGGCCTTGAACAACAGACCGATGAGTGGTTTGTGCCAGTCAGCCTCAAGCCTGGCCTGGTGGTGTGCGATAATGGGCAAAATCTCGTTGCAGCTCTGGGACTAGCCGGTTTGACACACATCCCTTGCCTGGCGCATGTGCTGAATTTGGTGGTGCAGAGATTCCTTAAAAAATTACCCCAACATGTCAGAGCTGCTGCATAAAGTGCGGGCCGTCTGTGCTCTCTTCGTTCTCACCCTGCTGCTGCTCTACTGTCAGCGCTGCAGCGTAACTTCGGCCTTCCCACTCACCGCCTCATATGCGACTTGCCCACAAGGTGGAACTCCACCTTGCACATGCTGGCCAGACTGTGCGAGCAGCAGCAGGCGATAGTGGAGTTTCAGCTGCAGCACGCACGGGTGAGTCGCTCGGCGGAACAGCACCACTTCACCACCAATGACTGGGCCTCCATGCGAGACCTGTGTTCCTTGTTGCGCTGTTTCGAGTACTCCACCAACATGGCCAGTGCCAATAACGCCGTTCTCAGCGTTACTATCCCACTTCTATGCCTCCTTAAAAAAAACGCTCCTGGCGATGATGGAAGAGGATGTGGAACAGGAGGAGGAGGAGGAAGAGGGATAATTTCGGAGGGTTTCCGGCCAGTCATTCCCAAGTGGCTCCGAGGGTGGGTTCCTGCACCCACAAACCCAAGGTACACAATTGTCTAGCCAGGGCACAGTTCTGGAGGATGAGGATGAGGAGGTGGAGGATGAGGAGGAGGAGATGGAGGAGGAGGAGGAACCATTTTTACAGCAGGGTGGCACCCAGACCAGCTCATGGCCATCACTGGTGCGTGGATGGGGGGATACAGAGGACACAGACGATACACCTCCCACAGAGGACAGCTTTTTGTTGCCTCTGGGCAGCCTGGCACACATGAGCGATTACATGCTGCAGTGTCTCCGCAACGACCGCCGAGTTGCCCACATTCTAACTTGTGCTGATTACTGGGTGGTCACGCTGCTGGATCCCCGTTACATGGACAACGTACCGTCCTTAATTCCGTCACTGGAGCGTGATCGTAAGATGCGCGAGCACAAGCGCACGCTGGTAGACGTGCTGTTGGTGGCATTCCCACCTGACAGCGGGGGCACAGTGGAAGCACAAGGCGAAGGCAGAGGACGAGGAAGAGGTCGCCAACGCAGCTGGGGCACTGCCAGCATCTCAGAAGGCAGGGTTAGCATGGCCGAAATGTGGAAAAGCTTTGTCAGCACGCCACAACAACCACCACCACCAGCTAATATGGAACGTCTTAGCAGGAGGCAGCATTTCACCAACATGGTGGAGCAGTATGTGTGCACACGCCTACACGTACTGAATGATGGGTCTGCCCCCTTCAACTTCTGGGTCTCCAAATTGGGCACATGGCCTGAGCTTGCCCATTACGCCTTGGAGGTGCTGGCCTGCCCTGCAGCCAGTGTATTATCTGAACGTGTGTTTAGCACGGCAGGGGGCGTCATCACAGACAAGCGCAGCCGCCTGTCCACAGCCAATGTGGACAAGCTCACGTTCATTAAAATGAACCAGTCATGGATCCCTCAGGACTTGTCCGTACCTTGTGCAGAATAGACATGTATACCGGCACTAAGCAGCGCAATTGCTCATGTTTGTATTTTGGATATTTCACACTCTTTTGGAGTGTACCTTAATTTTACAAAATTAAATTAAAACCAAAAACCTGTGTTGGCTATCTCGTCCTCCTCCACCGCCGATTCCACCTACTCCGCTACATCCACTGCCTGATCAAACTCCTACTCCATATAGAACTCCACCTCATAAATAATTTTTTTTTTTTGTACGTGTTTTATTTTATATTATTTCACTACTTTGTCATTTACATTTTAGGGTGAAATTCACCAATTTTGGTGTGTATAGTACCACTGCTATACCTAGTGGACCGGTAAAAAAAATAAATTGGCAGTTACATTTTATGGTGAAATTACCAAATTTTTGGGTGTATAGTACCATTGCTATACCTAGTAGACAAGTTAAAAAAAATAAAATAAATTGTCATTTACATTTTAGGGTGAAATTCACCAATTTTGGTGTGTATAGTACCACTGCTATACCTAGTGGAACGGTAAAAAAAATAAAAACAATTGTCAGTTACATTTTCTGGTGAAATAAACACATTTTTGGGTATATAGTACCACTGCTATACCTAGTAGACAGGTTAAAAAAAAATTATTGTCAGTTATATATTCTGGTGAAATTCACTAATATTTGGGTGTGATGTACCACTACTAAACCTAGTAGACCGAAAAAAAATAATAATTGTCAGTTAAATTTTTTGGTGAAATTCACCAATTTTTGGGTGTAATATACCCTCCTCTACCTAGTTGACAGCTTAATAAATTTCAATAATTTTTCTGTTACATTCTTGGGTTGACATACAATTTTAGATGTGAATAAACACCTGCTATGCATAGGTGACAAGGAATAAAATTTTATAAATTATTCAGTAATTAATGCGCGCCACATCCTTTCATTCAATGCTTAAACTTTGAAAAGTTGTCACACTTTTATGCTTTGATAATTTCTCCCATATTTCAACTCTAATTTTAAATTAGAAAAAATGGATCCTCCCTTAAATTTGGTCTCTTTTTCTCACGCTCCTTCTCCAGCCTGGAACCCTGATTCCCCGCCACCCGTAATCACCATGGTAGGCGCATAAAAGAACATCGAAAGTTGATAGAGCAGATATCAAATTGGATCATGAACATCACGGGGACGTGCGACATGGTGGGGCAGTAAGTGTGCACACGCCTACACGAACTAACTGACAGGGGTCAGCCCCTGCAACTTCTAGGTCTCCAAATTGGGCACATCGCCTGAGCTTGCCCTTTACCCCTTGGAGGTGCTGGCCTGCCCTGCAGCCAGTGTATTGTCTGAAGGTGTGTTTAGCATGACTGGAGGGGGTTATCACAGGTTATATTTCCCAATGTTTTGGGGTGTACCCTAATTTTAAAAATAAAATTGAAAACCAAAAAAACAGTGTAGGCTACCTCCTCCTCCACCGCCGCTTCCACCGACACTGCAACATTCACCGCCTCATCAACCTCCTACTCCATATGGACCTGGTCCTCCTAGATCAAGATTATTATTTTTTATTTTTATGTATTTTATGTTATTTAAAGTCATTTCCCTATCCACATTTGTCTCATATTCCACTAACTTGTGACAAAAAATAAAAACTTCCATGAACTCACTATGCCCATCAGCGAATACCTTGGGGTGTCTTCTTTCCAAAATGGGGTCACTTGTGGGGTAGTTATACTGCCCTGGCATTCTAGGGGCCCAAATGTGTGGTAAGGAGTTTCAAATTCTGTAAAAAATGACCAGTGAAATCCGAAAGGTGCTCTTTGGAATATGGGCCCTTTTGCCCACCTAGGCTGCAAAAAAGTGTCACACATCTGGTATCTCCGTATTCAGGAGAAGTTGGGGAATGTGTTTTGGGGTGTCATTTTACATATACCCATGCTGGGTGAGATAAATATCTTGGTCAAATGCCAACTTTGTATAAAAAAATGGGAAAAGTTGTCTTTTGCCAAGATATTTCTCTCACCCAGCATGGGTATATGTAAAATGACACCCCAAAACACATTCCCCAACTTCTCCTGAATACGGAGATACCACATGTGTGACACTTTTTTGCAGCCTAGGTGGGCAAAGGGGCCCATATTCCAAAGAGCACCTTTCGGATTTCACTGGTCATTTTCTACAGAATTTGATTTCAAACTCCTTACCACACATTTGGGCCCCTAGAATGCCAGGGCAGTATAACTACCGCACAAGTGACCCCATTTTGGAAAGAAGACACCCCAAGGTATTCCATGAGGGGCATGGCGAGTTCCTAGAATTTTTTATTTTTTGTCACAAGTTAGTGGAATATGAGACTTTGTAAGAAAAAAAAAGAAAAAAATAAAATCATCATTTTCCGCTAACTTGTGACAAAAAATAAAAAGTTCTATGAACTCACTATGCCCATCAGCGAATACCTTAGGGTGTGTACTTTCCGAAATCGGGTCATTTGTGGGGTGTTTGTACTGTCTGGGCATTGTAGAACCTCAGGAAACATGACAGGTGCTCAGAAAGTCAGAGCTGCTTCAAAAAGCGGAAATTCACATTTTTGTACCATAGTTTGTAAACGCTATAACTTTTACCCAAACCATTTTTTTTTTACCCAAACATTTTTTTTTTATCAAAGACATGTAGAACAATAAATTTAGAGCAAAATTTATATATGGATGTCGTTTTTTTTGCAAAATTTTACAACTGAAAGTGAAAAATTTCATTTTTTTGCAAAAAAATCGTTAAATTTCGATTAATAACAAAAAAAGTAAAAATGTCAGCAGCAATGAAATACCACCAAATGAAAGCTCTATTAGTGAGAAGAAAAGGAGGTAAAATTCATTTGGGTGGTAAGTTGCATGACCGAGCAATAAACGGTGAAAGTAGTGTAGGTCAGAAGTGTAAAAAGTGGCCTGGTCTTTCAGGGTGTTTAAGCTAGGGGGGCTGAGGTGGTTAATGCGCGCCACATCCTTTCATTCAATGCTTAAACTTTGAAAAGTTGTCACACTTTTATGCTTTGATAATTTCTCCCATATTTCAACTCTAATTTTAAATTAGAAAAAATGGATCCTCCCTTAAATTTGGTCTCTTTTTCTCACGCTCCTTCTCCAGCCTGGAACCCTGATTCCCCGCCACCCGTAATCACCATGGTAGGCGCATAAAAGAACATCGAAAGTTGATAGAGCAGATATCAAATTGGATCATGAACATCACGGGGACGTGCGACATGGTGGGGCAGTAAGTGTGCACACGCCTACACGAACTAACTGACAGGGGTCAGCCCCTGCAACTTCTGGATCTCCAAATTGGGCACATCGCCTGAGCTTGCCCTTTACCCCTTGGAGGTGCTGGCCTGCCCTGCAGCCAGTGTATTGTCTGAAGGTGTGTTTAGCATGACTGGAGGGGGTTATCACAGGTTATATTTCCCAATGTTTTGGGGTGTACCCTAATTTTAAAAATAAAATTTAAAACAAAAAAACAGTGTAGGCTACCTCCTCCTCCACCGCCGCTTCCACCGACACTGCAACATTCACCGCCTCATCAACCTCCTACTCCATATGGACCTGGTCCTCCTAGATCAAGATTATTATTTTTTATTTTTACGTATTTTATGTTATTTAAAGTCATTTCCCTATCCACATTTGTTTGCAGAGCACTTGCCATGCTCTTAACCACATTTTGACGCCATTTGCAGCCCTCTAGTCCTTTCCATGACATTTTTACAGCCATTTTAGTGCTCAAAAGTTCGGGTCCCCATTGACTTCAATGGGGTTCGGGGTCAAGTTCGGGTCAAGTTCGGGTCCCGAACTCGAACTTTTTTCCGAAGTTCGGCCGAACCCGTCGAACCCGAACATCCAGGTGTCCGCTCAACTCTACTCAACACTCCTTGATGCAGCGCAGACATGTTCTTCCCGTTGTCGGTCACCATGGTTCCGATTTTGAGTTGTCACAGAGAAAGCCAGGATTGGATTTCTTGATGAAGGACGAGGAGCAGTTCCACCTCTGTGTTACTCCATTTGCCCAGGCAAATGAGGTGCAGAACAGCGTGACACTGCCGTGCTCTGCACATGTAGTATGCTGGTGGGGCACTGTGAATTGTCCCTGCATTGGAGGCTGAGGAAAAGGTAGAAGTTGAGGAAGCAGAGGCGGACATTGTCGCAGGACCAACAACTTGAGAACGTGGAGGCGGAAGCGGCGTCACCTGGCCAAGTTGCTGGTTTGGCTGGGCAGGAACCACATTTTTCCAGTGGGCCATAAAGAGCATATATTGTCCTTGACCGTAGTTACAGTTCCACACGTCGGCGTTGCCATGCTCTTTGGCAGACACCGATAGGCTCAAGGACTGCCCACCGTCTGTTCTACATATGTTTGCAGGGTTTGTACTGCCTTTTTGGCAAAGAAATAACGGCTTGGGACTCTCCACCTCGGCTTGGCACAAGCCATCATTTCTTTGAAAGGTGCAGAGTCCACTACTTGGAAAGGGAGGGACTGCAGTACCAGCAACTTGGCCAGGAGCACATTCAGCTTCTGCACTGTTGGATGAAAGCACGCATACTGTTGTTGTAACATCCCAGAGTTATTTTACTAAACTCTTTTACCCCGCTACAACCTGTTAAGTGTATCTGCATTGTCATCCTGTGTAATTTAACATCACATTCTCACAAATGTGCATATTCTAAGACTGTTACATGTAATTTGCTGTAATTTCCATGTACACCAGCAGGTGTCAGCAATGTGTCAGCAGGACCTTAGTAACAGTTTAGCATATCTAGACTGGAATAGTACATTACAGTTTATCTCCCCCCTCTTTGAGGAGGTGTGGAATGTTCCTACATCCTGCCTCATGGGTGGGGAAGGAAGTTACAGTTAGTGTGCCAGCCACCCCGGCTAGGGGAAGTCTGTGCTGGTAGGAGCTCCCAGTTCTAGGGATCCCAACCCAGGATCGAGTCTCGGCTGAGACCAAAGATCTTCATCCCCAGTCTGAGCCCTTCAGCCTCAGATGGTTGACAAGCAAGCAGCACCTCCAGATCTCCAGGAAGAGCCATTCCCTGTGAGCATAACTGTGAGTACCATCCAGAGAGCAGGAGAAGCCAAATTCCTCCTCAGCTAGTCAGTCCCATACACAGCAGAAGATAGACAGAGCAGAAGATATAGATTCCTGCCATATTCTCCAGGCATATGATAGAAGCAAAAGAGATAGTAATCCCTGCCATATATTGCCAATACCTGCTGGGACCCAAGACTATTGCTGTATCTCATGTGGATTAATGCTGCCTCCAGTAAAGACAAGTTGAATTATATTACAAGTCTGGATCTCATTTACTGCTACTAAAACCCTCAATTACTCCTACTAGCAACACTCATTTATTGCAAGTGAGCCAGGATCCAGGAGTACAGCCGTACCAAGGTAGGAGACACCTTTGACACTATACCTAGTACCACACAGAGACATTACACCACTCTGGCATTCCTAACCTGGTACGTGAGTTGCAACACCTTAAAGGGCCCTGAGACTGTACCCTGCGCATGCTGCAATTGGCGTCACAAACAAAAAACATAGACTATTATACCCATATCCGGACCCACTGCATATTTTGGCGTCCGCCTAACCGTACCACGGTCCTGCTCATTGCATTGTCTCTTGGCAATTGCTTCGGTTATCGATTGCTGATGGAATGACTAACTAGGAGGAGGAGGAGCAGGAGCATCAGGACCGGCAGATGATGGGAAGGATAGACAGCTTCCTTCGACTGTGGTGATCGAGCCTTGACTGCCTGAAATCAGGTGCGTGCCACGGTGTGATGCAGCAGTTGCTGCGGCATGCTGGACCACCACATCGGAGCCACGCTTCTCCCAGGCCACTTTATGGTGATGCTGCATATGTTGACACAGGGACGTGGTGCCAACATTGGCACCCTGGCCACGCTTCATCCTCTGCCCACAGATTTGACAAATGGCCATGTTCACCTCCCCCGGCGGTTTAACAAAAAACTGCCACACCGCCGAGTAGGCGATTTTACCCACAACAATCCGCACTGACTGACTGCTACTGCCACTGCCTCTGTGAACCCCTGCATCACTACTTTCCAGGCCGGTAGGACATCCCATTGCTGCCACCCTACTGACTCCCGGCCACGCTACTGACTTGCTGGCTCCGCCGCTGCCTCATGGGCAAGCTACCACCCTCTTCTCCCAATGATGATGAAGCCCCTTCGTCACCTGGCTCCCAATTGCAATCGGCTACATCATCATCGAGTACTGTCTGCACGTCACTGATGTCCTTCTCAATGGTCTCTGAGCCAGGAGCCTGACCGCTCGCAACACCAGCTCCCACGCCACTCTCCTAATCACTACTTGCCCGCCTACCGGAGGAAGCCGCAGTTGTCTCCTCCGGATCTTGACTGGGCAGTAGCTGCTGACTGTCCTCTAGTAGCTTGTCCACGCTGTATAGTGGAGCTGAGCCCACAGCATATAGTAATTCTCTGCCTGAGGGAACAGGAAAGGACAGAGGAAGGTTGAGGACAGATGCGGGCACAAGGCCTGCTCGCGAGCCATGCCAAATAAGGGTTGTGTCTGACGAACCCACCGACTCTTGGCTGGGGGTGTCTGATGTCACTTGCGACGAAGTCGAAGATTGAGTCAACCATTCAAGAGCTGCTGGGTTGCTGGTCTAGACACGACCTCTAGCTGATACTGGAAGCTCAGGCCTCCCGAAGTGACCCCTGCTGACACGCCCCCTTACTCTGCTGCGACCTGTGCCGGAAACATTTAGGCCCCTGCCACTCCCCTGTGCAGGCCCTGGCACTTCTCTGTCTGACATACTGTTAGATCAAATAAGTAAATAAAAAGGAAATCAATACACGCCAAAAAGAGCATTAATTTTCTCACTTCACCACACAACGGCTAATAAGCCCTTTCTTTTTCCCCACTAATACACGCCAAAAAAGGCTTTAGAACATATAACTGCGGCCGTGAAGGGCAAATAACATTTTTTTTTTGCCATAAATACACGCCAAAAAGGGCTGTAATTTTCTCACTTTACCACACAACTGCTAATAAGCCCTTTTCCCAACTAATACACGCCAAAAAAGGCTTTAGAACATATATATAACTGCACCACAAGGGCTTATAAGACCCCAATAACAAGAACGGTTTTCTGGAATTACAGAGCTCTATAATGGCAATTTGTATCCCCAGTCAGTGCAGCAAGGTGTGATAGGATTGTTCCTATTACCCAGGCTGTAAACACCCCTATTGGACCCTATTGGACCCTGTGCAATAATTGTTCCCTATCTGTAGCTGGCCAGCTAATACCTGTTCTAGGTTGCTAATATAGCTTATACGTTTTTACAGCTAGACCTGCCAATAACCTTAATACAGTTCCTATGTTTATATGTTAAAGACAAAATCAGAGTTATTTACTGTGACTTTATGTTTTTGGATGTCATGTAACAGTTATATATATTGTGTTCACAGAAAAAGAAAAGATAATATGCCTTTAAGATTCATTATATGGATGTAAGGTAAGCTCAATGACACAGCAAACACAACAGAAAGCATAGAGTTAAACTGAAGACATGCTGGAGTCTTGACCAATCACAGCCAGCCTCACACACAGCAGGAGTCTTGACCAATCACAGCCAGCCTCACGCACAGCCTGTGTGGAAAATTCCCCTATCAGGAGCTGCTAGATTCATTACACCAGAGGAAAGAAGCTGAACAGACATTCACTTCACTAAGAGCTGTGTTTTATGGAAGCAGAGAGGCCAAAATAGGCATTTAAAACTAAATATGGTAGATGGTGGCTCACCCTACACAACTAATAGACCTAGGTGCTCTTGTGGCGGGACTGCCCCACAGTCCTTTAAGGAAATAGCTCAAGTAAGTATATAAGGTGGAACAGACACTCTATCACCTGAAGCTGCGGGAAGGTATTTCTATGGGTAAGTATCGTGTTTGGATATAGTGTACACTGAGACAGTATATTGTATGGAAAATATATATTTATTTCATTTAGGGCATCCAATTCATATAGTAAAAAAATGGTAGATAAAAAAGGTGGGTGAGGTGATCAGGTAAGATCTGGTGATCAGAAATGGTGATCGGAAATATAACAGGGTCCTGAAAAGGTGCAATAAGATCCTAGGAGTAGTTCATGCAAGGCTGTAATAAAATCTTTAAAAAAAATTCATGTAAAAATAGTTCATGCGAAAATAGTATTTCATGCGAAGGTAATATAGTTCATGCAGAAATAACAGTTTGTGTGGAAAAATTTGAGAATGATGTATGTAATCGAAAAAATTAAGTCTAGAGATGTGAATATGAAAAATATATTCGATAAAATATTCAAAAAAATAATAGAAAAAATAATAATATTCAAAAAAGTATATATTCAAAAGGATATATGGGTATACCAACCGGTGCCAGTTCGTGGGGAGAGGGGTGTCGTTCTAACGGTGTAGGTATGGTTCACCTTGTTGGTTTGATAAATCATCAGCGTCTCTCCCTGGCGTGTTCTAATAGTGTGTCTCCCGGCGGGTGGTTGCTGGTATGCGCTACTTCCGGGTAAATCACGTGACTGCCGGCAGGTCATGTGGCATCCCACGTAACCGGAGTGCGGACGGAGTTTTTCTTTAGCGCGCTGTTTGATCGATACCGATGTTCTTCCAGTCTCTGCGGTATGACCCAGTATGGTGCGATTTTCTTGTGGGGATAATGCTACAGGGCAGACGCATTCGAAGCTAGACTGCTTCTTCCTCAGTGGCTTGGCATTATCCTTGGTGAATGCGTATTTTATATCCTCCCTTGGGGTGTGGCTAGATGATTGGTTGGGGTTAATTGAAAAATTCGTTAGGGTTAATTGAAAAAGGTGGGCTGGATTTCCATCTTGCTGTCTAGAAATTAATGAATGAATAAATAAATACATTTCCTAGTAACAAGAACTTATAGTGTGTCGATTGTGTATGTATTCAACCTTGGAGAGGTGGGGTGCATACGACTTTTTGATCTCTTGCTATTACACTTTTTGTGATGTAAGGTGTCATCTTACATCACAAAAAGTGTAATATCAAGCTATCAAAAAGTCATATGCACCCCAAAATAGTGCCAATAAAACCATTCTCTCATCCCGCAAAAAATAAGCCCCCAACTAAAACAATCGGCTAAAAAACAAACAAAAGAAAACTGACTATGGAGATACTAAAATGTTATTTTTTTGTTTAAAAAAGGATATTATAGTGTAAAACCTAAATAAATTTAAAAGAGTAGACATATTAGGTATTGCTGCATCCGTAAAAATTCTGCTCTATAAAAATAACACATGAACTAACCCCTCAAATGAACACAGTCAGAAAAATAAAATAAAAAGGTGCCAAAAGAACAATTTTTTGCCAAATTTTCCATTTTAATCCTTTTTTTCCGTTAACAAAGCAAGGGTTAACAGTCAAACAAAACTCTATATTTATTGCCCTGATTCTTTAGTTTACAGAAACACCCCATATGTGGTCGTAAAATGCTTTATGGCGAAACGGCAGGGCGCAGAAGGAATGGAGCGCCATATGGTTTTTGGAAGACAGATTTTGCTGGACTGGTTTTTTGACATTGTCCCATTTGAAGCCCCCCTGATGCACCCCTAGAGTAGAAACTCCATAAAACTGACCCATCAAAGAAACTACACCCCTCAAGGTATTTAAAACAGATTTTACAAACTTTGTTAACCCTTTAGGTGTTCCACAAGAGTTATTGGCAAATGGAGATTAAATTTCAGAATTAACATTTTTTGTAACCTTACCTCACAAAAAAGTAATATAGAGCAACCAAAAATCATATGTACCCTAAAAATAATTCCAACAAGACTGCCACCTTATTCCGTAGTTTCCAAAATGGGGTCACTTTTTTGGAGTTTCTACTCTAGGGGTTCATCAGGGGGGGCTTCAAATGGGACATGGTGTAAATAAATAAGTCCAGCAAAATCTGCCTTCCAGAAACCATATGGTGTTCCTTTCCTTCTGCGCCCTGTCATGTGCCCGAACAGTAGTTTACGACCACATATAGGGTGTTTCTATAAACTACAGAATCAGGGCAATAAATATTGAGTTTTGTTTGGCTGTTAAACCTTGCTTTGTTACTGGAAAAAATTTATTAAAATGGAAAATTTGCCCAAAGATTTTAATTCTGAAATTTCATCTCCATTTGCCAATAACTCTTGTGGAACACCTAAAGGGTTAACAAAGTTTGTAAAATAAGTTTTGAATTCCTTGAGGGGTGTAGTTTCCAAAATGGGGTCATTTTTCAGTGGTTTCTCTTATGTAAGCCTCACAAAGTGACTTCAGACCTGAACTGGTCCTTAAAAAGTGGGTTTTGAAAAATTTCTGAAACTTCTAAGCCTTGTAACGTCCCCCCAAAAATAAAATAGCATTCCCAAAATGATCCAAACATGAAGTACACATATGGGGAATGTAAATTAATAACTATTTTTGGAGGTATTACTATGTATTATAGAAGTAGAGAAATTTGGTATTTTTTATAAATAAAAAAGATATTTTTTACTCCATTTTACCAGTGTCATAAAGTATAATATATGACGAAAAAACTGTCTCAGAATGGCCTGGATAAGTAAAACCGTTTTAAAGTTATTCACACATAAAGTGACACTGGTCAGATTTGCAAAAAATGGCCTGGCCCTTAAGGTGAAAATGAGCCCGGTCCTTAAGGGGTTAACATAGACAAGACAGATCCGTCATGAACTCCATTGAAATTCAATGAGGGATGGATCCATTTTCTATTGTGTCAAATAGTGTCAGAGTTAAACTAATCCGTCCCCATTGACTTGAATTGTGGGTCATGACGGATCCGTCTTGCTCCGCATCCCATGAGGGAAAGAAAACCCCATTTTGGAGCATTCCATTCTGTTCAGTTATGTTTTGGCCCCATTGGCAATGAGTGGGGACAAAACGGAAGCGTTTTTTTCCGGTATTGAGACCCTATGATGGATCTCAATAACCGGAAAATAGAAACGCTAGTGTGAAAGTAGCCTTAGATAGATTGAATCACTTGATAGAAAGTCAGGTTTTATCATTAGGGATGGAAAAGGACGAGTTACAGTATTGTGTGTCTGTTATAGCCAGGGCTAGAACTGTTCATATGCCACTCAAAAAGTGGAATAAAAACTGATCAAAAATGTGTATGCTAATGTTATCAATGAAAACTATAATGCCTCATGCACACGACAGTATTTTTTTGCGGTCCGCAAAAAGCTGTTCCGTTGTTCCGTGATCCGTTTCCGTTTTTGTTTCCGTGTGTCTTCCTTGATTTTTGGAGGATCACCAGACATGAAAAGTGAAAAAAAATCGAAGTCAAGTTTGCCTTGCAAATGATAGGAAAAAAACGGACGCGGACGCGGATGACAATCTTGTGTGCCTCTGTGTTTTTTCACGGACCCATTGACTTGAATGGGTCCGCAAACCGTTGTCCGTGAAAAAAATAGGACAGGTCATTTTTTTTGACGGACTGGAAACACGGATCACGGACGCGGATGACAAACGGTACAATATCCGAGTTTTCAACTGACCCATTGAAAGTCAATGGGTCCGCAGAAAATCGGGGAAAACGGAACACAACAACGGTCGTGTGCATGAAGCCTAAAACTGAATAAAAGACCTTACCCAGCTCTATTGACCTAAAAATTTTATAGGTCTTGGTATATGGTGGCGCAAAAATGAATAGTTTTTTACAACTAGTCCCAGTAAAAGCGTAAGCAAAAGGAAAATGAAAATGTTACGGCTTCTGGAATGCTAAAATAAATTTTAAAACATGTCGTTAAGGTCCAAAACAGGCCGGACTTTACAGGAGTTTATTAAAAATGTGTTTGCATTCTCTTGTTTTTTGATTTTGTGTCCTTCACAAATAATCCCATGTTTATTGGCTTTACACAAAAATTAAGCAATCGTAATGAATGTGATACTGAATATCTGGTCAACATTTTCCAAAATGCTCTTTTCACTTCATTATTCCTCAAGCTGTAAATGAAAGGATTTAATAAAGGAATAATAATAATATACATCACGGAAATATACTTTATGTCTGATAAATATTTTTTTCCTTGCCCCATGTATGTGGTCATGTTCGTCCCATAGAGCATAAAAACCACGGTCAGGTGGGAGGCACAGGTTGAAAATGCCTTTGATCTGCCATCTGCTGAGTTGATTTTTAATACTGATATAATGATATAGATATAAGAGAGCACAATGATAACAAATGGAAAGAACACAACAAATAAACTCCCAATGAATATAGTTAATTTATAAAAGACAATGTCTCCACATATCAGCTCTAGAAGGATTACACTCTCGCAAGCAAAATGATTGACCTGGTTTCCTCTACAGAATACATAAGGTTTTAGGATTGGGGGAACTACATTTATAATTATATTCCCTGACCACATAATGACTGTGATGTATTTACATGTCCTCCAGCTCATGATGACGGTATAATATAAGGGGAAGCATATGGCGATATACCGGTCATAGGCCATTACCGCCAGTAGCACACACTCAACGCTTCCTACAATCAAACCAAAGTACATTTGCGTCAGGCAGCCGGTGACAGAAATTCCTTTGTGTTTGGGAAATACATCAAACAGAATTCGTGGAATACAAGTTGATGAGTAGATCAAATCAATAAAAGACAAATTACAGAGGAAATAATACATGGCTGTGTGCAACTGAGGGCTGAGGATGACGATGCAAATCAGAAAACCGTTCCCCAACACGGTCAATACATAAATAGGTAACAATCCAACGAACAGTAAAATTCTCATCTGCAGACTTTGAGGAAAACCAGTGAAAAAAAGTTTGTCAACCAAGGTATGGTTTCCAAAATCTGTGTTTAAATGTACACCCTGTAAAACATAAAATGTAAGTTGCATGAATTTTCTTAGGGTGCGTTCACACTTGCATTAAATTTAGAGGGGTCATTACCAGAAAAAAACGCTTCAGTTTTGTCCTAATGCACTCTAAATGGAAAGCATTCCGTTCAGTATGCATCAGGATGTCTTCAGTTCAGTCCCGGCCAAAATTACGAAACACTTGCTAGATCCGGCATTCATTTCTATTGAAATGTATTAATGCTGAATGCGGTACCAAGTGCGCATGCGCAGACTTTTAAAAATGTGAAAAAATAAATACTGGATCCTTTTTCCGGATGACACTGGAGAGACAGATCCTGTATTTTAATGCATTTGTCAGACAGATCAGCATTCAGAAACAAATACAATCCGTTTGCATACGGATTGCCGGATCCGGCAGGCATTTCTGGCAACGGAACTGCCTGCCGGAATCCAACAACGCAAGTGTGAAAGTACCCTTAAAAGATATTCTTAGAATTCTAAAAGCAATTAAAAAACAAGTAAACTCTATTATATATGGTCTGGTGCTGTACTCTTGGGGGCAGCAACCCCCCTGTTTTACAGTGGGCTGGGAGAAAGAAATTCATCAATCTTTCCCAACAACAGCATGGCATCAGGCCTTCACTCTCTGTCATAAAGTGTCCATCTCATGTAAGGCCCAAGAAATCAACTATAAAGTCCTAACAAGATGGTATAGGGTCCCGGCCCTTTTGGATTGCCTCTTCCCCGCGGTCTAAGACCACTGCTGGTGCTGTGGACTAGAGGAGCGGACCATGTCCCATATCTGGTGGAAGTGTTCTGTTTAGAGATGAGTGAATTTTTCCAAAATTCGATTCGGCTGGTCGGTTCGATCGAAATTTATTCGCTGCCAATCGTGTTAAAAAATGGCTATTTCCTGACTGCAGAGAGCCTTTATAGTGGTGTAGAACACTGTGCCTTGCAGTAACACGCATAGGGAGTCTGCTGTGGTAGTGAAATTATACTGTGAGTCAATATGACATGCAGATGACAGGCGTTGCTCTTAGAATCACTGCACATTTCACTTATTTGGGCAGTCACGAGCCCAAAACTGACCAAAAAACTCAAGTATGAACTCAGCCTTACAGGTCGATGTAGCGCGAAGAAGAAGCGCAGTCCTTTTACAGCGTCGTCAGCTGATTCCATGTAGATGTCTACAGAACCTGTTCTATTAAACGCTTATACAAGTAGAGCCCCCGATCTTTCAGAACAATAACCCCCAAAAAACGGATCCTGTCTGTTGAGCATCCACCTTCACTCAGTCAGCATTTGGTCAGTAATCCATCAGTCCATTGCTAATGCCAAAAAAAACAGGAGTGGATCCAAAACAGAGATGACAAGTGAATGGAATATTTGCATGTCTTCTGTGTTTTATACCCACTCCTGCTTTTGGCTACCAAATCACAAGCCAATTCTGATGGGACCATACAGGCCTTACAGCTGCTACACAGAGAGGATCTGTTGTGCATCTCATGTTTCATTCCTTCTAAAAGATCAAAAGAAGGGTCAAACAAATGATGATGTCAGCCAGGCTGAAAGGCAAAATAGTGGCACGGTCGTGAAGTGGGGAGGGTGGGAAAATCAGGAGGAGGCCACAGAGTGGCACAATGACAGAGTGTGGAGGTGGCAGCAGCATCAGGAGGCCGCAGAGCGGCACAATGACAGTGTGGAGGTGGCAGAAGCAACATCAGGAGACCACAGAGTGGCAAGGTGATATAGTGTGGAGATGACAGCAGCATCAGGAGATGACAGAGTGGCAAGGTGACATAGTGTGGAGGTAGCAGCAGCATCAGGAGACAACAGAGTGGCAAGGTGACATAGTGTGGAGGTGGCAGCAGCATCAGGAGACCACAGAGTGACCCGGTGACAGAGTGGGGAGGTGGATGGAAATATGAGTACCAGCTGAAGATGGTGGGTGAAAGAAAGAGCACTTGGCATCAGATGTGTGGCATCAGGCAGGTGGCAGCATTAGAATAGTAGCTGAGACATGTAACCAGAAGAAACCGGTCTCTTTTGTCAAAGTGTTGGTGTGGTACCATGGATGATCTAGTCTGAAGCATCAGGCATTGGGGGGTGGAAATCCTGGCTGATTCATGCCTGATTCATCTTGACAAAGGTCAGTCTCTCCACATTTTGGGTGGACAGGCAAGCTTTTCTTGGGGTAACTATGGCCCCCCGCACTAAACACACGCTCTGATGCCACACTACCGGCCGGGCAGGACAGCTTTTCCAGGGCAAACTCGGCCAGTTGCGACCACAAATCCAGTTTGGCTGACCAGTAGTCCAGCTGATCTTCAATGTGGGGTGGCAGGGTGCTGTCCAAATATGCCATCATCTACTGGTTCAGGTTCTGCTCCAGGTCTAGATGCTGCTGCTGAGTAGTTTCTTCACTAGGCGGGTCAAGAAAGCTGATCATCAGCGACTCTAGACTGAAGTTGCTGCTGATGGAGCTGGAACTGCTCCTACCCCCCCACCCCACCCTGCCACAGCAATAGCAGCCATGGCAGAGAAACTTGAGCGCAGAGGGCCCCCCGCCCCCGGTCAGACCTGCGAAAGGATGGACGAAGGCGCAGATAGGCAGCGGCCAACTGACTACATAGGATGTCTCTATAGTAGTTTAGTTTGTCCTCCCTCTCAGCTACTGATTCTCCTCTCCTGTCACCTGTGTAGAATAACCACCCATTTCGCTACACATTGCTTGTGCTCCAATGTCCTCCTCCTCCTTCAATTCAGCCCCCACAGGGCTCATGTGGCTGTGAGATCTAGGCACCACTTCTCCATTCCTCTGACCAGCCAGATTTGCCAGCATCTGTTCCAGGACATGAAGCAGTGGAATTACGTTGTTGATCTCGTAGTCCTGGCGACTGACAAATAACATGGCCTCCTTAAAGGACCTGAGCAAACGGTAGGTGTCACGCATGAGCTGCCACTGGGTGACATCGAAGTTACACAGGGGTGTACTCCTGTCCGCTTGGATCATTAAGAAAACGTTCATGGCCTTTCTCTGTTCGTATAGTCGGTTTAACATATAGGGGGTGGAATTCCAACGGGTAGAAACGTTGCATATCAGCCTATGTTGTGGGATGCTGTTCTGCCGCTGAAGCTCAAGGAGTGTGTGCTTTGCTGTGTACGAGTGGCTGAAGTGCATGCAAAGTTTCCTGGCCATATTTAAGATGTCTTGCAGATGGGTGGAAGACTTCAGGAACCGCTTGACAACCAGATTGAACATGTGTGCCATGCAGGGTGCATGGCTCAGCCCTCCTTGACGTAGCGCCAACACCAAGTTCTTCCCATTGTTTGTCACCATGGTTCCGATTTTCAATTGTCACGGAGAAAGCCAGGGTTCGAATTCTTGATGAACGACAAGGAGCAGATCCTCCTCTGTGTGACTCAGTTTGCCCAGGGAAACGAGGTGCAGAACAGCGTGACACCGCCGTGCCCTGCACATGTGGTATGCTGGAGGGGCACTTTAAATGGTCCCTGCAGTGGAGGCTGAGGATACGGCGGAGGATGTGGAGGCATAGGTGGACATTGTGGCAGGACCAACGACGTGAGAATGTGGAGGCTGAAGCGGCGTCACCTGACCAAGTTGCTGGTGTGGCTGGGCAGGAACCACATTTATCCAGAAGGCCGCAAAGGACATGTATTGTCCCTGACCGTAGTTACAGCTCCACTCGTCGGCACTGCCGTGCACTTTGGCAGACACCGACAGGCTCAAGGACTGTCCCACCTTCTGTTCTACATGTGTGTGCAGGGCTGGTACTGCCTTTTTGGCAAAGAAATGATGGATTGGGACTCTCCACCTTGGCTCGGCACAAACCATCAGTTCTTTGAAAGGTGCAGAGTCCACCACTTGAAAAGGGAGGGACTGCAGCACCAGCAACTTGGACAGGAGCACATTCAGCTTCTGTGCCGTTGGATGTGTGCACGCATACTGTTGTCTCTTGGCAATCGCTTCGGTGATCGATTGCTGACGGAATGACTGACAAGGAGTAGGAGGAGGAGGAGGAGCAGGAGCATCAGGACCAGCAGATGATGAGAAGGACAGACAGCTCCCTTCGGCTGAGGTGGTGGAGCCTTGACTGCCTGAAACCGGGTGCGGTGTGCCACTGGGTGATGCAGCGGTTGCTGTGGCAGGCTGGACCACCATATTGGAGCCACAGTTCTCTATGGCCACTTTATGGTGACGCTGCTTATGTTGACGCAGGGCCGTGGCACCCTGGTTATGCTTCACCTTCTGCCCACAGATTCTACATATGGCCATGTTCACTTCCTCCGGCAGCTTAATAAAATACTGCTACTCCACCGAGTAGGTGATTTTACCCCCAACAATACACACTGCCTGACTGCTACTGCTGCTGCTTCCGTGAACCTGTGCACCACTACTATCCGGGTAGGTAGGCTCCTGCGAAGCGGGTGGTCTACCCCAGGCATGTTTGGCTAATGACCTCCTGCTGCTGCCAGTCTATTGACTTCCGGCCACGCTAGCGACTTGCTGCCACCCTCTTCTCCAGATGATGATGAAGCCCCTAATTCACCTGTCTCCGGTGCGATCAGCTACATCAACATCATTGAGTACTGACTGCATGTCAGTGATGTCCTCCTCAACTGTCTCTGGGTCAGGAGCCTCACCGCTGGCAACACCAGCTCCCATGCCACGCTCCTCATCAGTACTTGCTCGCCTAGTGGCGGAAGCGGCTGATTTCTCCTCCACATCTTGGCTGGCCAGTAGCTGCTGACTGTCCTTTGGTAGCTCGTCCTAGCTGAGCATATAATACTTCTCTGGCTGAGGGAACAGAAATGGACAGAGGCAGGTTGAGGACAGGTGAGGGCACAGGGCCTGCTCCCGGGCCATGCCAACTAAGGGTTGTGCCTGACGAACCCACCGACTCCTGGCTGGGGGTGTCTGATGTCACTTTAGACTAAGTGGATGACCGAGTCAACCATTAAAGAACCGCTGGGTTGCTGGTCAAGACATGACTGCTAGATGACACCGGTAGCTCAGGCCTCTCACTGCGACCCCTGATGCCACGCCCCCTTACTCTGCTGCGACCTCTGCCTGCGCCAGAAACATTTAGGTCTCTGCCACTCCCCTGTGCAGGGCCTGGCACTTCTCTGTCTGATATACTGTTAGATTAAATAAATAAATAAAAAGGAAATTAAAACACCCCAAAAAAGTCTAATTTTCTCACTTCACCACACAACGGCTAATAGGCCACTTTTTCCCCTCACTAATACACGCCAAAAAGGGTTGTAATTTCTCACTTCACCACAAAACGGCTAATAAGCCCTTTTCTTCCTACTAATACAAGCCAAAAAATGCTTTAGAACATATAACTGCACCGCACAAGGGCAAATAAGATGTATAAATATTTCCTTGTAATAACCCTGTTAATGGCTGTATCACACAGCACTTGCACCCCAATAACAAGAACGGTTTGCTGGAATTACAGAGCTGTATAATGGCAATTTGGATCCCCAGTCAGTTCAGCAAGGTGTAATAGGATTGTGGAATGATTCCTCCCTATCCTTTCCCTACACCTTGAATAATCTTTCCCTGAACTTGTAAATTGTTTTTTAAGCACTATGAAGTTTTTTCTAGCACTGTCCCTAGCGCCTGCTGACGTCTCTCCCTGCACTAACTACACTGGAAAATGGCAGAATCCAAGATGGCTGAGGCTATTTATAGGGCTGTGACATCACAGGGCTGGCTGCTGATTGGCTGCATGTATGGCATTATGGGTGTCCCCGCGTTTCCACAGTTCCTTGCTCCATGTCCTCACACGTGCAGCAGCCATTTTAGGAAAAATGTGATTCATTACTTACCATGAAGAGTGAGGAAATTCGGAATCGGTTCGAATCGAATTCTTCCTGAAATTCGGATCGAATTCCACTTCGTCAACTTTGATTCGCTCATCTCTATTCAATATTTAATTATACAATTAGAAAGAGCACCTTGTCCCTCAAAAAACAAGCTCTTATACAGCTAGAGTGTAAAAGTAAAAAAGTAAGAAATTTAAAAATGTCCACTGCAATGATGCCATATGAGCCACATTAACGGCTCCAAAAAGTAACCCAGTAATGCCCCTTTTGGGAATGTAAAAAGCCAAAGGGGCTTTGCTTCCATCATCTTCCCACCTCCACATATCTAGATTCCTGTGATGGAGAAATAATGGATTATTACATTTTGTGGATTATTATAAACGTACTTTTAATTTTTTTCTCGGGAAGGCAAAAAGCTAGAGGAATTTGCAGTCAAAAATGTTTTACATTTTAAGTACGTTTTCTAATGCTTCATATTTCATGAAGGTCGAATAGATATCAGAGCCAGGGTTCTTCACTCAGGACCCTACTCTGATGGAATCTAACAATCCCTGTAGAACATAGGTGACTATTTATTTGATTTATCAGGAAAATTATAGTTATAAGAAAAATGAATTCTAATAACCTGGATTTCTGCAGACATTACTAATAAAATGTACAGTTCCAGTCTTTTATAAAGCACATTGAGCAAAGATTCTCAGAGCAAGGAGAAAAAGTAAGTGAACCTGGTGCTAATGATTTCACCAAATTCTAATTGGCAAACACTGCTTCAATTAAGTAGAATTGAAGTGTAGGTTTCACAGATACTTTAACTTTAAATAAAGGCACACAAAGCCTGGTTCCTGTCAAATCAGTGTTTCTTTCCAAGAATGTTTGGTTAGTGTGAAACCATGCCTTGATGCAAACAATGTTCATAAGACCTCAGAAGATCTCAGAAGACATGTCACAGAGATGCATGAGGATGGAAAGGCTGCATTGATAAGCCCAGGGTGTACATCAAACCACAAGTTATCTAAGAATAGAGAAAATTCAGCACTGATGCTACTGTCTCCCGGAATGGGTCCTGTTAAGAAAGCAAAAGCACAAAGGGAAATTCTGAAGTAAGTGAAAAAAACTCCATAGATATAACTGGATAGTATGTCCCAATTTTGCCCAGGTATGTTACAAAATGCTTCTGGGAAAATGTACTATGGACAGATGATACAAAAGTTGAACTTTAGCACAAATGCACAACTGTATGCACAAAACTGCAACTGCACAAAAACATCAAAGCCACATACCAAATATGATGCATCGTGGAGGAAGTATCATGGTTTGGGCCTGGTGAAAGGAGCATCATGGTTTGAGGCTGGTTGAAGAAAAATTATGTTTTGGAGCAGCTGAAAGGAGCATTATGGTTTGGGCCTGGTGAAAGGAGCAACATGGTTTGGGCCTGGTGGAAAGAGCATCATGGTTTGGGCCCGGTGGAAAGAGCATCATGGTTTGAGGCTGGTTGAAGAAGCATTATGTTTTGGGGCAGGTGAAAGGAGCATTATGGTTTGGGGTTAGTGGAGGGAAGGTTTTGTGACGACTCTGTCAAAGTCCTGACCTTATCACTATGAAGATGCTCTGGCATGACCAGAAGATGACAAGACATCCTGGAAACAGGGGTGTAGCTAAAGGCTCGTGGGCCCTGGTTCAAGAGTTCAGCTTGGGCCCCCTTCCCTCAGTGCTTTGTGCCAGGGGCAGGGAAGCACATAGCCTTCATGCTGCCTGAGGCAAAACTTTAAATGGCGCCCCCCCATGCTAAATTCTTGACCTTAAGCCCTCCCCTCCAGCCATAGGTGTAAATTAACCAGCATGCACTTTCTATAATACCAGTGTCTTCTTATGCAGGGTTTTGGGCCCCCTATGGCTCTGGGGCCCAGTAGCGACTGCTACACCCATGCCCGGAAATAATGATTTGAAACAGATATACAGGGAGAAATTGCGCTAAAATATATTTATTGCTGCGTTCAACAGAGGAAAAAAGCCGAGTGCGGTTTCCAGAGTGCGGTTTCCAGAGTACCGCACTAGAGATGAATACTGTGATTTACCTGTAGATTGTTTCCACGTGTTCTCCTACATCTGTATAAGTATGGCTTTATTTTATCCTTTGATACTAAAGATTATGATATGTTTCAGAATGTTGTGCTGCATTGTTTTTTTAGGAGATCATTGACAACACCCTGCTATATTGGTGCTGGTTGGAAGCCCTTATCATATACAGTAGATGTAGCACTGTCTAAATGTCTATGATATAATGCATACCATCTGCATGGAAGGTGTCTTCAGTGTCTGCCTTTGTGTTATCATTGATTTTGGCAATTTTTATAAGGCAAAAAGTAATCCCTTAAGATACCTCTGAGATGTTTATTGTGTTATTAGATTTTGGATTGTAATTGCTTGTTATGAATGTTTCCCCCTGAAGACTAAGAAGGTGTCTAATTGACGCTAGAGTACTAGTAACTAGTAACTAGTAACCCCTGCTTAATCAGCTTACATTTGAGCTCCAATTGTATAGGAATACGGCTCCCCGATACTGGTGTTTCCTGCCTAATGGGGTGTCTGTGATGACTGCCCGCATAATAGGCTAAGACCCTGCCCCTATTTTCACACTGGTCTCGAAAGTGACCCAACCCAAAGCCACACTGTACAAGACACAGAATAAAATGACTACCACAGATATTGGGGTGACACATATGACGGCCACAGTTTATTAAGCAAAACTGTATGAAGCATTATTTCACCTGTATTTAATTACAGTATAATGGAGATGAGTGAACCACTCGAGATTTGTTTTGGTCACAGAATTTTTGCGGAATTTTAAAAAAAGTTCAATTCAGACCTGAATCAATTCGGGCCAAACCAAACTTGCTCCAATTGCTCTGAAAGTTGGTATATAACCCCATCTGGACTCCTAGGAAAACTTGATATCTCTTTTCATTTATTTTTTATTAGCAGAAGGACCTACACACCCTGCCCCCCTAACAGTAACCTTTACAGTGCCTGTCCCTTTACCAATGACCCCAACAGCATCAGACCCCTTTAACAGGGACCTCCAGAGTGCCGCCCCTTTAACAGTGACCTCCACAGTACTCCATCTCCTTAAGGCCTCTTCCACATTTCAGTTTTTCACTGACGTATGCTGTACGCATTTTTCACAAATCCATTCATTTAAATATGTTAGTTCACATTTCCGTGTTTTTCTGTGGGCCGTGTGTCCACAAAAAGGCACGGATGCATGCATTACTTTCTGCCGTGTCCCGAACTGCAAACATCCATGCAGGTCTATGGGTCCGTGAAAAATGCCATCCGATTTTCACAGACAGGTGGATTCCCCTGCATAACGGAAACGGGATGGATCAATTATGCAGGCCATAGACTTCTATTATGACAGAATAAATAACGGAATGCCTCTAAAGGCATTCCGTTATGCATTCTGTCATAGAATTGCGTTATGGTCCGTGATAATGGAATCCATAACGCAATTCAACTTTTACCACAAAACAAAGTGTGAAAGAATTTCATAAGCGGAAATTCGCTCATCTCTAAATATAATGTTAGACCAAACGCCAACCTCTCTGTTGTCGGGGGTGACATGTGACAGACCCCCACCAATCTGATATTGATGACCTACCCTTTAAATGTTTGTGAGATACTGAGAGAGATACAAACTTTTTGAACTTGTTGGATATTTGTAAGATTTTTGATTTTTCCACAATAATGTTAGCATATTGTGCCTTGTCTTGTCTCGTTAGAACTAAAGACAACCTCCAGGATGAATTCCCTGAAGAAGAGGGGATTTCTGGGCCATCCCAAACCAGGAGAAGGGATTCTTTGGGCGAGGGAGGAGACATAGCCCGGGATACTGGCAGCACAGGAGCAACGGAAGTTCCCTCCGAGGTGCCCACTCCTGCTCCAGCAAGGCCAGCTCAACAACCAGCCTCCTCCAGGCGTAGCAGTCTAAATAATGCACCAGTCCATGTTGACCAAAGGGTCCTTGATTATTTAAGCTACACCACTCCGGAAGATGACAATGTTGGCTTTCTTAAAAGTCTAGCCCCTCAACTCCGGGAGGTACCAGCTCATCTTCAAAATTGCATTCGTGGTGCTTTTCAAATAGTACTAGATGCATGTACACCCCCAAATAATCCAGAGGAGGTGTTTAAAGCATTTGAGCAATGGCGTTTATTTGGTCATATTTCCACCCAGCCTATTCCGCGTGAACCAAATGCTCCACCTGTGCATTCTCAACCCCCCTCCACCTTATCGGCCATACTATAGGCCAATGTTCTGTGGTGCCCCCCCAAATCCTTATGAAGCCAATGTTCCTTACCCGGGCTCTCATTACTGGCCTCAGGATCCATATGCCCCCCTCCCTGCACGTGGACCCAGCTACTCAGGTCCAAATGTGAATCCTCCAATTTCAGCCCCAACTCAAAGCCAAAACACTCAACACTCAATGGGCATGGCTCCTCCTGACACTGGTGGTGGAAGTGGGTCAGAGGAGTTATTTGAGTAAAAGCCATATTTCTGTTGTTTTTGTGGTCTACTGTTCCAGGACCTTAAAGTACAAATTGTTTAGCACTGCATATTTTTGGTTAATCAAACAAATACCTGAGCATGTATTCTCTTTTGTGGTTAAATGTTAACTCTGACCATTGCACAATGGAGGGATCAGTTTCAGCTGCAAAGCACTTTAAGCATACTTACTCTTCCTAAGCATCCTTAGATGGGTCCTGTATGGGTGATGTAGCCTGGCTTACCAATGTGTGGTATGGCAAGCCTGCCAGTTGGTAACTTTTGTTTGAATCATCTTAGTGATAGGGTCATTTAATAAGCATTATGTGTTCTCATAATTCCAGTCTGACTTCCCGGAAAAATCATGTCAGGTGTTTAAATGTCATGAAACTTAACTTTGTCTGTATCCCGTTACCTGGTCACCCCCATCCCCAAAATGTTTA
Source organism: Bufo bufo (assembly GCF_905171765.1). Classification (NCBI taxonomy): domain Eukaryota; kingdom Metazoa; phylum Chordata; class Amphibia; order Anura; family Bufonidae; genus Bufo; species Bufo bufo. Next base: position 33,018,652 of record NC_053392.1, on the reverse strand, counting down.
TGACATGACATTGTTTTGGGCCCAACAATTATTTACTTTAGAATATGCAGGGCCTGGGGCTTGGGTTATTTTAATGTTTGAATCTTTCACCCATATTGTATTTTAATTTGAAATAGGATTGGTATTTGTTTTAACATATCAATGGCCACTACGTGATCTGTGCTAAAGCATGTAATGTTGTTTCGACAGACATTTGACACACAAGTCAATTAGGATACACGACTTTAATTTGAATGAATCACAATGCATAAAGCAGAATGAGGTATTGGTTGGCACTTTGGCCAAAATAAGCAGGAAATAAAATCTCTTGCTTATTTTGGACAAAGTACTGTTGTCGCATACATTGTCGCTGCCAAGGGACAACTCCCTCAGCAGACATGAAATAGTCTGCAAACACATCTCGGTTCCGAAGTCCAGCAATCCCTGGTCTGGAGGTAGACTGACAAACTGAATGAATGGGGGCAGTTGAAAACATAGATTCTACATCAGGGTCTATTGGCACATCATAGCTCCTTGAAAAATTATGTAACACAATGCATGCTTTTATAACAGCCTGCGCATTTTGAGGTGCCAATTGCATGGTTGTTAAAAGCACTCTCCATTTGGATGTCAAGATGCCAAAAGCAAATTTGACGTACCACCGTGCTCTCGAAAGTCTGTAATGAAATATTCTTCTCCTGGTGTCTAAGCCCCGTCTTGCAAATGGCAGCAAAACATTTTGGCTCATTTTGGCTCAGGCGAAAGCCCTCATCAGCCACAAAAACATAAGGTGCAGGTGGGCAAGAAGATCCAGGAATTTGGGATGGTTCTGGAAGCTCCAGCTGGTTGTTCGGAAGCCACAGACCTATTCTGAAGATGCGAGCATATGCAGCACTTCGTTAGGCCCCGATATCTACAATCACAAAGCGGTAGGAAGTGTCTGCAACAGCTAAAAGCACAACCAAAAAAAAAAATGCTTGTAATAGTAGTATCGGGACCCTGAGTTCGGTGGCTTCTTCACATGCACATGTTTCCCATTAAGGGCACCGATACAGTTGGGAAACTGCACTGCTTCCTGAAACATGTAGGGGGTGGCATTACTGTTGACTGTAGTGTTTCCCAAATATGCTCACACGTGTCAACAATGAGTTTAGCAATCGTTGATTTCCCAAGTAAAAATTCGAAGTGCAACAAAGCAAACGAGTTTCCGGTGGCAAGAAATCTGCGGAGGAAATAAAAATTTTACAAAAGGGGACAAAAAAGAAGAAGAAGAAAGAAACAGCAAAAACATATATCCTAAACTTCATGTGGCCAAAATAAACCAAATCATAACACTTTACTTAGGTTATACAACCACACTGCCACCAGTCTAGTGTTTTTGACTAGAAGATCCTCGGCCATCCCCCAATTTCATGGGGTTGTCTCACTTTAGCAAAGAGTATCTATCATGTAGACCAAGTTAATACAGGGCGGCAACAGCAGCAGTCGTAGAGAAAATGATGGCAGGCAGGTTGCATTAGTGGCATGATGAAGGGGGCAGCAGCACCCGCACAAAATGTAAATGTACGCAGGTCGTAGCAATTCAGTGGCGTAGCGTGTGTTGCCAGCATCCGAGGCAAACCTAGTATTGCCCCTCTAACTTTTGGACATGCGCCTTTTTATAGAACGACGCCCCACAGCATACCAAGACCAATATTACCAATAATACGATACAAGAGACAAATACTGCAAATATCATTAATAGAGATTAGCGAATTTCATATTTTGAAATTCGTTCATGCTTCGTTTGATGGTAAAAGTAGAATTGAGTTATGGATTCCGTTACCACGGTCCATAAAGCAATTCTATGATGGAATGCATAACGGAATACCTTTAGAGGCATTCCGTTTTTCATTCTGTCATAATAGAAGTCTATGGCCTGCATAAGGAATCCGTCCCATTTCCGTTATGCAAGGGAGTCCTCTCCTGCCTCTAAAGGCATTTCGTTATACATTCCGTCATAGAATTACGTTATGGTCCGTGGTAACGGAATCCATAACGCAATTCTGCTTTTACCACCAAGTGAAGCGTGAACAAATTTCATAACATGAAATTCGCTCATCTCTAATCATTAACATGTATTACCAGTTCATAATGACCTGATATTACACCATAATGATATTGCATATAATACAATATATGACCAATTTTACCATCATACAGTTACTATGTAGTGGTAGATACAGGTCCTACATAAGTGAATACACAATCAGTACAATGCAGGTAAATGCACTTTCAGTTGATATCTAGTTTGACTATAACGATATGTTAAAGGAGTTGAAAATCCCTTTCAGAACAGTCACTTGAATATGTAATATTTACCTCACCAGATATTAATTGCAAGACTTATATTAGCATGACCTATGCTTGATCTTAAATTGTGTTGGATAAGGTAAAACCAGGACACTGTGTCAAACGCAGAAAGAATAATAGAGACAGTAGAAGGACATAACTAGACACTTTGCTAATTACCAAGATATGAACCTAGAAGTCCCAAAGCTACAATGGATACTGCCACTTAAAGAGTGTGTCTCACTTCAGAAAATGGCATTTGTTCTGCCCAGCAGAGTCAAAAATCATTACAGAATCACGTCTACATCAGTTTTGGTATTTCTGTAGTGATTAATGTAATTAATGTGGTAATAGCACCATCTAGCGGTCTTAAAAATGTATTGCACCTTGTTTTTCTGTTAATAAAGATTATTGCATTGTGGGTGGTGCAAGGCATTGTGGGAGTGTAATGCATTCTGGGAAGGAAAAGCCCAGTCTCCATGTTACAGGACATCAGCAGAGCTGTCCTCCTGCATATCTCCTTCTTAAACTCCTCCATCCTTTTGAAAGCACATCTGATGAGAGATCTATCTTTGTTTCAGGGACATTATGTTATTCAGAGCTGTTCATTCAGTTGTATTTACTCAGGAAAGTTTACTGCTGTTAGCTAGCCATGAAGTCTTATGTACAGGCAGCCATTTTACCATCTGCTTTAGTGTTATGCAAAAATTACAGTACATGCTATCCTATGCTATATACTTACTCATGTTATTTGTATTCTTACAGTTTTACTAATTAAATACTCCTGTTTTCCCAATAAACAAGTTAGACTACAAAGAACAATCTTCTTATTTGGAAGACAGGAATGATTTCAGACTGCACAGTGTGTGAACATGAACATGAAGATAGAACAGCATTTATCATGTAGACAAAAGTTAATACAAGGCACTTACTAATGTATTGTTATTATCCATATTGCTTCCTTTGCTGGCTGGATTAATTTTTCCATCACATTATACACTGCTCGTTTCCATGGATATGACTAGTGTTGAGCGCGAATATTCGAATTGTGAATTTTTTTCTCGAATATCGCAATTTCGAGATTTCGCAAATATTTAGAATATCGTTCTATATATTCACGAAATAGAATATTCTTTTTTTTTCTTTTTTTTTTTTATTATTATATTTTTTTCTTTCCCACTTCCCTAAAGTTGTTCTTACCTGTCCTTTGGATTCCTGGCTTCCTGGCTGCTCCAGTCAGTGGCGTTTTCAACTTACTGCTATATTCCATATTAGCTAAATTACAATCTAATCTATATGTGTATTTTACGAAATTTCGCAATAGTCGGAATTGCGATGCGAGTAATATAACACGAAATAGTCGCATGAAGATTTCAACTTAGCACTGCTATATTCCATACTCTAGCCTAATATGGAATATAGCAGTGCTAACTTAGCACAGCTATATTCCATATTAGGCTAGAATATGGAATATAGCAGTGCTAAGTTTAAATCTTCATGCGACTATTTCGTGTTATATTACTCGCATCGCAATTTCGACTTTTGCAAATGTTCTTAATATTGCTCTAACTTCGTCTTTTAGAATATTCGTAATATTCTAAGAGACGAAGTTAGAGCAATATTACGAAATTTCGTAAAATACACATATTAGCCTAGCCATAGTCATTAGCATAGGAACGTTGCGATAATTGGAATAATTGCGAATATTCGATTTCGACGAATATAACACGAATATTCATGCGAATATTCGCGAAATATCGCGAAATCGAATATGGCACCTCCCGCTCATCACTAGTTATGATGACTCTGCAATCCAGCAGTGGTGATCATGCTTGCATACTATAGGAAAAAGTGCCAGCCTCTTTGGTGGCCTGGACCATGGGAGCTCACATACAGATGTAACCTAGCTAAAATTGACTCTGATAACAGATGGCACATTGCTTTCTTGGTTATCTCATGACAAAAGCCATTGACATCCGCTGAAAAAGTTAGTTCGCATTTTCTTGCCATTCTTTTCTTGTATACACTTTATATTATACCATTTGCTGAAGTTGAGACAACCTTTTAAAACATGGCATCCTAACTAGGGCACATTGCAGGATCTCATAACATACAGGGTTCCATATGGCGTTACATACCATCATTTGGTAAGCTCTGAATAAAGGACACTGATATCCAGTTTCATCTTGATCTGTTCCCATGAGTCCAGAACACAGCTCTGCACAATCCCTGACTGCGGCGTAGAAAGCTTCTGTGCTTAGATTCGTACTGCCAGTTACTGCCATGGCACTGCTCTACTGTGCAACATCCTGATAACAGATGAACTCTGATCTTCCGCTGAATTTGTTTGTAGTAAAACAAGAAGCAGGCCAGAACCTACAAAAAACTAAATCATACTTGAAATCTAGTAGACAACATTATAGCTAATGTTCAGTCAATTCTAAATCCAGGTAAATCCACTTACCTCCGTTTAAAATCGCCTGCTTTTCATGTTTGCTAATTTTTCAATAACTTTATTGAACTCTATTTTGAAATCTCGCTCAATTGAAAGCATTGCTAGGTTAGTCAGTCTTTCCTGGCTCATTGTAGATCTTAGATATTTTGATTAATTTCAGTTTTGAGAAACTTCTTTCCCAACTGGCAGTTGAAGCTGATCAACTGCTTGTAGTTGTTCTCTTTTTGTTTCTTGTATTAAGGTCAAACCAGCATCATATCTTAGCTCACCGGGCATCTTCTTACGTCTTCCAACTCTTCTCTGTAGAAATGTTGTACATTTGGCATATATGCAGAGCTTTCTCAGTTGCCTCTAACACTACACAGTCTCGTTTTTCCTGGCAAAATAGAACCAGTGCTTTCAGCTTTTGCAAATAATGATCAAGTGCAAGTTCTTTTTGCTGCAGGTAGATCTGAGCATCGTTCACTTCTTTAGTACTGGGCTCCCAAACTGCAAAAATGAAAATAAAAAGGATAAGTCATGATGCAAACTAATAAACTTCCTGCATCCCCTTTGGTTTCAGAGGTTTCTTCGGGCCTATCTCACAACACTTCCAAAGCATCTATTATTTTCTCAGTGTGTTTAGCAAGTACACATACAGCTTCATGCTTTGAACTCCATCTTGTGTCACACGATCGCTTTAAGTGAATTGGTACATGTTCCTTAAGAACTACCCATCTATGGGTGGAGCTTGAGAAGAAAGTATACAATTTTTCTACAGTGCTAAAGAAAGTCATAGACTTTGTTCCAACACCAACTGCATGCACACCAACAAGATTGAGCGAGTGAATGTTACTAGAGATTAGAGAATTTCTCAAAAATTCGATTGGGCCGGTTCGCCGAAATTTTCGAAAAGATTTGCTTTAATCCAAATTTATTCCTGGCGAATTACGTTAAAAAAATGCTATTTCCTGGTTGCAGAGAGCCTTTATAGTGGTGCATCAAGTTGGCCTTTGAGGAATGGCGTCACTGGTTAGAGGGGGCGTCCCACCCCATTACGGTGTATACAGACTATAAGAATTTGGCCTACCTGCAATCTTCCAAGCGTCTGAACCCTAGACAGGCCAGATGGTCATTGTTTTTTACCAGGTTCAATTTCGTGGTTACCTTTCGCCCAGGGGTCAAGAACGTCAAGGCAGATGCCTTGTCTCGCAGCTTCCCTGGGGGAGGTGATTCAGAAGATCAAGCGCCTATTTTGGTGGATGGGGTGGTGGTCTCTGCTCTGTACCCTGAATTGGAGATGGAGGTATTGGGAGCTCAGGAGAGGGCTCCTGGTTCGTGTCCCCCAGGGAGGTTGTTTGTTCCTGAGGGCCTACGATACAAGGTGTTCAAGGAACATCACGATACTGTTCTCGCGGGACATCCTGGTGGAAAGTCCACCTGTGATCTGGTGTCCCGGAGGTTCTGGTGGCCAGGGTTACGTAAGAGTATTGAGAATTACGTGACAGCTTGTGAAACCTGCGCTCGGTCAAAGGTTGCTCATTCTCGACCGCCTGGTTCACTTCTTCCATTGTCTATTCCATCTCGTCCTTGGACGCATTTGTCCATGGACTTTATTACGGACCTGCCGAGTTCCTCCGGGAGAACAGTGATTTTGGTGGTAGTCGACAGTTTCAGTAAAATGGCTCACTTTATACCACTTACGAGTCTGCCTAACGCTAAGACTCTTGCGCAAATCTTTGTGGATAATATTGTGAAATTGCACGGTATTCCTTCGGATGTGGTCTCTGATAGGGGCGCGCAGTTTGTCTCCAGGTTTTGGAGGGCGTTCTGCTCTCGGCTTGGCATTCAACTTTCTTTCTCTTCGGCTTTTCATCCACAGTCGAATGGTCAGACGGAGCGTACCAATCAAAACCTGGAGACCTACTTGAGGTGCTTTGTGGCTGAGAATCAGGAGGACTTGTCCTCATTCTTGTCCTTAGCAGAATTTGCATTGAATAACCGTAGGCAGGAGTCCACGGGTAAGTCGCCATTTTTTGGCGCATACGGTTTCCATCCTCAGTTTGGTACCTTTTCTGGGTCTGGTTCCTCCGGGATGCCAGAGGAGGAGAGATTCTCTTCTGCCTTGTCCTCTATCTGGCGGAGGATTCAAGGGAATTTGGAGAAGATGGGTGAGAGGTATAAACGAATGGCTGACAGGAGACGTGTGACTGGACCGGACCTGTGTGTGGGTGATCTGGTGTGGTTGTCCACTAAGAATATCAAGTTGAGAGTGCTCTCTTGGAAACTGGGTCCAAGATTTGTTGGTCCGTATAAGATTTCTGCGGTGATCAATCCGGTGGCGTTTCGGCTGGATCTTCCGCAGACTTGGAGGATCCATGATGTCTTTCAGAGGTCTTTGCTAAAAAGATATGCTAAACCGGTGGTACCATCGCCATTGCCCCCTCCTCCTGTTCTAGTCGAGGGAAACTTGGAGTTCGAGATCTCCAGGATTCTCGACTCGAGAGTTCTTCGGGGCTCCCTCCAGTACCTGGTGCACTGGAGGGGATACAGTCCTGAGGAGAGGATGTGGGTTCCGGCGTCTGATGTCAACGCCAGACGACTGGTGAGGGCCTTTCATAGGTCCCATCCGGATAAGGTTGGTCCGGGGTGTCCGGAGGTCACCCGTAGAAGGGGGGGTACTGTCATGCCCCACTTTGACGATGTGCGGAGGTCAGCCAGGATAGCAGCACAAGTTTAATGTTGCTTTGGAGCCGTGCTGGATCTGCCTCTCATCAGGTGCACTGGGTGGGGTCTTTAGTTTAAATAGCACACTGCCCAGTGTCCTGAGCGGATTATACAGTTCATTCTGGTCTGGGAAGCTTGGAGGGAAGGTTGGCTGTCAGTTCCTGCTCTCAGAGATAAGTGCCATTTCTAGTTCGGTTGTTTGTGTCTTCTATTCCATCCAGGTTCTGTGCGAGCAGACTGCTCCTATCTCACCACTTCACCATCTGAGGGAGTTCAGGGTTTTGTTAGCCCAGGCTGGAGGACACTAGCACACCTACCATCAAGGTCTGCTGTGGGCTGAGCAGTGCAGGGAAAGAGGTCAGGGATAAGCTAGGAGGTGACCCTTCCCCTGTCTCTCGTCCAGAGCCTGGTTGATGTGTTATCTTTTGTACTAAGTGTACGTCCGTCGTGACAATAATCTATCAGTATTGCTAACGCCAAATAAAACAGGAGTTGATCGAAAACAGAGATAGCACGTGAATGGAATATTTGCATGTCTTCTGTGTTTTGTACCCACTTCAGCTTTTGGCTACCAAATCATAAGCAAATTCTGATGGGACCATACAGGCCTTGCAGCTACTACACAGACAGGATCCGTTGTGCGTCTCATTTTTGCTTCCTTCTGACAGTTCAGAAGAAAGGTCAAATAAATGATGATGTCAGCTAGGCCGAAAGCCAAAAAAGTGGACCAGTCATGAAGTGGGTAGGGTGGAAACAGCATGATAAGTCCACAGAGTGGATCTATGACATAGTGGTGAGGTACAAGAAGCATGAGGAGACCACAGAGTGGCCCAATGACTGGGTCTGGAGGTGGAAGCAGTATAAGGAGGCCACCAAGTGGCACAATGACCAAGTCTGGAGGTGGCGGCAGCAGCAGCATCAGGAGAAGGTCACCGAGTGGTAGAATGGCAGAGTATGGAGTTGGTAGCATCAGGAGAAGGCCACCGAGTGGCACAATGACCGAGTCTGGAGGTGGCGGCAGTATGAGGAGGCCACCGAGTGGCACAGTGACCAAGTCTGGAATTGACAGAAGTATGGGAAGGCCACAGAGTGGCACAATGACCGAGTCTAGAGTTGGCAGCAGTATGAGGAGGCCACCGAGTGGCACAATGAAGGAGTCTGGGGATGGCGGCAGCAGCAGCATCAGGAGAAGGCCACCGAGTGGCACAATGACAGAGGATGGAGTTGTTAGTATCAAGAGAAGGCCACCAAGTGGCACAATGACTGAGTCTGGAGTTAACAGCAGTATAAGGAGGCCACCGAGTTGCACAATGACCGAGTGTGGAGTTGGCGGCAGCAGCAGCATCAGGAGAAGGCCACCGAGTGGCACAATGACAGAGTCTGGAGGTGGCGGCAGTATGAGGAGGCCACCGAGTGGCACAGTGACCAAGTCTCGAGTTGACAGAAGTATGGGGAGGCCAGAGTGGCACAATGACCGAGTCTGGAGTTGGCGGCAGTATGAGGAGGCCACCGAGTGGCACAGTGACCAAGTCTCGAGTTGACAGAAGTATGGGGAGGCCAGAGTGGCACAATGAACGAGTCTGAAGGTGGCGGCAGCAGCAGCATCAGGAGAAGGCTACCAAGTGGCACAATAACAGAGGATGGAGTTGTTAGTATCAAGAGAAGGCCACCGAGTGGCACAATGACTGAGTCTGGAGTTAACGGCAGTATAAGGAGGCCACCGAGTGGCACAATGACCGAGTGTGGAGTTGGCGGCAGCAGCAGCATCAGGAGGATACCACAGAGTGGCAAGGTGACAGTGTGGAAATGGCAGCAGCAGCATCATCAGGATACCACAGAGTGGCAAGGTGACATAGTGTGGATATGACAACAGCACCATCAGGAGACCACAAAGTGACCCGGTGACAGAGTAAGGAGGTGGGTGGCAATACCAGTACCCGCTGATGAAGGTGTGTGAAAGAAGGAGCACTTGGCTTTAGATGTGTGGCATCAGGCGGTTGGCAGCATCAGAGTAGTAGCTGAGGCAGGTAGCCAGAAGAAACAAGTCTCTTTTTTCAAGGTTTGGATGAGGCGGCATAGATCTAATCAGATGCATCAGGCATTGGTGTGTGGAAATCCTAGCTGATCCACGCCCGATTCATCTTGACAAAGGTCAGTCTCTCCACATAGCAGTTCCTCCCCTATGTGACTCCGTTAGCCAAGGCAAACCAGGTGCAGAACAGCGTGACACCGCAGTGCCCTACACATGTGGTATGCTGGACGGGCACTAAGACTTGTCCCTGCAGTGGAGGTTGAGGACATGGTGGAGGATGAGGAGGCAGAGGCAGACATTGTCGCCGGACCAACGGCATGAGAACGTGGAGGCGGAAGCGGCATGACCTGGCCAAGTTGCTGGTGTGGCTGTGCAGGAACCACATTCACCCAGTGGGCCGTAAAGGACATGTATTGTAGCTAACCATAATTACGGCTCCAGAAGTGGGCTCTGCCGTGCACTTTGGCAGACACCAACAGGCTCAAGGACTGGCCCACCTTCTGTTCTACATGTGTGTGCAGGGCTGGTACTGCATTTTTCGCAAGGAAATGACAGCTTGGGACTCTCCACCTTGGCTCGGCACAAGCCATCAGTTCTCCGAAAGGTGCAAAGTCCACCACTTGGAAGGGGAGGGACTGCAGCACCAGCAACTTGGACAGGAGCACGTTCAGCTTCTGTGCCGTTGGATGCGTGCACGCATACTGTTGTCTCTTGGCAATCGCTTCAGTGATTGATTGCTGACGAAATAACTGACGAGGAGTAGGAGCAGCAGGAGCAGACGATGGGAACGCCAGACAGCTCTTTTCGGCTGAGGTGGTGGAGCCTTGACTGCCGGAAATCGGGTGTGGCGTGCCACTGGATGATGCAGTGGTTGCTGCGGCATGCTCGACCACCCCATTGGAGCCACGGTTCTCCCAGGCCACTTTATGGTGATGCTGCATATGTTGACATTGGCACCCTGGCCACGTTTCACCTTCTGCCCACAGATTCTACATATGGCCATGTAGTAGCTAATTTTACCCCCAACACTACGCACTGAATAACTGCTACCACCGCTGCTTCCGTGAACCCGTTCACCACTCCTTTCCGGGCCGGTAGGCTGCTGCAAAGCGGGTGGTCTACCCCGGGCACATTTGGATACATTCCTCCCACTGCTGCCTCCCGGCCAAGCTAGTGACTCGCTGGATCAGCCGCTGTCTCACGGGCAAGCTGCCACCCTCTTCTCCTGATGATGACGAAGCCCCTTCTTCACCCGGCTCCCAAGTGCGATCGGCTTCATCATCATCGAGTAGTGTCTTCACGTCACTGATGTCCTCCTCAACCGTCTCTGGGTTAGAAGCCTTACCGCTCTCAACACCAAATCCCACGCCACTCTTCTCATCACTACTTGCCCACCTAGTGGAGGAAGCGGCGGATATCTCCTCCACATCTTGGCTGGGCAGTAGCTGCTGACTGTCCTCTAGTAGCTCGCCCTCGCTGTATAGTGGAGCTGAGCCCAAAGTATACAATACTTCTGTAGCTGAGGGAACAGCAAAGGACAGAGGCAGGTTGAGAACAGGTGAGGGCACAAGGCCTGCTCCCGGGCCATGCTTTCTAATGGTTGTGTCTGACGAACCCACCGACTGTTGGCTGGGAGTGTCTGATGTCACTCGGAATGAAGTTGATGACCGAGTTAACCAATCAAGAACCGCTGGGTTGCTGGTTAAGACATGACCGCTAGATGACACCGGAAGCTCAGGCCTCTCACTGCGACTCCTGCTGCCATGCCCCCTTACTCTGCTGCGACCTCTGCCTGCGCCAGAAACATTAAGGCCTCTTCCACTCCTCTGTGCATGGCCTGGCACTTCTCTGTCTGACATACTTTTAGCTGAACTAAATTAATTAAAAGCAAATGAAAAGACCCCTAAAAGCAACGAATATATATTTCTTTTTGTACTAAAATAGGCCACTAAACGCTTTCACCACAAATAACTGCAACAGTGAAATGCGTATATCTTTTTCTTTTTGTACTGAAATAGTCCACTAAACGGTTTCTCCACAAATAACTGCAACAGTGGAGTGCATATATAGTTTTTTTTTCTGTACTGAAATAGGCCACTAAACGCTTTCATTACAAATAACTGCAGAAGTGAACTGCGTATATATTTTTCTTTTTGTAATGAAATAGGCCACTAAATTCTTTCACCACATATAGCTGCAGAAGTGAACTGCGTATATATTTTTCTTTTAGTTCTGAAATACGTCACTAAACACTTTTACCGCAAATAACTGCAACAGTGAAGTGCTTGTATATTATTCTTTTTGTACTGAAATACGCCACTAAATGCTTTCACCACATATAACTGCAGAAGTGAAATGAGAATATATTTTTCCTTTTCCACAGATATACGCCACTAAAGACTTTTCAGCATAGCACTTTCACCCAAAGAACAAATTGCTGGTATGACAGAGCTATATAATGGCTATTTGGATCCCCAAACAATCTTTCCCTGCACTTGTAAATCGTGTTTCTAGCACTGTCCCTAGCACCTTCTGACGTTTCTCTCCCTGCACTAAGATGCTGTGCAATGATTCCTCCCTATCCTTTCCCTGCACTGATAAAACTTTTTTTCCGGTTTTCTTTTCACAATCAGGTTTTTCCTATTGCTGTCCCTAGTGCCTTCTCACTTCTCTCCCTGCACTCAGAATGCTGGAAAATGTTTGAATCCAAGATGGCTGCCGTATTTATAGGGCTGTGACATCACAGTGCTGGCTGGCTGGCTGGATCACCCAGATTGACATGCCTGCATGCAGCCAGAGTTCCTTGCCCATGTTTTCACATGTGCATCAGCCATTTGAGCAAAAATGCGATTCATTACCACCAAGCGCGAGGAAATTCGCATTTGTTGCGAATCAAATTTTTCCTGAAATTCGGATCGAATTCCACTTCATCAGCTTCGATTCGCTCATCTCTAATTTTTATATGGCACAAACGCTGCTTTGGGATTGATATCCAAAATGTGTTTCTGTACACCACTAATGTGTCCAGCCATAGTTGTTGCGTTGTCGTATCCTTGGCTCCAGCTTAAGGCCAACTGCTTGTAACTTGTCACAAATCTGTTTTGTAATGATATCAGCTCATTTCCCATATAACTGAATAAAATCAATGAAATATTCTACCATGTTGACTTTAGTATCTTCAATGTGAACATATCGAACCACTTGGAACATTTGGTCAGTGTGAGAAATATCTAGAGTGCTAGCAAACATGATAGCAAAATACTTGGCCTTTGTAATTCTTTGAAAGATGGCTGTTTTCTAACATGATCACCAAGCAAGCTGATGAACTCATTCTGTCTCTTAGGAGAGACGTAGGATACAGAGTACCCATGTGCCTGCTGAACTTTGTGAAGATGCTGTTTGGCAACTGGGTCATATTTTGCTAGTAACTTAAAAGCTTCAAACGCTGGAGCTGACCCCTCAGATTTGTATTTTTTAAATGCCCTTTTTTGTCTTTTATTGGCCTTTTTACAGTAGCTGTAAGCCATAGGGGGTTTAATTGTATCCGTTTATGCTTGTTACCTAAAGGAATACATTTTTCAGTGCAATTACTCAATGTGGATTTAAAGCTCTCCCATTTATCCTCAGTATTATTATTTGACAGTAACTGCTCCCAGTCTATGCCCTGAAATGCTGCCCTCAACCCAGGGAAATTAGCCTTTTTAAAATTTAGTGTCTTTGCTCTACCAGCTAGATTTTGCTTCTTATAGTTTAGGGGGAATATAATTATATTGTGATCACTATTACCTAGGGTTTCTCAAACAGTAACATTTCCAACAAGCTCTGCATCATTAGAGATTACCAGATACAACAGAGCATCGCCCCTATTGGGAGCTTCTACAAACTGGCCCATAAAGTGGTCCTGCAGCAAGTTTTGGAATTTTCTCCCCTTTGCGGTTGAGGCACAATCAATGTCTGGGAAGTTAAAATCTCCCATTATGACCACTGTACCAGCCTGTGCAGCCCGTTCTATTTGGTTATACAGTTGAGCTTCTATCTCCTCTGTGATGTTAGGGGGTCTATAGATTACACCAAGTATTATTTTTTCAGTGTTTATATCCCTTTGAACCTCCACCCATAATGTTTCCACATCCTCACCATCCTCACCATCCTCACCCACAATTGCCTCTTTCACACTTGTCTTCAGATCACTCACATACAGGCGCACGCCACCACCTTTTCTATTGACCCGGTCTTTCCTAAATAGTGTAAAACCCGCAATATTAACAGCCCAGTCATGCGAAGAGTCCAAACATGTCTCAGCCACACCACTACATCTATGTATTCTTCTAGTACCATTGCCTCCGGCTCCCCCATTTTGCTAGCTAGACTTCTGGCATTTGTGAAATACATTTTAAATTACTTTTACCTGTAAAATTTATATCTGGGATTTTTCGGTTCATTGGTTGATGTTTGTATGTAACAGGTTCTTGTTACCAGCAGTTCTATTTTTCATCGGTGTATAGTTTTGCCCAGTCTTCTCACTAGTTTCCTCACTATCCCCAGTCCCCACTAAATCCCCACTGTCCACTCCTATATCCCACTCTCTATGTACATTATCTACCCCCTTATTAGTATGACCCCCCACCCTCCCCCCAGATCCTAGTTTAAAAGCTCCTCCAGCCATCTAACCATTTTTTCCCCCAGGGCAGTTGCACCCTCCCCATTAAGGTGCAACCCGTCCCTAGTGTAGAGTCTGTAACCGACAGAGAAGTCTGCCCAGTTCTCCATGAACCCAAACTCTTCCTTCCTGCACCAGCTTCTGAGCCACTTATTTAACTCCCTAAGCTCCTGATGTCTCTCTGGTGACGCTCGTGGCAGTGGAAGTATTTCTGAAAACACTACCTTGGAGGTCCTGGACTTGAGCTTCTCTCCTAGTTCCTTAAAATCATTTTTAAGGACCTTCCATCTTCCCTTGACTTTGTCATTGGTGCCAATGTGTACCATGACAGCCGGGTCTTCCCCAGCCCCACTCAGCAATCTGTCAATCCGATCCGCAATATGCCAAACCTGAACACCCGGAAGACAACACACTGTTCGGTATTACATGTCGAACAGATCCCTGAAGTCAGCGATTTGGCCAGTATTGAAAGTTTTGGACCAAGGACCACTGTAGAAAGAGACTCCTTTGCTGAATATTTTTGCTCCGCTGCAGGAAGAGTGGACTGGCATCACCAAATTATTTAAATTATAATTTTTCTTTTTTTTTGCATGCTGCAGTATTTTCTCAGGTCAAATACCATTAAAGGGACGGAACGGAAGACATCCTGATGTATACTGAACAGATTGCTTTCCATTCAGAATGAATTAGGGCAAACCTGATGTGTTTTTTTTCCGCTATTGAGACCCTTTACCGGATTTCAATACCTGAAAAGAATAACACTAGTGTGAAAGTACACTTAGATATAATTAAGAAAGTTAGGGCCAAAATCCAAGATTTAATCAAATATGTTTTATAGAAATGGGCTAGTACAATGTTCAAGTTAATTGAACCATTCTTGTTCACATGATCAATACATCCCACTTATGTTCATGTAGTCCCAGGGGTAATTATTTTTAATGTATTTATGATGATGAATTTTATTTCTTCCCTAAAAATTTTTACAATCCATTGTGAAGAATCTATCTTGGGTATGTCTTTAACAGTCTAATCTCACTTTACAAAACATACACAAAAAATGTTCTATTTGATCCTTAAAGATGTAAGCATAACTACTACCGTGATTTAGTGTTCTTGAGGATTCAAGAACTTTCTGGCCATGGAAACTGGACAGATCCTTCTCCTTCTTCCTAATTCTGGTTAAGTTTCAGTTAGCTCCCAAAAACAGCTGATTAGAAGGGATGCTCGTGTTGGATGCCTACTGATCTGATAACCTGTCCTGAGGAAAGTACTCTCTTACTGATTTACAACGAATAATGAGTATTCTTGACATGAGCAGTGGGAAGTAGGCATAATGTGACATTGTAAATAGTGTTGAGCAAATCAAAGCATTCGAAGAGGAATTAAATCCAAAGTTTAGTAAAAATTTGATTTGCCGCATAGCCAATGTCTTCACGCTTCGTGATAACGAATCAGATTTTTTTCTAAAATGGCTGCTGCACGTGTTACAAAGTGAAAGTAAGAAGGTCGGGAAGGAGAGATCACCCATAATGCTGAGCAGCCAGCCAATCAGCACATATTCACCCCTCTGATGTCATAGCCCTATAAAAAGCCTCATCCCGTGTGAGTTGCGCTTAGGAACAGATGTGACAAGTGCTTATGCACTAGGGTCAGTGATTCAGAAACCTTTTGTAGAATATTGGATACGGAGAATGCAGGGACAGTACAGGGATAGTGTAGGAAGAGTTTTTAGACACTGTAGGTACAGCATAGGGAGACTGCAGTGACAGTGACAGTGCAAGTTGAGTTCAATCGCTTTGTGCATCTTGAACAGCTGCCATATTCCAGTTAATCCTTTAATTTATACATAGAATTACTGTTCCTCAGTATTAAGGGGCGGAGTAATATATCACCATCTGCATCTTGATTAACCGTTGACACATTCACAGTTAATCTTTTAATTTATACATAGAATGTCTGTGCCTCAGTATTAAAGTGCTTTGTAATATATTGTTGTCTGCATCTTGTTAAACCGCTGACATATTCACAGTTAATCTATTACATTACTGATACAGTTACTGTACACTATGACCAACAGCCAGTTGCCTAGGCCCTCCAAAGGCATAGGCAATGGCAAAAATGTTGCTGTAGGAGGCACAAGTAGCAGCAGAAGAAGGGTTGGTGGTTTCAACAGCTTCAGCAAAAGGCCAAAACTGCCACTGTCATCCAGCGGTCGTGTTTTGACCAACAATCCAGCTGTACTGGAGTGGTTGACTCGCTCTTAAACATCATCTCAGGTGACAACAGATACACACAGCCAGCAATCAGTGGGTTCCTCTAACACTACACTTACTTAGCATGGCCCAGGTACTGCCTCTGTGCCCTTATCTGTCCTAAAAGTCCCTCTTGCTTTTGCTGCTCCTTTTCCTAGCCAAGTAATGACAGCCATCGGCTCTGCTCCGCTTTTCAGTGAGGATGAGCTTTGGATGGACAGTCAGCAGTTACAGGCCAGCACAGACTTGGAGGAGAGGTCCGCTGCGGACTCCTCTAGGTGTGCAACTACCGATGATGACAGTTGGGTGGAAGCATATGTTGCTAGTGGTCAGAGACATGCGCTAGAGACAGGTGAGGGTGGGACAAGTGAAGACCAAACAGATGTAGATGATGATGTAGCTGATCGCACGTGGGATGCAGAAATGAGACAGCAGCTTGGAAGTGTGCCCATGAGACAACAGCGTGGAAGCAGTGGGATATCTGCAGCCAAACACTGGAAAAGTACACTGTCTGCTACTAGGGACACTTGCAACGGCCTGGTGCCAGCATCTGGGGGATCCCTTGCCCCTCCAGAGGTTTCTACAAAATATGTCCCTCTATTAAAGCAAGTAAACGTGACGCCAGTTGCAGTTAAGCAACGGGAACGTGTAGTCCCCTTTGTAGATGGTATTGGTGGTACACAGGGTAGGATTGCCAGCGTGGTGTAGAGTGGCCTACAATGTCTCTGTAGATGTTGTATGCACATGTCACGGTGCTCCTACCTGGATATAGGTTGATCCCAGAAGTGGTATAGTCCGAAGCAGTGCAAAAAGGGTAGTTGAACTTGGATGGGGTAGAAGGTGGAATAAATGGAGTCCAGACTTGTGGTAACATTGAACAATTGCTTTTACTTGGCATAAACGGTAATCCAAACAGTTTCCAAATGGTTTCTTGGTCATCAGCAGGTATTAGCTTCACTTTGGCAGGCAAACACTTTTGCAACAATCTCAGCACTGCTATGTGACAACTCTATCGGCTCTGCTATGCTTGGCTAGACAAAATAGGAACTTTCCTCTTCTGCTGGAACTTAGTTTAGCTGTAGTCTGTCTCTTACTTATATCCTAGGAACTTCTTGTCCTGGCTTTGGAGTACCTCAAGCTCTCACTAGGTGCTATATATTCGTTATATCGAATATTCGTCATTTTTTAACATTTGTAAACATGATTCCTCCCTGCTTCTTTCTTGTGGGTCAATAAGTCATTGGCCCACAAGCAACTTAAGCAGGAAGGAATCATGTTTTCATATGGAAAATAAAATGACCAATATTCTAAAAAACTAATATATAGCAATATAGTGAATATATTAGTTATTTAGAATTTTTGCATTAATTTTTCCTATCTGTACAGTTGTTCGCATACTCCTCTCCGACAAGCGTCCCCGTCACCATGGGAACGCCTGTGGGTTAGAAAATACCATCGGATCTGAGTTTTCCCTGAGATCGTGAAAACGCAGATCCGATTGTATATTCTAACCCACAGGCGTTCCCATGGTGACGTGGACGCTTGTCGGGGAGCAGTATGCCAAAGTGGAATAATAGAACACATTGGAAAAAAAAAAGACAAATATTCAAAATAACGAATATATTCGCTATATTGCTATAACTTCATCTTTTAGAATATTCCGAATATTCTAAAAAATTAAGTTATAGCAATATAGCGAATATTCATAAAATACACATATAGACTGCAATTTAGCTAATATAGTGCTATAGTATTTTTTTTTAATAGTGTAAATTTTTTCCAAAACTGAAGTTCAGAAGAGGCAAAAAAAATTAGACTAAAAATAAAAAGATTATAGCACTATATTAGCTAAATTGCAGTCTATATGTGTATTTTACGAATATTCGTTATATTGCTATAACTTCGTTTTTTAGAATATTCGTAAAATACACATATAGACTGTAAATTAGCTAATATATTGCTATAGTATTTTTTTTTAATAGTGTACATTTTTTTCCAAAACTGAAGTTCAGAAGAGGCAAAAAAAAATTGACAAAAAACAAAAAGATTATAGCACTACACTAGCTAAAGTACAGTGTATATACTTTTAACTGTATAAGGCAACTTTCCTATGGCTATGACTAGGCTAGTATGTGTATTTTACGAATATTCTCTATATTGCTATAACTTCGTTTTTTAGAATATTACGAATATTCTAAAAAACGAAGTTATAGCAATATAGAGAATATTCATAAAATACACATATTAGCCTAGCCATAGCCAACCAGTAGGAAAGTTGCCTTATACAGTTAAAAGAAAATTCGCAATACGCGAATAATTAAATCGCATATTCTTTGCGATAAATAGAATAATGACGAATATTCGATTTCGACGAATATAAGACGAATATTGAATCGAATATTCGCGAAATATCGCAAAATCGAATATGGCACCTCCCGCTCATCACTAGCTCTCACTTCAGCTTCGATGGAGGCAATGCGAGCCCAGGAGGGGTCAAGCAACCATGTAGACTTCAGAGGCTGGGCCTCTGGGCCTAGCAGAGCAGGCAGCGCTCTGCTAGCCAAAACACAAACTCACCCCAGGAGGAGGTAGGCTAGACTCTGCCCTGACTAACTAAATTCCTCTCTCTCTAGAGACGGCTGTAAGTAACTAGATGGTTCCTCTCCAGGAAACTATCTCTGCCATTGTTTTGCTGCTATCTGCTGGTAGACCAGGCACATTACATGAACCTTACAAATTTATAGGAATTAATATGCACATAATTATGATGACATGGGGTACATTAGATGATATCAATTAGACAGTAGCAAGGTGCCAAAAAGGAGTGGTAATGGCACTCCGGGATATTACACACCACCTGTGAGAAATTCACTAGCAGTGCACGGGTTCATAAAAGCAGAGGCAGGCAGGCATCACGCAGTGGTGAAAGGAAACACGCAGTGGTGGAGGGAAAATGCCATACTTGTAAGTGTGACAAATTTTCACCAAGTCCCTGGGGTCGTTAACATGGCTGTATGCAGAATGTGAGGTGTGGCCAGGGTGCTAATTCTGGCACGATGGCCCTGTGTCAACACATGGAACGTCACCATAAAGTGGTGTGGAAAAACTGTGCCACTTATTTAGTGTTACACCCTGATGCAGCAACTCTCCAGCAGTCAGGGCTCAATAACTTTAGCAGAAGGAAGCTGTTGTTCCTTCCCATCCACTTCAATGTCGTCTATTGCTCCTGATGCTCCTCCTCCTACTACTTCTCATTACTTGTTTTGACAGCATTCGATCACCGAGGTGATTACAAAAAGACAACAGTATGCGTGCACTCATCCGATGGCCCAGAAGCTGAATGTGTACCTGGCCAAGTTGCTGGCACTGCAGTCTCTCCCTTTCCATGTGGTTAACTCTGCACATTTCAGAGAACTGATGGCTTGTCTCCACCCAAGGAGGAGAGTCCCAAGCCGACATTACTTTTCGAAAAAAGCCGTACCAGCCCTGCACACATATGTTGAGCAGTAGGTGGGCTAGTCCTTGGGCCTCTCTGGTAGAGTTCACCCCAGCGCTGTCATATGGAGTTGTAACTATGGTCAAGGATAATATATGTTGTTGACAACCCACAGGGTAATTGTGGTTCCTGCCGACGCACAATAGCAACTTGGCCAGCTTATGGCAATGCCGCCTCTGCGTTGTAATGCTCGGATTTCTACGCCAATGTCCTCCTCTGCCTTTTCATACTCCACCTTGTTCTCATTCTCCCCTCTAGGCATAGTTCACAGTGGCCTCCAGCATTTCCCCTATGCAAAGCTAGGCATTGCCAAGCGGTTCTGCACCTGGTCAGCTTTGGTGAACGGAGCCACACCCGGGTGGAACTGCTCGGCGTCATCAATAAAGAACAAACAATAGCTGTCTCCTCGCCAACTGGAGATTGTTACTGATAATAGGAAGAACATTTTGTCTGCGCTGCACCAGGGAGGGGTGACCCAAGTGTCCTGCATGGGCATGTCTTCAATCTCATTGTCACCCGGTTCCTCAAGTGTTCCACCGAACTGCAAAAGCTGTTAAAAATGTTCAGGAAACTGTGCATGCACTTCAGCCACTGTTACCATGCAAGACATGCCCTCATTGAGCTGCAAAGGCAAAATGCTCTTCCCCAACATTGCCTGGTACGCGACGTTGAAAATCCACGCTCCATATGTTAGACCGCCTATGGCAGTGGTGGGCAACCTTTTTTTTCAACTGAGCCAAATCTCGCCAAAACCACGATTGAAATTTATTTTGAGAGCCACATTTTTAAAACCGAAAATACATAGGATGGTACACTGTTTTTAGTTTCAATAAGTTTTTATTGAGAATATTGGATGAGGCACTGTTATTTATCTGTGGATGATGCACTGGTATTTATCTGTGGATGACGCATATATGGCATCTTATGTGTGTGTAAATAGTATTATAAAATTTGTGGGGCTCATCATGTATATTTTAAGCAGTGTTCTCCACCTTGATGGATACACCCAAACAGTAGGCAAGAAGTAAAAGTAATAAAACAGGCATGCACACATTGCACTGGCTCTGCAGTCAAGTTGAATAAAAGTAAAAAATGACAACATAAAATGAAATAAAAATCAAGATACAACTAAAAAAGTACATATAAAAGTATGTGAAAACACACTCAAATAGTCCTCACTGGTACTGTTATATATTGACCTCAGAACTTGGCCACTAACTTATTTTGCTGGCTCCTAGATTACGATATTCCGCAATTTTATGTCCAAACCCCCCTTTTCACATCAACCCTTTTTATGTCAATCCCACAATGTCACATTTCTCCCCTCATGTCACATTTCTGCCCCTCCATGTCACATTTCTCCCCTCATGTCACATTTCTCCCCTCATGTCACATTTCTGCCCCTCCATGTCACATTTCTCCCCTCATGTCACATTTCTCCCCCTCATGTCACATTTCTCCCCCCTCATGTCACATCCCCCCCCCCATGATGGCCATCACACCTTTCTTTT
This sequence comes from Bufo bufo, assembly GCF_905171765.1. Lineage (NCBI taxonomy): Eukaryota > Metazoa > Chordata > Amphibia > Anura > Bufonidae > Bufo > Bufo bufo. The sequence goes on along the minus strand of NC_053392.1, from coordinate 32,997,230 downwards.
TACCCTGCCCTGTTCACATCTCTCATTTCCATAGTTAGGCACACTTAATTCATAATCACCACCCCCCCTCCCATGATGGCCATCAGTCACCCCTTTCTTTTTGCCCTGTTCACAGTTCACATCTCTCATATGAGTACATAATTCATAATCACCCCCCCTCTCCATGATGGCCATCAGTCACCCCTTTCATTTGTCTATCCCTGGCCCTGCCCACATCTCTCATTTCCAAGTTCCAGAGGCATATAGTTCATATTCACCCCCCCCCCTCCATTCCCCCCCAACCCTTCGTTTTTCTGTCACAGAAATTGAGTCCCCAGAGGCAGGCAGGCCAGGCCATTGCTACACCTACCGGATGACACGCTGCTGATTTGGGAGGCACAGTCTTCTTCTGAGGGTGGCAGACAGAGAGAGGATGCTGCCTCGCCGCCGCGGCGCTACACAGAAAGTCACGCCCCCCCTATACCACATGACCCGACTGGAGCTGTGTGGAGCCGGCCGCCGGGGCTGCACACAGGGCGCGCACTGACAGAGGCTAGCTGCAGAGTCCTGACTTTTGGGGTGGCCGCCCGAGAGGAGGGAGCGGAGCGGGCGCCCGGCACACAGAAGAGCCGCATTAAAGTGTGTAAAGAGCTGCATGTGGCTCGCGAGCCGCGGCTTGCCGACCACTGGCCTATGGGAACAGAAGAAGGCAGTAAACGATTTCTCAATGCTGTAGACAGACGGTCTATTGTCCGGTGTAACTTCCATGTTAGTCAATGGCAGCTCATGCGTGACACGTGCCATTTTTTCAGAGCCTTTGAGGAGGCGACTTTATTTGTCAGTCTGTTGAACTACGGGATAAATTATGTCATTCCTGGAGGGGATGCTGACATATCTGATTGGCAAGGGGATTGATGACATGGCACCTCTATTTCATGGTTACCTGAGCCCTGAGGAAGATGAACTGACAGAGGCAGACAAACACCCAGGAATTTTATACATAACTAGGTGAATTATCTGCCCAAGTGACAGGAGAGGAGCATGAGGAGCAGGAAGGCGATGATGAAGATGACGCAGATGAACCCAACAGACCATGGCAGTGTGCAGTGGAGATCGAGGCAGAGTGGTCATGCGAGTCCCTTGTCCAAATAGCCAGATGCATGCTGTCATGTTTGTGTAGTGACAGCCACATTGTCAGGATTCAACAGACAGATGACTACTGGCTATCCACATTGTTAGACCCTTGCTAACGACGGTTAATGGGGGAATTATTTTTAGACCTACTAAGAGGGATTAAAAATGGACTACTGTAGAGATATAAATTTGCCGTACCAATACTGATCAAATAGTGATGCAAAAAACTGACCAAATACTGACTGTGTGATAGAGGCCATAAAAGTCATGCATGCAGAACTTCTTTTTCATCTGAATAAAGCTGATTTCAGAGGCAAATGGGCAAAACTCATGCAAATTGAGCATGGGGCCTCTATCACACAGTCAGTATTTTGCATCAGGATTTGATCATGATTTGGAAGCCAAAAGCAGGAGTGGGTCCAAAACACAGAAGACATGCAAATATTTCCATCACATGTTATCTCTATTTTGGACCCAATCCTATTTTTGCCTTACCAATACAGATCACATGCTGACCAAATACTCACGGTTTGAAGGCGGATGCTGAAACCACAGGGTCTGCTTTTTTGGGCCTTTTCTTCTGATGGAGCAGAAAAACTGAAAAATAAACAGTGATGTGAACACAGCCTCATTGCTAACACCCTCCCCACTGTCTTGGGACACTGCACGGTTAAGTCCACGCCAATAAAATACAGCTGACAATAACATTCTGTTATTTGGTCAGTTATTTCCATTACTTAGGGCTCATGCACACGAACGTATTTTCTTTCCGTGTCCGTTCCATTTTTCTTTTTGCGGACAGTATACGGAACCATTCATTTCAAAGCGTCCGCAAAAAAGCAGAAGTTACTCCGTGTGCATTCCATTTCCGTATATCCGTATTTCCGTTACGAAAAAAAATAGAACATGTCCTATTATTGTCTGCATTATGGACAAGGATGAACAATCCTGTTCTATTTGGGGCCAGCTGTTCCGTTCCGCAAAATACGGAATGCACACAGACGTCATCCGTATTTTTTACATAAAATACATACGGTCGCGTGCATGAGGCCTTACTGTGAGGAAAATTCAGGAGCCATGCCTACTCTCAGATTAGGCATCATGAATAGATCCGCACCTGTTCTGTGGTTGTGACCCGCACCTGCTTAGGGCTGACAACAAATGATGAGAATACCTGACCAAGTAAGTGAAGTGTAAACTAAGCCTAACAGTAACGTACAACTTATACAGAGGTGAGAAACGCTCCTATGTATTAATATTAGTGGCAGGTCATACTATTCGTAGTTAACATTATTGGAAGTCCTATTGGTATTGAGAAGTGTCTTTTTCAGCGCGGGGACCCAGTTAACCCCTGATTAACCATTTATGTAGACTATTACGAGTCTGGGCAGTAGACTAATTTGGAGAACCAGCGGCGACTCTCCTGATTAGAATCAGGGCAGGATAGACACAAGCGGCAGCCCAGGTGTATTCTTCTTTTCATTACTGATGCACAATTGTTCTACAGCTAACAGAAGGGTTTCAAACACATGTGTTTACACTGCCACAACAGGGATTAATTAGGTTTTTTTCTCCACTACTTTATTGGTACTGCCTCCATGTCCTTAATTTGTTCCACTATAGAGTCATTGGTACACCTGCAGGGGCGCACAGAGTTTTGTTTTTGCCTTACTGAAGGATGCTGTATGCTTTTTTTTCTATGAACTATGTATGTGTTTAAGAACACTTGGTCAAAAAAAAATTATACTATAAAACACATGCTGAGGTGCAATAATAATGCATATTTTTTTTATTCTTTTCATTTTTTAATGAAGTATAAATGAACGGATATGGAAAAAGACAATTTTTATGAAAATTTTTATTTACTGTTTTTTCTTTACTGTTTTTTTTTAAGTTGGCACCGGCGGCCCACGGGCATCTGTCTTCGACCTGAACCTCTTGAACGTCAGCCAAGCAGTCTGAGCCCCAAGTCATGCAGCTTTTTGATGACTCTGCTGGCGGGGTTTCCATGGGCCATCCTCCTAGCCATGCCCCAGAAGTGAAAGAGATCACTGATGCCCAACGAGTTATGCTTGAGGATGAGGACGTGGGAGAACCACCGCAGCACGTCTCTGATGATGATGACGAAACAGAGGTGTCAACTGAGGGCAGGAGGGCAGGGGTGAGGAGTGGGTGGAAGATGATGTGGCGGATGATGACACATGGCATCCATGTCATCTGAGTGACGCGCAGTTCGGAGGAAGAGGTGGGGGACACGCAGCGCTAGCCGCACAGTATAGGAGGAAGCAGGGTGCAAAAGCAGAGGGGCCAGCCCCTTGCCAGTAAGCCTGCTGCTGCCCACTGCGCCGAAGGACAGAGCACACCAAAGCCAGCTCAAAGGAGTTCCTTGGTGTGGCAGTTCTTCCGGCAATGTGCTGATGACAAGACATGACTGGTTTGCACGCAGTGCAATCAGAGCCTGAAGCAAGGCATTAATGTTCTAAATCTGAGCACAACCTGTATGTCCGGGCATCTAAGTGCAAAGCACAAGCTGCAGTGGGGTAGACACCTGAAAAACCACAAAATATCTGAGCCTCCTGCTGCTCCCTCTTCTGCTGCAGTCTCGGCCTCTACCTCCCCCTCTAGAGCAACAGGGCTACCTGGCACCCCGCAAAGGGAGGATGTGACAGCAACACCACCACCACCAGCAGTGTCACCGAGCATCTCAACACTTTCCCATAGAGGCGTTCAGCTGTCCATCCCCCAAACACTGGAGAGAAAGAGGAATTACACCCACCCCTATCAACCTGTGAGCCTTGGCCCTGAATGCCAGCATTTCTAAATTCCTGGCCTTTGAAATGCTGCCCATCCATCTGGTGGAGAAGGACAGTTTTAAAAACTTAATGAAGGTGGCTGTCCCACAGTACGTGGTTCTCAGCCACCACTACTTTTCCAGGCGGGCCATCCCTGCCCTGCATGAACAAGTGGCGGACAAAACCAGGTGTGCGCTGTGCAACGCCATCAGTGGCAAGGTCCACATAACCACCAATATGTGGACCAGTAATCATCCTCTACCACCTCCTCATTCCGTCAGCGTAACACCGGCACCACCAACTTTCTGGAAAAACTTCACACCGCGCAGGAGCTGTGTATGTGCATCGGAGAACAGACTGATGAGTAGTTGGTGCCACTGAGACTCAAGCCTGCCTTAGTGGTGTGTGCGATAACAGGCAAAATCTTGTAGCAGCTCTGGGCCTAGCTGGTTTGACTCACATCCCTTGCCTAGTACATATTCTGAATTTGGTGGTACAGAGGTTCCTGAAAAATTACCCCAGGATGACATAGCTGCTGCAGAAAGTGTGGGCAGTCTGTGCGCGCTGCAGCAGATAGTGGAGTTTCGGCTGTAGCACACACAGGTGAGTCACTCTGTGAAACAGCACCACTTCACCACCAATGAGTGGGGCTCCATGCGGGACATGTGTGCCATGTTGCGCTGTTTTGAGTGCTCCACCACATCCCACTTCTATGCCAACTTGAAAAAACGCTTCAGGCGATGATGGACGTGATGTTGGACATAAGAAAAAGGAGGAGGAACAGTGATCATTACAAAATGTACGGTATTTGCCAAGAATCTCAAGTTTACAAAATACGCGTAGCATTAGCACCAGAATATTTTCTATAACTATGGCATTATTGTACTTTATTTGGTTTGCAGAGTGCTATTGCATTGTGTTTTTTTCTTCGTGTTTCTAGCCATGGCGGCGTGCACCTGCGCATTGGGTGCGCATTGGGCGCGCATTGGGCGCATTGACTGAGCCCCTTTTTCTTGCAGTTGGCTTGCCCATAATACCTTACTGGCAGTATCACAGATAATTAGTAGGGTCTATATTAACTTGTCTATTAGGCACTATGTAAGCTCCCAAGCAGAGAAGGCATTATGCGCTCAGACCCTGATGTGCTAGAGCAGTGATGGTGAACCTTTTACAGACCGAGTGCCCAAACTGCAACTCAAAACCCACTTATTTATCGCAAAGTGCCAACACAGTAATTTACCCTGAACACTACAGTCTAATATAGTATATCTTCCATGTACTTTATCATTTGGCTATAATAGCCTGCCTACACTTAGTGCGCTGCCTGTGCTGTTCATAGTGCGCCCTGTGCTGGTGAATGGCAGGAACAGTCTAAGGCAGATTGGTACACCATAGGGTACTACAGGGACAGTGCAAGGGAATAGGAAGATATATTTGTTATGTCGACTGTCTCTGCGCAGCGCCACTTCGCTCCTCCTGGCTTCCACAGCTGCAGTGTGTCATACCCTCTCCAGTGTTCCTGTCTTCCAGTAACTGGATCAGCTGGTGTTCCCCTACTGCTATCCAATAGGCCTGGACACTGGAATAATACTGCTAGATTCCTTCTACTCCACAAAGGCTGAGGCCTACTACTGGCAATACCATAAAATTCACGCTTTCTTAAAGGGCCAATGCGCACACCCTTTCCCCAATGCTAGCCACCTTGGGGTACTTAAGGCATCTTTTACTGTAGAAAAATACCCAAGCAATAGGTTCTAGTTGACGAGTGTCCTGCTAACGTGTGCCATTTTTACGATTGCCTACCTATCTACCTACTTCCACTTGTTTCCTGGATTGTATCCTTCACTGCTTGACCTTCATTCTGACCCTGAGCTGCCCATCCTAACCTCTGACTTTTTATCAGATCACTCAAAGTCTGCAGCCCAGACTTCGGACTTTGACTACGATTTTGCCTGATCCTTTGGTGCTCCACGTTGGTGTCTCTTTCCCTTTAGCCATCATCTTAACCCTTAGGATACGAGAGTTTTTTTCATTTTTGAGTTTTCATTTTTCTTCCCTATTTTCCGTGAGCCATAACTTTTTTATATTTCCGGTCACATTACTGTATGAGAGCTTATCTTTTGCGGGACATGTTGAACTTTCTAATGCCACCATAGATTTTGGCATAAAATGTAGTGGGAAGCGGTAAAATTCCTCCAACATTTTATGGGTTTTGTTCCCACTGTGTTTTGTTTATGGCAAAACTGACCCATACCCTTCATTCTCTGGGTCAGTACAATTACAACGATATCCCATAAGTGTACGTTTTTATGTCTAAATATTGTAAAAACAAATTTTAACTTTGATAACAAATATTTTTCTGACCCCCAGAACATTTTTATACTTATGTCTACTGAGCTGTTTAGGGGCTTATTTTTGCAGAACAATCTTTTTGATCACATTTTATGAATTTTTTTTGGCTAAGAGAAGCAATGGAAAAATGGCAAATTGGCCATTTTGACCTTTTTTTCCATTATGCCATTCACCATATTGGATTTATTTTATATATTAATAGTATGGGCGTTTTTGGTCGTGATGAAACCCATGATGTTTATATTTATTGTTATTTAGGTTTTGTTTTTTTAATTATACAGAAAGGGGGGGGGGATTTCAACTTTTATATATTTTTTTTTTATATATATTTTTTAACCATTTTTTTATTTATTTTTTGATCATTTTGAAGTTTATATATGAGCCTATAAATAATGTTTTTTCATTTTTGATTTTGTTCTATCAGGGACATTTAAACTGTAATTAGCTAATTTCTTATGCTGGCCTGCCATCTGAACACTTTCAGCCTAGTCAGTAAGGCTGACGGTGTTTCGCACTACTACCGATGCCCCAATTGGCCAAAAGGGGCATCAGTAGTAAGCCCAGAAGTGCAAGCTTCTGGGTTTTTGCACATGTAAATGGCATGATCTCGCTTGGTCATGGCCTCTAAAGCATCTAATTACTGCGGTCAATGTATTTAGCCGGTCACGGTAAGTAGCCGCAGGTCTCTGCTGTTTCAAACAGCAGAGATCTGCCGGCCATGGCGCCTGCTGCACGTGCACGTTTACACATCGCTCCAGCGCCGTACATGTACAGCGCTGGTAGAGCAGGGGTTAAAAGAGACTATTCCAAGAGGTAGTGGCCTGTGTAGTGGTCAGTGATGGTCAGTTTGCAGTGTTCGCCAACGAACACATGCGGGTTGCCATCTTGACTCATCCGTCCGGCGATGCACAGGTAAGCCCTTACCTGTGCCTGTGCCGGGAGCCGGTCTAAAATCAAATGCGGTCACCAGGAGCAGGCAGTTCCGAGAACAGCCCTGTAGCGGAGGGGTAGCACGATCCACAAGGTCTCCGCTGGTAGACAGGAAAAGCAGGCAATGATCCAAATAGGCCGGCACAGCATACGATCTTTCCCTCCCAAGAACTGTAACGGAACGCCTAGCACCCCGACCGGGTACCTCCGTTAATAGATGCTCCTAGTGCTTCCAGAGGACTCCAAGCACTCCACTTGACCCCGTCAGCAGCACTGCAGACCCCACGAACTGCCGAAGCTTGGTGGAGGTCTCGCCGTCTTCTACCCACCCTGGACCTTTGACAAGGCTCCAGTGGGTGAACCTCTCCTGAATCCAGAGACAGGAACCAGGAGCAAGCTCTTACAAGAGCTAGGAGTTATAGCCAGGGGAGTATACAGCGTATAGCAATCCCCACACACATGAGACGAGGCTCTATGTTGAGTGTAAAACAGGAACTCTCTTTATTTTAACACACAAGCATTTTATACACATCTTCCAACAAAGTTACCACCCCAGGGTTTTGTAAAAACAGCCAATAACCACGTACAATACACTCAGACACTCCCACACAAAATCCTCCCCTCTGTCCGTGATAGAATTACCTCACACTGGGTTGATGCAATCATCACAGACAGACGAATACACAATATCCTCTGTCCTGGAGACAACCGAGAAGTAATTCAATTATCTCTCAGGACAAAGGACATCGCCAATACACACAGAGAGACAACAGGACAGGAATCCCCACCCAAACACACAATGTCACACCCTCCCAGCAAACACAGACATTAACATATCCCAGATAGCTCAAGTCTGAGGGCATATCATTAGGTGAATGCCGCTCAGAATACACAAATACAATACAATTAGCTATCTGGGTGCCCTCACATAACAACATACAATTGCGTGAATGCTGGCGGTTTTCATGCAGCCAGCATAGGAACGTTACAGCCCACCTGAACCATTTTACACAAAACATATATACGCTTGGTTCTTTAACCCCTTAAGGACACAGCCTTTTTACACCTTAGGACCAGGCCATTTTTTGCAAATCTGACCAGAGTCCCTTTAAGTGCTGATAACTTTAAAACACTTTGACTTATCCAGGCCGTTCTGAGATTGTTTTTTCGTCACATATTGTACTTCATGACAGTGGTAAAATGAAGTCAAAAAATTATTTTTTTTTGCACCAAAAAATACCTAATTTAACAAAAATTTGGAAAAATTTAGCAAATTTCAAAGTTTCAGTTTCTCTACTTCTGTAATACATAGTAATACCCCCAAAAATTCTGATGACTTTACATTCCCCATATGTCTACTTCATGTTAGAATTGTTTTGGGAATGATATTTTATTTTTTGGGGATGTTATAAGGCTTAGAAGTTTAGAAGCAAATCTTGAAATTTTTCAGAAATTTACAAAAACTAAATTTTTAGGGACCAGTTCAGGTCTGAAGTCACTTTGCGAGGCTTACATAATAGAAACCACCCAAAAATCACCCCATCTAAGAAACTACACCCCTCAAGGTATTCAAAACTGATTTTACATACGTCGTTAACCCTTTAGGTGTTGCACAAGAGTTATTGGCAAATGGGGATGAAATTTGAGAATTTCATTTTTTTGTCTAATTTTCCATTTTAACCCATTTTTTCCACTAACAAAGCAAGGGTTAACAGCCAAACAAGACTGTATCTTTATTGCCCTGACTCTGCCGTTTACAGAAACACCCAATATGTGGCCGTAAACTACTGTACGGCCACACAGCGGGGCGTAGAGGGAAAGGTGCGCCGTTTGGTTTTTGGAGGGCTGATTTTTATGGACTGGTTTATTTACACCATGTCCCATTTGAAGCCCCCTGATGCACCCCTAGAGTAGAAACTCCCTAAAAGTGACCCCATCTAAGAAACTACACCCCTCAAGGTATTCAAAACTGATTTTACATACGTCGTTAACCCTTTAGGTGTTGCACAAGAGTTATTGGCAAATGGGGATGAAATTTGAGAATTTCATTTTTTTGTCTAATTTTCCATTTTAACCCATTTTTTCCACTAACAAAGCAAGGGTTAACAGCCAAACAAGACTGTATCTTTATTGCCCTGACTCTGCCGTTTACAGAAACACCCAATATGTGGCCGTAAACTACTGTACGGCCACACAGCGGGGCGTAGAGGGAAAGGTGCGCCGTTTGGTTTTTGGAGGGCTGATTTTTATGGACTGGTTTATTTACACCATGTCCCATTTGAAGCCCCCTGATGCACCCCTAGAGTAGAAACTCCCTAAAAGTGACCCCATCTAAGAAACTACACCCCTCAAGGTATTCAAAACTGATTTTACATACGTCGTTAACCCTTTAGGTGTTGCACAAGAGTTATTGGCAAATGGGGATGAAATTTGAGAATTTCATTTTTTTGTCTAATTTTCCATTTTAACCCATTTTTTCCACTAACAAAGCAAGGGTTAACAGCCAAACAAGACTGTATCTTTATTGCCCTGACTCTGCCGTTTACAGAAACACCAAATATGTGGCCGTAAACTACTGTACGGCCACACAGCGGGGCGTAGAGGGAAAGGTGCGCCGTTTGGTTTTTGGAGGGCTGATTTTTATGGACTGGTTTATTTACACCATGTCCCATTTGAAGCCCCCCTGATGCACCCCTAGAGTAGAAACTCCCTAAAAGTGACCCCATCTAAGAAACTACACCCCTCAAGGTATTCAAAACTGATTTTACATACGTCGTTAACCCTTTAGGTGTTGCACAAGAGTTATTGGCAAATGGGGATGAAATTTGAAAATTTCATTTTTTTGCCTTATTTTCCATTTTAACCCATTTTTTCCACTAACAAAGCAAGGGTTAACAGCCAAACAAGACTGTATCTTTATTGCCCTGACTCTGCCGTTTACAGAAACACCAAATATGTGGCCGTAAACTACTGTACGGCCACACAGCGGGGCGTAGAGTGAAAGGTGCGCCGTTTGGTTTTTGGAGGGCTGATTTTTATGGACTGGTTTATTTACACCATGTCCCATTTGAAGCCCCCCTGATGCACCCCTAGAGTAGAAACTCCCTAAAAGTGACCCCATCTAAGAAACTACACCCCTCAAGGTATTCAAAACTGATTTTACATACGTCGTTAACCCTTTAGGTGTTGCACAAGAGTTATTGGCAAATGGGGATGAAATTTGAAAATTTCATTTTTTTGCCTTATTTTCCATTTTAACCCATTTTTTCCACTAATAAAGCAAGGGTTAACAGCCAAACAAGACTGTATCTTTATTGCCCTGACTCTGCCGTTTACAGAAACACCCAATATGTGGCCGTAAACTAATGTACGGCCACACAGCGGGGCGTAGAGTGAAAGGTGCGCCGTTTGGTTTTTGGAGGGCTGATTTTTATGGACCGGTTTATTTACACTGTGTCCTGTTTCAACCCCTCTGATGCACCCCTGGAGTAGAAACTCCCTAAAAGTGACCCCATTTTGGAAACTACGGGATAAGGTGGCATTTTTTTGGGGACTATTTTTAGGGTAAATATGATTTTTGGTTGCTCTATATTACATTTTTGTGAGGCAAGGTTACCAAAAATTTTAATTCTGAAATTTCATCTCCATTTGCCATTAACTGTTGAGGAACACCTAAAGGGTTAATAAAGTTTGTATAATCAGTTTTGAATACCTTGAGGGGTGTAGTTTCTTAGATGGGGTCAGTTTTGGGGAGTTTTTACTCTAGAGTGCATCAGGGGGGCTTCAAAAGGGACATGGTGTCAATAAAAAAGGCCATCAAAATCGGCCTTCCAGAAACCATGTCGGTCCTTTCCTTTTGCGGCCTCCCTTTTACTGATACAGCAGTTTACGACCTCAAATGTGGTGTTTCTGTAAACTGCAGTATCAGGGTAATAAATATTAAGTTTTGTTTGGTTGTTAACCCTTGTTTTGTTACCGGAAAAAACGGATTGAAATGGAAAAGTGCCAAAAATAGCGGTTTTGGCACCGTTTTTTTTTTTTTTTTAACCGTGTTAATCTGGGGGGTTAGGTCATGGGATATTTTTATAGAGGAGATTCTTACGGACGCGGCAATACCTAATAAGTCTACTTTTTTTACAATTATTTAGGTTTTTGACTATATTATCTTTTTTGATACAAATCTTTTTTTTGGGTATCTCTAAAGTCTAAGGGTCATTTTATTTTTATTTTTTTTATCCAATTATCTCATGTGGGGGCTCATTTTTTGCGGGAGGAGCGGACGGTTTTATTGGCACTATTTTGGGGGCTATATGACTTTTTGATCGCTTGCTATTAAACTTTTTATTATGTAAGGTGACAAAAAAAAACTTTTTTTGCACCTTTTTTTTTTTTTTTTTCTTGACCGTGTTAATCTGGGGGGGTTGGTCATGGGGTAGTTTTATAGAGGAGATTATTACCGACGCGGCGATACCTAATATGTCTACTTTTAATAAATTATTTTAGTTTTTTTGGGTGTCTCAGGTCTGAGAACCATTTTTTTTTATCCGATGTCAGTGCTAAATTGGGATATAAATTTAGTACTCCATGGAAGTGTGATTCTCCCTGAAGCAACCGTCAATGCAGAGGCCCGGATGATCGGGGCACGTGTCGCACTGAGTAGTCGTGTCCTTCCGTATCCCCCTCCTGCGACACACTCTGCACTTTTTTTGGGTTCGTCCCTTCTTTCCAGTATGGGGGACCACACCTGGAAAGTGTTGGCCAGGGACGATCCGGGCACCTACAGTTCCCGAGGTACTCCGGCCTGCTCTTTCCCGGTCCGAAAAGATCAGGGCCTTGAGGACTGCCTCATAGAACTGGAGGAAAGTCCCTGTGCTGCCAGCGCTTCGGGATAGTACAAAAGAGTTGTACATGGCAACCTGCACCAAGTAGACCGCAACTTTTTTGTACCATGCCCGGGTTTTGCGCATGGCATTATATGGCTTGAGGACTTGATCCGAGAGATCAACTCCTCCCATATACCGATTGTAGGCGACGATACAATCGGGCTTGAGGACCGTTGCCGCGGTACCTCGCACAGGGACAGGGGTGATGCCGTTACCATGAATTGTGGACAGCATAAGGACATCCCTCTTGTCCTTATACCTGACCAGCAACAGGTTTCCAGTGGTAAGGGCACGGGTCTCACCCCTGGGGATAGGTACCTGGAGGGGGTGGGCAGGGAGGCCGCGTTGATTTTTCCGCACGGTCCCACAAGCGGACGTGGATCTGGCGGCAAGGGACTGGAACAAGGGGATACTGGTATAAAAGTTATCCACGTAAAGGTGGTAACCCTTATCCAGCAGTGGGTACATAAGGTCCCACACAAGTTTCCCGGTAACACCCAGAGTGGGGGGACATTCTGGGGGTTGAATCCGGGAATCTCGCCCCTCGTACACACGAAATTTGTAAGTGTACCCTGAGGTACTCTCACAAATTTTGTATAGCTTCACGCCATACCTCGCCCGCTTGGAGGGCACATACTGGCGGAAAATGAGTCTCCCCTTGAACGCAATGAGAGACTCATCAACCGCGACCTCCCTTCCAGGTACATAGGCCTCCATGAATTTGGCCCCAAAGTGATCGATGACCGGCCGTATCTTATACAGACGGTCATGGGCAGGATCACCTCGGGGGGGACATGCTGCATTATCGGAATAATGCAGACATTTCCGGATGGCCTCAAACCGGGAGCGTGTCATGGCTGTACTGTAAAGTGGGGCCTGGTATAGGACGTCCCCACTCCAGTACAGCCTGACACTGGGTTTTTTGACCAGGCCCATATGCAGCACGAGGCCCCAAAATATCCTCATTTCGGCTGCACTGACCGGCGTCCAGCCACCGGGCCTGGCCAAAAAGGAGCCCGGGTGTTGAGCGACGAACTGTTGGGCGTACAGATTCGTCTGCTCCACCATCAGATTTACCAGTGGGTCACTGAAAAAATGACAAAAAAAGTCATATTCAGTGTAGCCCACTGTGGAAATCTGGATTCCTGATTGGCCTACAAAATCAGGAATCACGGGCTCGTATCGCTCTGGGCTACACCAGACAAGTTCACCGGAAGGGGGCTCCGGTGGATTTAACTGGTGGGCCGGGAAACCAGTACGAGCCCCAGAGCTGCTCGTACTAGTGTGGGCCACAGGGTCCCTAACATGGCGGTCCCCTTGCTCCGCCTGGCGGCGTCTCCGCCGCCTTGGGGGCTCATCATCATCGCTAGATGATGAGGAGGATGCGGATGACAACAGGAATGTGGGGTCATCCTCATCCTCACTGGGACTCTCGGAGTCGGAGGCAAGCTGGGCGTATGCCTCCTCGGCCGAGAACGTCCGGCGGGCCATAGGGGAGTGTGTGTCTGCGTGTATATGTGCGTGTGTGTAACTCTTTATTTTGTGTGCGTGTGTGTGGGGGCACGGGTGTTCACGAACTCACCCTAAAACTAACAGAAAAAAAATAAAATAAACTAACTAAAAAAAGGGCAAAAAATGTGGGGGAAAAAAATCAAAACCGCTGATCAACTGTCCGAAGTTGATCAGCGGTGGGGTGTGCGATGCGCTAACAGTGGCCGGACACTAAGTGCCGGCCACAATCAGCGTACAAAAAAAAAAAAAAAAAAAATGCACCCCAAAAAAGGTGGGGGGGGGGGGAGGGGGTGGGGGTTTGGGACAAGTGGCAGCACCCCTGGGGGGGTCTAGGGTCACACAGCTGTGCTGTGGACCCCAGACACCCTAACTTAGGGTGATGCAATCAAAGTAAGAAAAGTTCAGAAACTAACTTTCCCTTTTTTTTCCCTGCCTAAAACAAACTTTCCCTATGCTGTCCCTATGTACCTGATGGGGGGTGCTGGGGCACAGATCGGGTCCTGGGGGCACAGATCGGGTCCTGGGGGTGCTGGCAACGATGGTGGGCACACGTGCAGGCAGCTCCTCTCTCCTCCGGCTCCGGAACACAAAAGGAGGAGGAGAGGAGCGCCTGCCTCTTTTGAATTTGGCGCCGGACAGCCCACAGACCAATCGGAAAGCGATCCTAAGTGGTGATGTCACCATCACCACTCAGGATCGCTGGATGGTGATTGGTGGGGTGAAATCACACCACCATCACCATCCTGTTCCGGGTTATCGGGTCTTCAGAGACCCGAACAACCCGGAAACGCAGAAAACCGCAGGTCTGAATTGACCTGCGGTTTTCTGCGATCGCATACATGGGGGGGTCACCGGACCCCCCGGCGCATTTGCCCCAAGTGCCTGCTCAATGATTTGAGCAGGCACGGGGTTCCGATCACCGCCCGCCGCCCGGCGGTGATCGAAAATACACAGGGCGTACATGTACGCCCTGTGTCCTTAAGTACCAGGGCACAAGGGCGTACCTGTACGCCCTATGTCCTTAAGAGGTTAAAGTGGCATACACATATGCAATAACATCGTACATACAGGAAAGACAATATACAGTGGCTGGGTTTGCCACAATGCTCCCCCAGAACCAAGCCGGCATACCCAGTTTGATCCTAACGGATCGGCTTGGGGATGTCCGGAGGAGTACTCAGAGTGGTTAGGTGGTGCTGTGGTGCGAGCCTGTTGCCGTGTCTCAACCGGATAAGCTTCATGGCTGATGGACTGGGGAACAAAAGCTGAAGTCAGCTCCCCCAGGTCGTTGCCCAAAATAACGTCTGCGGGTAAGTCCTGCATCAGGCCCACCTCCACATTCCCATTCCCCGCTCCCCAATTCAGGTGGACTTTGGCCGTGGGGATCTTGTAGATCGCTCCCCCTGCTACACGCACTGCTACACCCTCCCCCGTGAGGTTGCCTTTGGGTACTAGGTGGTTGCGGACCAGCGTTATAGTAGCCCCAGAGTCTCGTAACCCCTGTACCTTTCTCCCCTCCACCTGTACCTCTTGTCGGTGCCCTTGGCGGTTGTCAGATGCGGCTTGGATAGGGTTCACCTCATGTAGTGTGCCCAGGGGTTCCTCGGTGGAAGCTAGGCCCTCGGGTACTCTGTAGGGATCCGCTTGGGCACAATGAACCGCTGCCCGGTTGTTGGGTACCAGGGGGTTCCAGCTGGGCCGTGGTCGGTTGCGGGGACAGTCCCGCTGCATATGTCCCTGTTGGTTACAGGTGTGGCATCGTATCGGGGGGCGAGCTTGATACCTGGGGGTGTAGGTGTTATTGCTTACCCCCGGGCGTGCTGGAACGGCTGTGTTTACGGTTGGTACTGGGGTGGTAGATCCATAGGTTGGTTTTGATTGAGTGCGCTGTTCCCTCCTGGTATCCTGGAACTCATCTGCTAGCTTGGCTGCGTCTTGTAGGGTGCGTGGCTTCCGATCCCGCACCCAATTCTGCAGGTGCGCAGGTATCCCGTCAAAGAACTGCTCCATTGCCATGAGTTGGAACAGGTCTTCCAGGGTGTTAACTTGGGTGGCCTCCAACCACCCCTTTGCCGCTCGTTGTAGGCGGTGTGCCCATTCTGTGTGAGTGTCTCTGGCGAGCTTTTTAATGTCTCTGAACTTTAGTCGGTAGGCCTCGGAGGTAATCGCATACCTAGCTAAAATGGCCTGTTTTACCTTGGCATAGTTTGTACTGTCCTCGTCAGGTACGGCACGATATGCCTCTGCGGCGCGACCAGATAGTCTCCCTGCCAGTAGGGGTACCCGATCATCCGCACTGATATTGTGCAACTGGCATAACCGTTCAAAATCCTGCAGGTAGTCATCTACCTCACCCTCCGCTTCCGAATAGCTCTTAAAAGCTTGGTAGGGAATTTTAGCTTTCCCTGGCAGGATGTTAACAGGCGTCGTGGCTCTTTCTCCAGTCTGCTGGTTCATCTGCGACCTCCGAAGCATGATGTATTCCTGCACATCTCCAAAAACTCTGTCAGCCATCTGGTCATATAGCGCTGGTGGAAGTAGAGCCATCCTGCTCCTGTATTCCTTCTCAAATTCTGTTGGCTCCTCCTCCCTTGGAGGTGCTGCAGCAGCCGCGGCTCTGTCTCCTTCCATTAGCTCTGCGATTAATATAACCTTTGTCTTGTTGCTGGCTACTGTTCCCCTTGCCTCCAGTAACTCTTTCAAAGTACTTCGTTTCAAAAGTGCATAATTCGTGCCCATTCACCGGCCGTTCGTGAGTTTCCACGTGTTCCCGGGGTCCGTTTTCAACCGAATGAGTAAACTCACGAATTGCTGCTTCCTTTCTTCTATTCGCTATAATTCTGCCGAAAGTTGCTTTGCTGGGTAGTTGAAATCCCGTTGCTTGCCACCAATTGTAGCGGAGGGGTAGCACGATCCACAAGGTCTCTGCTGGTAGACAGGAAAAGCAGGCAATGATCCAAATAGGCCGGCACAGCATACGATCTTTCCCTCCCAAGAACTGTAACGGAACGCCTAGCACCCCGACCGGGTACCTCCGTCAATAGATGCTCCTAGTGCTTCCAGAGGACTCCAAGCACTCCACTTGACCCCGTCAGCACTGCAGACCCCACGAACCGCCGAAGCTTGGTGGAGGTCTCGCCGTCTTCTACCCACCCTGGACCTATGACAAGGCTCCAGTGGGTGAACCTCTCCTAAATCCAGAGACAGGAACCAGGAGCAAGCTCTTACAAGAGCTAGGAGTTATAGCCAGGGGAGTATACAGCGTATAGCAATCCCCACACACATGAGACGAGGCTCTATGTTGAGTGTAAAACAGGAACTCTCTTTATTTTAACACACAAGCATTTTATACACATCTTCCAACAAAGTTACCACCCCAGGGTTTTGTAAAAACAGCCAATAACCACGTACAATACACTCAGACACTCCCACACAAAATCCTCCCCTCTGTCCGTGATAGAATTACCTCACACTGGGTTGATGCAATCATCACAGACAGACGAATACACAATATCCTCTGTCCTGGAGACAACCGAGAAGTAATTCAATTATCTCTCAGGACAAAGGACATCGCCAATACACACAGAGAGACAACAGGACAGGAATCCCCACCCAAACACACAATGTCACACCCTCCCAGCAAACACAGACATTAACATATCCCAGATAGCTCAAGTCTGAGGGCATATCATTAGGTGAATGCCGCTCAGAATACACAAATACAATACAATTAGCTATCTGGGTGCCCTCACATAACAACATACAATTGCGTGAATGCTGGCGGTTTTCATGCAGCCAGCATAGGAACGTTACAGCCCACCTGAACCATATTACTCAAAACATATATACGCTTGGTTCTTTAAAGTGGCATACACATATGCAATAACATCGTACATACAGGAAAGACAATATACAGTGGCTGGGTTTGCCACAAGCCCGATGAAGGCCCCCGGCGGCTGTTCTCGGAACTGCCTGCTCCCGGTGACCGCATTTGATTTCAGACCGGGTCGCGGCACAGGCACAGGTAAGTAGCCCCAAGCCAGATCGGTTCGAGTGTAATATAACAGGCTGGCTTAAAACTGTAAAAAAACAGATGGGCGCACCATAGGGTAATTCTGTGGGTGTACAATTGTGAACAGAGAGAACTAGCAAGGCTCACCTTGTGTGGTTGTGCAAGTATAGGCACAACACTAATGTGGGTAAATCAAACAAGCCTGGACGTCTGGATATGGCGGTCTGCAGCCACGGGACCACGAGCGATCTTCAATGGAGAAGCCTGGAGCCCCCAAGGAGATGATAATGCAGGAAAACAAGACACGTCCCACGGCGCGAATTACCGTCAACCAGTCACCAGGGTCAAGAAAGAATCTTTTATTGCAGCGATACAACGCGTTTCCCCGAAACGCGTTGTATCGCTGCAATAAAAGATTCTTTCTTGACCCAGATCTGTTCGAGTGACACAGCGGATCATCGATTATTTAGTTAACTAGGTTTAATTACTTGACAGAAAGATTTTAACATTAGGGATGGGGCAGAGTCAGTTTATCATGTGTGTTGCAGGCTTGAGCTGATCATTTACTGTATATGCAGACTCTGCTACACTGCACATCAATGGTTAAAGAGACAGTACTATTTTATTATGTGCAGAAGATGAGACGTGGCAACAATGTGACCAAAGTAAGCAAATCTTCACTGATTCACCAACAAAAGATTTATTTAGAGTTGTTCAAGTAACACATTTCAGATCCAGACCGACCCCTTCATCAGACCAACTCAACTTTAACATACATAGGTAAGTAACTGACATTCTAAAAGAAAGTTTTTGGCAGCAACATGGCAAGGGGAGGAGATATGCGAATGCAAGGGGAGGAGATATGCAAATGCAAGGGGAGGAGATATGCAAATGCAAGGGGAGGAGATATGCAAATGCAAGGGGATGAGATATGCAAATACAAGGGGAGGAGATATGCAAATGCAAGGGAAGGAGATATGCGAATGCAAGGGGAGGAGATATGTGAATGCAAGGGGAGGAGATATGCGAATGCAAGGGGAGGAGATATGCAAATGCAGGGAAGGAGATATGCGAATGCAAGGGGAGGAGATATGCGAATGCAAGGGGAGGAGATATGCAAATGCAGGGGAAGGAGATATGCGAATGCAAGGGGAGGAGATATGCAAATGCAAGGGGAGGAGATATGCAAATAAAAGGGGATGGGATATGCAAATGCAAGGGGAGGAGATATGCGAATGCAAGGGAAGGAGATATGCGAATGCAAGGGGAGGAGATATGCGAATGCAAGGGGAGGAGATATGCGAATGCAAGGGGAGGAGATATGCAAATGCAGGGAAGGAGATATGCGAATGCAAGGGAAGGAGATATGCGAATGCAAGGGGAGGAGATATGCAAATGCAAGGGAAGGAGATATGCGAATGCAAGGGGAGGAGATATGCAAATGAAAGGGGAGGAGATATGCGAATGCAAGGGGAGGAGATATGCGAATGCAAGGGAAGAAGATATGCGAATGCAAGGGAAGGAGATATGCGAATGCAAGGGGAGGAGATATGCGAATGCAAGGGGAGGAGATATGCAAATGCCTGAGCCAAGGGAAATACCAATTTCAGTATAAGACTAATAAATGGATAACTATACAAATACACAGTAGATACTATAACAATTAAAGGGGTTGTCTCACTTCAGCAAATGGCATTTATCATATAGACAAAGTTAATACAAGCCACTTATTAATGTATTGTTATTATCCATGTTGCTTCTTTTGCTGGCTGGTTTCATTTTTTCATCACAGACATTATACACTGCTTGTTTCCATGGTCACAGACGACCCTGCAATTCCTCAGTGGTGGTCGTGCTTGCACACTATAGGAAAAAGGGTCAGCCTCTCTGGTGGCCGGGACCATGGGAGCACACATAGGCTAGTATATTTTCCTATATTGTGCAAGCACGACTACCACTGATGGATTGCAGGGTGGTCTGTAACCATGGAAACGAGCAGTGTATAATGTGATGGAAAAATGAATCCAGCCAGCAAAGGAGGCAATATGGACAATCACAATACTTTAGTGAGTGCCTTGTATTACCTTTCTCTACATGATAAATGCCACTTACTGAAGTGAGACGACCCCTTCAAGGCAAATATGATAATGGTAAACCAGTAAAACTTTGTTAGTTACAAAAATGTAAGCTGTTTGTTGTGAATAATAAAAATTAAACAAATGCCTGTGACCATACAGAAATTGTAAAACAATACATAAATACAAGGTCAATAAGACACAATATTATAAAATGATTAAATAAATTATGATTTAACCACCTCAGCCCCCTTAGCTTAAACACCCTTAATGACCAGGTCACTTTTTACACTTCTGACCTACCCTACTTTCACCGTTAATTGCTCGGTCATGCAACTTACCACCCAAATGAATTTTACCTCCTTTTCTTCTCACTAATAGAGCTTTCATTTGGTGGTATTTCATTGCTGCTGACATTTTTACTTTTTTTGTTATTAATCGAAATTTAAAGATTTTTTTGCAAAAAAATGACATTTTTCACTTTTAGTTGTAAAATTTTGCAAAAAAAACGAGATCCATATATAAATTTTTCTCTAAATTTATTGTTCTACATGTCTTTGATAAAAAAAAAATGTTTGGGTAAAAAAAAAAATGGTTTGGGTAAAAGTTATAGCGTTTACAAACTATGGTACAAAAATGTGAATTTCCGCTTTTTGAAGCAGCTCTGACTTTCTGAGCACCTGTCATGTTTCCTGAGGTTCTACAATAGCCAGACAGTACAAACACCCCACAAATGACCCCATTTCGGAAAGTAGACACCCTAAGGTATTCGCTGATGGGCATAGTGAGTTCATAGAACTTTTTATTTTTTGTCACAAGTTAGCGGAAAATGATGATTTTTTTTTATTCTTACAAAGTCTCATATTCCACTAACTTGTGACAAAAAATGAAAACTTCTATGAACTCACTATGCCCATCAGCGAATACCTTGGGGTGTCTTCTTTCCAAAATGGGGTCACTTGTGGGGTAGTTATAATGCCCTGGCATTCTAGGGGCCCTAATGTGTGGTAAGTAGTTTGAAATCAAAATCTGTAAAAAATGGCTGGTGAAATCCGAAAGGTGCCCTTTGGAATGTGGGCCCCTTTGCCCATCTAGGCTGCAAAAAAGTGTCACACATCTGGTATCTCCGTACTCAGGAGAAGTTGGGCAATGTGTTTTGGGGTGTCATTTTACATATACCCATGCTGGGTGAGAGAAATATCTTGGCAAAAGACAACTTTTCCCATTTTTTTATACAAAGTTGGCATTTGACCAAGATATTTATCTCACCCAGCATGGGTATATGTAAAATGACACCCCAAAACACATTCCCCAACTTCTCCTGAGTACGGAGATACCACATGTGTGACACTTTTTTGCAGCCTAGGTGGGCAAAGGGGCCCACATTCCAAAGAGCACCTTTCGGATTTCACCGGCCATTTTTTACAGATTTTGATTTCAAACTACTTACCACACATTTGGGCCCCTAGAATGCCAGGGCAGTATAACTACCCCACAAGTGACCCCATTTTGGAAAGAAGACACCCCAAGGTATTCTGTGAGGGGCATGGCGAGTTCCTAGAATTTTTTATTTTTTGTCACAAGTTAGCGGAAAATGATGATTTTTTTTTTCTTACAAAGTCTCATATTCCACTAACTTGTGACAAAAAATAAAAACTTCCATGAACTCACTATGCCCATCAGCGAATACCTTGGGGTGTCTTCTTTCCAAAATGGGGTCACTTGTGGGGTAGTTATACTGCCCTGGGATTCTAGGGGCCCTAATGTGTGGTAAGTAGTTTGAAATCAAAATCTGTAAAAAATGGCCGGTGAAATCCGAAAGGTGCTCTTTGGAATGTGGGCCCCTTTGCCCACCTAGGCTGCAAAAAAGTGTCACACATCTGGTATCCCCGTACTCAGGAGAAGTTGGGCAATGTGTTTTAGGGTGTCATTTTACATATACTCATGCTGGGTGAGATAAATATCTCAAATGCCAACTTTGTATAAAAAAATGGGAAAAGTTGTCTTTTGCCAAGATATTTCTCTCACCCAGCATGGGTATATGTAAAAAGACACCCCAAAACACATTGCCCAACTTCTCCTGAGTACGGGGATACCAGATGTGTGACACTTTTTTGCAGCCTAGGTGGGCAAAGGGGCCCACATTCCAAAGAGCACCTTTCGGATTTCACCGGCCATTTTTTTTACAGATTTTGATTTCAAACCACTTCTCACTCATTCGGCCCCTAAAATCCCAGGGCAGTATAACTACCCCACAAGTGACCCCATTTTGGAAAGAAGACACCCCAAGGTATTTCGTGATGGGCATAGTGAGTTCATGGAAGTTTTTATTTTTTGTCACAAGTTAGTGGAATATGAGACTTTGTAAGGGAAAAAAAAATAAAAAAAAAATCATCATATTCCGCTAACTTGTGACAAAAAATAAAAAATTCTAGGAACTAGCCATGCCCCTCATGGAATACCTTGGGGTGTCTTCTTTCCAAAATGGGGTCACTTGTGGGGTAGTTATACTGCCCTGGCATTCTAGGGGCCCTAATGTGTGGTAAGTAGGTAAATGACCTGTGAAATCCGAAAGTTGCTCTTTGGAATGTGGGCCCCTTTGCCCACCTAGGCTGCAAAAAAGTGTCACACATGTGGTATCGCCGTATTCAGGAGAAGTTGGGCAATGTGTTTTGGGGTGTCTTTTTACATATACCCATGCTGGGTGAGAGAAATATCTCGGCAAAAGACAACTTTTCCCATTTTTTATACAAAGTTGGCATTTGACCAATATATTTATCTCACCCAGCATGAGTATATGTAAAATGACACCCCAAAACACATTGCCCAACTTCTCCTGAGAACAGCGATACCAGATGTGTGACACTTTTTTGCAGCCTAGATGCGCAAAGGGGCCCACATTCCTTTTATGAGGGCATTTTTAGACATTTGGATCCCAGACTTCTTCTCACGCTTTAGGGCCCCTAGAATGCCAGGGCAGTATAAATACCCCACATGTGACCCAATTTTGGAAAGAAGACACCCCAAGGTATTCAATGAGGGGCATGGCGAGTTCATAGAATTATTTTTTTTTGGCACAAGTTAGCGGAAATTGTTTGTTTGTTTTTTTCTCACAAAGTCTCCCTTTCCGCTAACTTGGGACAAAAATTTCAATCTTTCATGGACTCAATATGCCCCTCACGGAATACCTTGGGGTGTCTTCTTTCCGAAATGGGGTCACATGTGGGGTATTTATACTGCCCTGGCATTCTAGGGGCCCTAAAGCGTGAGAAGAAGTCTGGAATCTAAATGTCTAAAAATTTTTACGCATTTGGATTCCGTGAGGGGTATGGTGAGTCCATGTGAGATTTTATTTTTTGACACAAGTTAGTGGAATATGAGGCTTTGTAAGAAAAAAAATTATAATTTCCGCTAAATTGGGCCAAAAAAATGTCTGAATGCAGCCTTACAGGGGGGTGATCAATGACAGGGGGGTGATCAATGACAGGGGGGTGATCAGGGAGTCTATATGGGGTGATCACCCCCCTGTCATTGATCACCCCCCTGTAAGGCTCCATTCAGACGTCCGTATGTGTTTTGCGGATCCGATCCATGTATCAGTGGATCCGTAAAAATCATATGGACATCTGAATGCAGCCTTACAGGGGGGTGATCAATGACAGGGGGGTGATCAATGACAGGGGGGTGATCAGGGAGTCTATATGGGGTGCTCACCCCCTGTCATTGATCACCCCCCTATAAGTCTCCATTCAGATGTCAGTATGCGTTTTGCGGATCCGATCCATGTATCAGTGGATCCGTAAAAATCATACGGACATCTGAATGCAGCCTTTACAAAACTGCACTAGCTATTCTACAGGGTGGGCCATTTATATGGATACACCTTAATAAAATGGGAATGGTTGGTGATATTAACTTCCTGTTTGTGGCACATTAGTATATGTGAGGGGGGAAACTTTTCAAGATGGTTGGTGACCATGGCGGCCATTTTGAAGTCGGCCATTTTTAATCCAACTTTTGTTTTTTCAATAGGAAGAAGGTCATGTGACACATCAAACTTATTGGGAATTTCACAAGAAAAACAATGGTGTGCTTGGTTTTAACGTAACTTTATTCTTTCATGAGTTATTTACAAGTTTCTGACCACTTATAAAATGTGTTCAATGTGCTGCCCATTGTGTTGGATTGTCAATGCAACCCTCTTCTCCCACTCTTCACACACTGATAGCAACACCGCAGGAGAAATGCTAGCACAGGCTTCCAGTATCCGTAGTTTCAGGTGCTGCACATCTCGTATCATCTGAAGGCAATTGTCTATGCTGTGAAGATACGAGATGTGCAGCACCTGAAACTATGGATACTGGAAGCCTGTGCTAGCATTTCTCCTGCGGTGTTGCTATCAGTGTGTGAAGAGTGGGAGAAGAGGGTTGCATTGACAATCCAACACAATGGGCAGCACATTGAACACATTTTATAAGTGGTCAGAAACTTGTAAATAACTCATGAAAGAATAAAGTTACGTTAAAACCAAGCACACCATTGTTTTTCTTGTGAAATTCCCAATAAGTTTGATGTGTCACATGACCCTCTTCCTATTGAAAAAACAAAAGTTGGATTCAAAAGGGTCGACTTCAAAATAGCCGCCATGGTCACCACCCATCTTGAAAAGTTTCCCCCCCTCACATATACTAATGTGCCACAAACAGGAAGTTAATATCACCAACCATTCCCATTTTATTAAGGTGTATCCATATAAATGGCCCACCCTGTATATTAACTGATTATACTCACAAATGAAACCTTGTAGTACTGAGAAATGGCCACAGAGGGTCAGGGAAGTCCTGTGAACAAGAAAGAATATGTGATAAATAACTAGTATACAATTATATTACTAATTATAATTATCTGATGTAGTGCAATTTTGTAAAATAGTCCAACCTTGATTTATTTTATAGTATTATTCATTTATGTATTGTTTTACGATGCAGATTTTAAAACAATTGGAGGTAGAATATAACGAATATGACATGGATGATGGTTCTGAATAGAGATGAGCGAATCGAGGTTGACGAAGTGGAATTCGTTCTGAATTTCAGGAAACATTCGATTCATACAGAATACAAATTTCCTCACGCTTAGTTTCGTGGTAACGAATCACATTTTTTCCTAAAATGGCTGCTGCACATGTGAAGACATGGAACAAAGATCTCTGGGAACGCGGGATCACCCATAATGCCATGCATGCAGCCAATCAGCAGCCAGCCAGCCCTGTGATGTCACAGCCCTATAAATAGCCTCAGCCATCTTGTATTCTGCCATTTTCTAGTACTTAGTGCAGGGAGACACGTCAACAGGCGATAGGAACAGTGCTAGGAAAGACTTCATTGTGCTTAAAAAATAATTTACAAGTTCAGGGAAAGATTATTCAAGGTGTAGGGAAAGGATAGGGAGGAATCATTCCACAGCATTTATGTAGAACAGGGTTAAGTAGGGGAGGTTACAGCCTGGGTAATAGGAACAATCCTATTACACCTTGCTGCACTGACTGGGGATCCAAATTGCCATTATACAGCTTTGCAATTCCAGCAAACTGTTTTTGTTATTGGAGTGAAATATTTCTATGTCTTATTTGCCCTTGTGCGGTGCAGTTATATGTTCTAAAGCATTTTTTGGCTTGTATTAGTGGGAAAAAAGTCGTGTGTAAAAGTGCAAAAATTACAGCCTTTTTGTCGTGTATTAGTGAACAAATTTTTTTTTTATTTGCCGTTCATCGGTGCAGTTATATGTTCTAAAGCCCTTTTTGTTGTGTATTAGGCTACTTTCACACTAGCGTTCGGGGCTCCGCTTGTGAGTTCCGTTTGAAGGCTCTCACAAGCGGCCCCGAACGGATCCGTCCAGTCCTAATGCATTCTGTGTGGAGGCGGATCCGCTCAGAATGCATCAGTCTGGCAGCGTTTGTCCTCCGCTCCGCTCAGCAGACGGACACCTGAACGCTGCTTGCAGCGTTCGGGTGTCCGCCTGGCCGTGCGGAGGCAAACGGATCCGTCCAGACTTACAATGTAAGTCAATGGGGACGGATCCGTTTGAATTTGACACAGTATGGCTCAATTTTCAAACGGATCCGTCCCCCATTGACTTTCAATGTAAAGTCAAAACGGATCCGTTTGCATTATCATTAACAAAAAAAATAAAAATAATTTTTTTTTTTTTTTTTTTTTTGTTCATGGTAATGCAAACGGATCCGTTCTGAACGGATCCAAGCGTTTGCATTATAGGTGCGGATCCGTCTGTGCAGATACCAGACGGATCCGCACCAAACGCAGGTGTGAAAGTAGCCTCAGTGGCAGAAGAAAAATATATTTTCCATTCAGCTGTGCAGTTATACGTTCTAAAGCCTTTTGTGGAGTTTATAAGTGGAAAAAAGAAAAATATATTTGCTGTTCAGCGGTGCAGTTATATGCTCTAAAGAATTTTGTGTCATGTATAAGTGGAAAAAAATAAGGGCCTATTTGCCGTTCAGCGGTGCAATTATATGTTCTAAAGCCTTTTGTGGAGTGTATAAGTAGAAAAAATATATATATATTTGCCGTTCAGCAGTGCAGTTATATGTTCTAAAGCCTTTTGTGGAGTGTATAAGTGGAAAAAAATAAGGGCCTATTTGCCGTTCAGCAGTGCATTTATATGTTCTAAAGCCTTTTGTGTCACGTATAAGTGGAAAAAAATAAGGGCCTATTTGCCGTTCAGCGGTGCAGTTATATGTTCTAAAGACTTTTGTGGAGTGTATAAGTGGAAAAAAGAAAAATATATTTGCCGTTCAGCGGTGCAGTTATATGTTCTAAAGCCTTTTGTGTCCTGTATAAGTGGAGAAAAATAAGGGCCTATTTGCCGTTCAGCAGTGCATTTATATGTTCTAAAGCCTTTTGTGGGGTGTATAAGTGGAAAAGAGAAAAATATATTTGCCTTTTAGCGGTGCAATTATATGTTCTAAAGCCTTTTGTGGAGTGTATAAGTGGAAAAAAATAAGGGCCTATTTGCCATTCAACGGTGCAGTTTTATGTTCTAAAGCCCTTTTGTGGAGTGTACAGGGAGTGCAGAATTATTAGGCAAATGAGTATTTTGACCACATCATCCTCTTTATGCATGTTGTCTTACTCCAAGCTGTATAGGCTCGAAAGCCTACTACCAATTAAGCATATTAGGTGATGTGCATCTCTGTAATGAGAAGGGGTGTGGTCTAATGACATCAACACCCTATATCAGGTGTGCATAATTATTAGGCAACTTCCTTTCCTTTGGCAAAATGGGTCAAAAGAAGGACTTGACAGGCTCAAAAAAAGTCAAAAATAGTGAGATATCTTGCAGAGGGATGCAGCACTCTTAAAATTGCAAAGCTTCTGAAGCGTGATCATCGAACAATCAAGCGTTTCATTCAAAATAGTCAACAGGGTCGCAAGAAGCGTGTGGAAAAACCAAGGCGCAAAATAACTGCCCATGAACTGAGAAAAGTCAAGCGTGCAGCTGCCAAGATGCCACTTGCCACCAGTTTGGCCATATTTCAGAGCTGCAACATCACTGGAGTGCCCAAAAGCACAAGGTGTGCAATACTCAGAGACATGGCCAAGGTAAGAAAGGCTGAAAGACGACCACCACTGAACAAGACACACAAGCTGAAACGTCAAGACTGGGCCAAGAAATATCTCAAGACTGATTTTTCTAAGGTTTTATGGACTGATGAAATGAGAGTGAGTCTTGATTGGCCAGATGGATGGGCCCGTGGCTGGATTGGTAAAGGGCAGAGAGCTCCAGTCCGACTCAGATGCCAGCAAGGTGGAGGTGGAGTACTGGTTTGGGCTGGTATCATCAAAGATGAGCTTGTGGGGCCTTTTCGGGTTGAGGATGGAGTCAAGCTCAACTCCCAGTCCTACTGCCAGTTTCTGGAAGACACCTTCTTCAAGCAGTGGTACAGGAAGAAGTCTGCATCCTTCAAGAAAAACATGATTTTCATGCAGGACAATGCTCTATCACACACGTCCAAGTACTCCACAGCGTGGCTGGCAAGAAAGGGTATAAAAGAAGAAAATCTAATGACATGGCCTCCTTGTTCACCTGATCTGAACCCCATTGAGAACCTGTGGTCCATCATCAAATGTGAGATTTACAAGGAGGGAAAACAGTACACCTCTCTGAACAGTGTCTGGGAGGCTGTGGTTGCTGCTGCACGCAATGTTGATGGTGAACAGATCAAAACACTGACAGAATCCATGGATGGCAGGCTTTTGAGTGTCCTTGCAAAGAAAGGTGGCTATATTGGTCACTGATTTGTTTTTGTTTTGTTTTTGAATGTCAGAAATGTATATTTGTGAATGTTGAGATGTTATATTGGTTTCACTGGTAAAAATAAATAATTGAAATGGGTATATATTTGTTTTTTGTTAAGTTGCCTAATAATTATGCACAGTAATAGTCACCTGCACACACAGATATCCCCCTAAAATAGCTAAAACTAAAAACAAACTAAAAACTACTTCCAAAAATATTCAGCTTTGATATTAATGAGTTTTTTGGGTTCATTGAGAACATGGTTGTTGTTCAATAATAAAATTAATCCTCAAAAATACAACTTGCCTAATAATTCTGCACTCCCTGTATAAGTGGAAAAAATAAAAATATATTTGCCGTTCAGCGGTGCAGTTATATGTTTTAAAGCACTTTTGTGGAGTGTATAAGTGGAAAAAAGAAAAATATTATTGCCGTTTAGCGGTGCAGTTATATGGTGTAAAGCCTTTTGTGTTATGTACACATAAGTGAAAAAAAATAAAAAAATATATTTGCCGTTCAGCGGAGCAGTTATATGTTCTAAAGCCTTTTGTGTCATGTATAAGTGGAAAAGAAAAAATATATTTCTCGTTCAGCGGTGCAGTTATATGTTCTAAAGCTTTTTCTGGAGTGTATAAGAGGAAAAAAGATAAATATATTTGCCGTTCAGCGGTGCAGGTATATGTTCTAAAGCCCTTTTTTGTGTGTGTTAGTGGCACAAAAAAAGTATTTGCTGTTGTGTGGTGAAGTGAGAAAATTGTAGCCCTTTTTGGCGTGTATTAGTGGGGGGAAAAAAGGGCTTATTGGCCATTGTGTGGTAAAGAGAGAAAATTACAGACTTTTTTGGAATGTTTTAACTTCCTTTTTATTTATTTATTTGATCTAACATTGTCAGACAGAGAAGTGCCAGGGCAGTGGCAGAGGCGTACATGTTTCTGGCACAGGCAGAGGTCGCAGCAGATTAAGGGGGCGTGGCAGCAAGAGTCGCACCGAGAGGCCTGAGCTCCCGTTGTCATCTAGCGGTCGTGTCTTGCCCAGCAGCCCAGCGGTTCTTGAATGGTTGACCCGGTCATCCACTTCGTTCCAAGTGACATCAGACACCCACAGCCAAGAGTCGGTGGGTTCTTCAGACAAAACCCTTAGTTGGCATGGCCCGGGAGCAGGCCCTGTGCCCTCACCTGTCCTCAACCTGCCTCCTGCCAGCAGAATGCAGAATGTATAGGGAGAACCTGCCAGCAGAATGCTTGGATGTATAGGGAGAGGTATAAGCAGTAGAAAGAGTGAAGTGCTTATGCCGCTGTACAGAACACTGCCGAGACCTCACTTGGAGTATTGTGCGCAGTACTGGAGGCCATATCTCCAGAAGGATATAGATACTCTAGAGAGAGTTCAGAGAAGAGCTACTAAACTAGTACATGGATTGCAGGATAAAACTTTCCAGGAAAGGTTAAAGGACCTTAATATGTATAGCTTGGAAGAAAGTAGAGACAGAGGGGATATGATAGAAACTTTTAAATACATAAAGGGAATCAACTCGGTAAAGGAGGAGAGCATATTTAAAAGAAGAAAAAACTACCACAAGAGGACACAGTTTTAAATTAGAGGGGCAAAGGTTTAAAAGTAATATAAGGAAGTATTACTTTACTGAGAGAGTAGTGGATGCATGGAATAGCCTTCCTGCAGAAGTGGTAGCTGCAAATACAGTGAAGGTGTTTAAGCATGCATGGGATAGGCATAAGGCTATCCTTCATATAAGATAGGGCCAGGGACTATTCATAGGATTCAGATATATTGGGCAGACTAGATGGGCCAAATGGTTCTTATCTGCCGACACATTCTATGTTTCTATGTTTCTGTCCTTTTCTGTTCCCTCAGCCAGAGAAGTATTATATGCTGTGGGCTGAGCCCCACTTTATAGCAAGGACGAGCTAATAGGGGACAGTCTGAAGCTACTGGCCAGCAAAGATGTGGAGGAGACATCCGCCGCATCATCCGCTAGGCGGGCAAGTAGTGATGTGGAGAGTGGCATGGGAGCTGGTGTTGCGAGCAGTGAGGTTCCTAACCCAGAGACCGTTGAGGAGGACATCAGTGACGTGCAGACAGTACTCAATGATAATGATGTAGCTGATCGCACTTGGGAGCCGGGTGAATTAGGTCTTCATAATCATGGGGAGAAGAGGGTGGCAGCTTGCCCGTGAGGCAGCGGCGGAGCCAGCAAGTCGCTAGTGTAGCCGGGAGTCATCAGGGTGGCAGCAGTGGGAGGTCGGTAGCTAAACAGCCTGGGGTAGACCACCCACTTCGCAGGAGCCTACCTGCCCGGAAAGTAGTGGTGCACGGGTTTATGGAAGTAGCGGTGGTAGCAGTCAGTCAGTGCGTAGGGTTGGGGGTGAAATTACCTACTCGGCGGTGTGGCAGCTTTTTATTATGCCGCTGGAGGGGGTGAACATGGCCATATGTAGAATCTGTAGGCAGAAGGTGAAGTAGCTCCGATGTGGTGGTCCAGCATGCCGCAGCAACCGCTGCATCACCCAGTGGCACACAGCCGATTTCAAGCAGTCAAGGCTCCACCATCTCAGCCGAAGGAAGCTGTCTGTCCTTCCCAAAATCTGCTGGTCCTGATGCTCCTGTTCCTCCTCCTCCTACTCCTCATCATTCATTCTGTCAGCAATCAATCACTGAAGCGATTGCCAAGAGACAACTATATGCGTGCACTCATCCAACGGCGCAGAACCTGAATGAGCTTCTGGCCAATTTGCTGGTCAGCAGACCCTCCCTTTCCAAGTGTTTGACTCTGCACCTTTCAGAGAACTCATGGCTTGTGCCGAGCCGAGGTGGAGAGTCCCAAGCCGTCATTTCTTTGCCAAAAAGGCAGTACCAGCCCTGCACACACATGTAGAACAGAAGGTGGGCCAGTCCTTGAGCTTGTCGGTGTCTGCCAAAGTGCACGGCAGCGCCAACGTGTGGAGCTGTAACTACGGTCAGGGATAATACATGTCCTTTATGGCCCACTGGGTGAATGTGGTTCCTGCAGAGCCACACCAGCAACTTGGCAAGGTGACGCCGCTTCCACCGCCACGTTGTCACGCCAATGGTCCTGCGACAATATCCGACTCTCCCTCTTCATCCTCCACCGTGTCCTCAGCCTCCACTGCAGGGACAATTCACAGTGCCCCTCCAGCATACCACATGTGCAGGGCACAGCGATATCACGATGTTCTGCACCTTGTTTGCCTGGGCTAATGGAGTCACACAGGGGAGGAACTGCTCCGTGTCCTTCTTTAAGAAATCGGATCCTGGCTTTGTCCGCGACAACTGAAAATCGGAACAATGGTGACCGACAACGGGAAGAACAAAATGTCGGTGCTGTGTCAGAGAGGGCTGAGCTATGCACCCTGCATGACACATGTGTTCAATCTTGTTGTCAAACGGTTCCTGAAGTCTTACACCCATCAGCAAGACATCCTAAAAATGGCCAGGAAACCTTGCATGCACTTCAACCACTCGTACGCCGCAAAGCACACACTCCTTGATCTGCAGCGGCAGAATGGCATCCCCCAACATAGGCTGATATGCGACGTTTCCACCAGTTGAAATTCCATCCTCCATATGTTGGACCGACTATACAAACAGTGAAAGGCCAGAAATGATTTCTTGATACTCCAAGCAAATAGGAGTACTCCTCTGTGTAACTTTGATGTCAGCCAGTGGCAGCTCATGCGTGACATCTGCCGTTTGCTCAGGCCCTTGGAAGAGGTCACGTTATTTGTCAGTCACCAGGACTACGGGATGAACAACGTCATTCCACTGCTTCATGTCCTGGAACAGATGCTGGTAAATCTGGCTGATCAGGGGACTGGAGAAGTGGCGCCTAGATCTCACAGCCGCATGAGCCCTGTGGGGGCTGAACTGGAGGAGAAGAAGGAGGAGACGGAGGACATTGGAGCACAAGCAATGTGTAACGAAATGGGTGGTTTTTACACACAAGTGACAGGAGAGAAGGAGCAGGAGCAGCCAGAGGAGCAACAGGGTGATGAGGAAGATGAGGCTTTTTTACACCTGCTGAGAGGGAGGACAAACTGAACTACTATAGAGACATCCTATGTAGTGAGTTGGCCGCTGCCTATCTACGCCATCGCCCATCCTCTCGCAGGTCTGACCGGGGCGGGCCCTCTGCACTCACGTTCCACTACCATGGCTGCTGTGGCATTGGGGGGGGGGGAGGGTAGGAGCAGTTCCAGCTCTATCAGCAGCAACTTGAGTCTAGAGTTGATGATAAGCAGCTTTGTTCACCTGCCTAGTGAAGAAACTACTCACCCGCAGCAGCAGCTAGACCTGGAACAGGACCTGAACCAGCAGGTGGTGGCATACTTGGACAGTACCCTGGCACCTCACTACAGGGCAGCCAAACGTGATTTAAGGCCGCAACTATCAGAGTTTGCCCTAGAAAAGCTGTCCTTCCCGGCCAGTACTGTGGCATTAGAGCAGGTGTTTAGTGCAGCGGGGGCCATAGTTACCCAAAAAAGGGACTCGCCTGTCCACCTAAAATGTGGAGAGACTGACCTTTGTCAATATGAATCAGGCATGGATCAGTCAGGAATTACACCCACTAATGCCTGATGCATCAGACTAGATCATCCATGGTTCCACACCAACACTTTGACAAAAGAGACCAGTTTCTTTTGGCTACCTGCCTCAGCTACCATTCTGATGCTGCCACCTACCTGATGCCACACATCTGATTCCAAGTGCTCCTTCTTTCAACCACCATCTTCAGCTGGAACTCATATTGCCACCCACCTCCCCACTCTGTCACCGGGTTACTCTGTGGTCTCCTGATGCTGCTGCCACCTCAACACTATGTCACCTTGCTGCTCTGTGGTCTCCTGATGCTGCTGTCAGCTCCACACTATGTCACCTTGCCACTCTGTGGTCTCCTGATTTAGCTGTTATCTCACATTCTGTCACCTTGCCACTCTGTGAATAAAAACACAAAGTCTCTGCGTAGGAAATCAGTCCCCTCAAACGCTGCAAATCCCAAGACAATGTGGGAAAAAAGTCTGTAAAATAAATAATAAAGAAAAGGATTGCGCTGCAAGAGAAGATTCTTTTAAATGTTCCTATTCTTTTCTTATATTTGGAAAATTCTTCAGTTAGGTGGACCACATTCAATTATTAATTTTCAACAGTTGCATGGAAACCTAAAATGCAGTGAAAAAAACGCACTATGGTGTTGTATGTTCCAAACACCAATCGCATCGGATGTATGCCATATACTCACAAGGATCACTTGTACTGTGCACAGAAAAAGACCGGTGTGTCTTCAATCAAGGAGCTCTAGTTGTAAGACCAGCAAGGACCAGGAGCCGCTTATTCAGGCTCCTGGTCCTTGCTGGAGCCTGAATAAGCCTTATTCAGGCTCCTGGTCCTTGCCACTCTGTGGTCTCCTGATGTTGCTGCCACCTCCACACTATGCCACCTTGCCACTCTGTGGTATTTTGATGCTGCTGTCACCTCCACACTATGTCACCGGATCACTCTATGGTCTCCTGATGCTGCTGCCACCTCCACACTATGTCACCTTGCCCCTCTGTGGTCTCCTGATGCTGCTGTCACCTCCACACTATGTCACCTTGCCACTCTGTGGTCTCGTGATTCTGCTGTCAACTCCACACTATGTCACCTTGCCACTCTGTGGCCTCCTGATGCTGCCGCCACCTCCACACTCTGTCATTGTGCCACTCTGTGGCCTCCCTATGCTGCCGCCACCTCCACACTGTCATTGTGCCACTCTTTGGTCTCCTCCTGATGCTGCCATCACCTCCAGTCTCCTTCATTGGGCCACTCTGTGGTCTCCTCATGCTGCTTCCAGCTCACCACTATGTCATTGGGCCTCTCTGTGGACTTCTCATGCTGTTTCCACCCTCTCCACTTCATGACTGGGCAACTATTTTGCCTTTTGGCCTGGATAACATCATCATTTATTTGACCCTACTTCAGATCTGTCAGAAGGAAGGAAAAATGAGACGCACAACGAATCCTGTCTGTGTAGCGGCTTTAAGGCCTGTATGGTCCCATCAGAATTGTCTTGTGATTTGGTAGCCAAAAGCAGGAGTGGGTACAAAACAGAGAAGACATGCAAATATTCCATTCACATGTCATCTCTGTTTTCGATCCA
Source organism: Bufo bufo (assembly GCF_905171765.1). Taxonomy (NCBI): domain Eukaryota; kingdom Metazoa; phylum Chordata; class Amphibia; order Anura; family Bufonidae; genus Bufo; species Bufo bufo. Next base: position 32,963,070 of record NC_053392.1, on the reverse strand, counting down.
CTCCTGTTTTTTTGGCATTAGCAACACTGATGGATTACTGACCAAATGCTGACCGAGTGAAGGCTCAACAGGCAGGGTCCGTTTTTTGGGGGTTATTGTTCTGACGGTTCAGAGGAAAGGCAAAATAATCAGTGACGTCAACACAAACTTACTGCTGACACCCTCTCTACTCTGTCGGGGGGCTCTACTTGTATAAGCAGGGTCTGTAGACATCTATGTGGAATCAGCTGATGATGGTGTAAAAGGAGTGCACTTCTTCTTGGCGCTAACATCGACCTGTAAGGCTGAGGTTCATAATTGAGTTATTTGGTCAGTTTTGGCCCCATGACTGCCCAAATAAGTGAAGTGTGCAGTGATTCTAAGAGCGACTCCTGTCATCTGCATGTCATATTGACTCACAGTATTATTTCACTATTAAAGCAGACTCCCTATGCATGTTACTGCAAGGCACAGTGTTCTACACCACTATAAAGGCTCTCTGTAGCGAGTAAATAACAGTTTTTTAACGCAATTCACCGCAAATAAGTTCAGATCGAACCAAATCTTTTTCTAAAAATTCGGCGCACAGGCCGAATCGAATTTTTGAAAAATGTGCTCATCTCTAGCTCTCAATAAGTCAGATCCTACGTGAACATTGGCTGTGTCTTACACAGGGGCCGGCAGACGGCTCCTTCAGTGGCAGCGCTGCCAGTGTCCAGTTGCTGGGACAATTAGGCCAGACTCTGCAAGCAGGAAAGCCGGCCAGTTGGCGGCCAAGCTGGCACGTCTGGTGTAGTAACGTCAGGGGTCACATGACTGGTAGCGCTGGATATTTTAAAGGATAACTGTCACACTTAGACCCTAATTTCAATTTTCATATATGTAGTTACTAATAACATGATATTCCAGAATCAGTTACTATTAGACTGACTTACCTCATATTTAATAAGATTCAGCCCTTAGCAACCAGTCTGCAATTTCACTATTCGGTTAAGATGGCCGCCACTGCCCTCACCCTGAGGCTAATACCGCCTGCCCTCACTAGCCAGTAACAATAGCCCCCCCAAAAGTGTCAGTAACCAGAGCCCTCCCCCCTAAAGGGTTAATCTCCTGCAGCAAAAAGGGGTCCTCTTACCACATGTTGTTTTCATTTATACACTGAGCAGACGGCAGATCTCCCTTCCCTGGTCTGCGCTGCTTCAACTCTACTTTTCCAGCTCTGCTGAGTGAGGGAGCGTCTGCCAAGCGCAGGGACAGGGAGAAGTGCACACAGCCCAGGCACTGTTATCAGCTGCTGGGGAGGACCTGGCTTTAATAATTTACTTACAGTCCCTGGCTGTCAGTAATCTGACCTTCAACAGATAGACGGACCATGCCTAGCAACAGATAGACGGACCATGCCTAGCAACCCTATTTTAAGCACAGGTAAAAGTAGGCAGTACAGGGAAAAAAACTGTGGAATTAAGGGGTAATTGAATACACAGTGAAAAGTTGAAATAGGGCCACCAAGGTGATATTAATCACCACAATCCAATACTCCAAAAAAAATAAAAAATACGACAGTTATACTTTAAGCAAGCAACTGCTGGCCACAGTTGCCTGTGATTGGTTTTTCTTTGGAGATTCACATTAGCCTTACTTTACAGCTCTGGACTTTTGCTTTGGATTCTGACACTGACCCTTTGCCCGATGACTTGGACCCTGATGTGATTTCCTGGTATAGACCCCTGGCTTGGTATTATTTCTGGTTACTGTTCTCTGACTCCTGTCTGTCTCTCCTGATATTGACTTTGGCTTTGATTTGCTTACTGGTTTGTGTCTCCTAATTCTGTGGGTTTTTCTCACCTGGTCTGACCGGGCTTGTCTGTTTCAGCTTGCTTTGGTTCTATTCAGTTTTGACCGATCTGTCACTAGTTTATTGTTTTGTCCCCTTGGAATCTTCCCGTATAGGCCCCAGAACTTTATTAAGGGGGGCTGTCGACCAGTTGTGGATTTTCAACTAGGACAGAACATGCAGATAGGTAGGGACGGTGGCTGGGGTAGCTCAGCAGTTCACTTGTCTCCACTATGACACTTTGTGTATTGCCATAACAGTAGCAGCAGCTGTGATTATACCAGCAGTAGTAGATGGAGCGATAGTACTATTAGCATTAGTATTTGTAGCAGTTTTGGTGTCAATAATAATTGTGGAATTAATAGGTGGCATAGAATGATTAATAGTGAAAGGAGTAGTAATAGAGATAGATGCATTGGTTGGAAACGGTATAATAGTAGCAGTAGTGATTTAATTTGCGGTAGTATAAATACTTATATTTTAAAATATAAAGTAGTAAATGACTGTAAGAGAAGCAATAAAGTGTGGTTTGGTTAAACACAGATTACTTGCTGTTGTACTACTGCCATGTGTTCTTTTTTCTTTTTTTTTGAAGGGGGGTAATTAACAGCAGGTGATTATGATCTTATACCTTTTCACAGTAGTTAAAATTAATCTATCGGCTTCAAGGATTTATCTCAGGAGTTTACCTTTCTCTGGGAATAAAATTGCTTATAAACCCTGCACATCGAGCGCTCAGGGTTTTATTTTTGCAATTGATTGCACACTTGAATAGCTAGGGAAATGAAATCAGATGAAAAAAGAAATGTAATAATGTTATTAGTATGAATGTGTCTTACTTTCTATAGCAGCAATACACATATACATATACATTACCTTGTAATAGAAGATTGAATTGCGGTTTGGCTTTATTTTTTAATCTACACAAAAACAGAGACATTACCTCCTTTATCTTAACTCTCTTACATTCCAAGTACATCCACAGTTGCATTCACAATTCTGCAGGATTAAGAGCTCAATTCCTGTATTTCCTGCTTGTTCATTGTACATAACTCACTTGAGGATGAGTTCAGATGTATGTATTTGAGGCACTTTCTTCTCTTTTACTTTTTTAGTGGTTTCAGTTTTTTCTGCTTCAGATATTAGCTGAAGGTCTATGGTGAATATGAAGTGCAGGACATATATATACAGGATATATATATATATATATATATATACAGTACAGACCAAAAGTTTGGACACACCTTCTCATTCAAAGAGTTTTCTTTATTTTCCTGACTATGGAAATTGTAGATTCACACTAAAGGCATCAAAACTATGAATTAACACATGTGGAATTATATACATAACAAACAAGTGTGAAACAACTGAAAATATGTCATATTCTAGAATCTTCAAAGTAGCCACCTTTTGCTTTGATTACTGCTTTGCACACTCTTGGCATTCTCTTGATGAGCTTCAAGAGGTAGTCCCCTGAAATGGTTTTCACTTCACAGGTGTGCCCTGTCAGGTTTAATAAGTGGGATTTCTCGCCTTATAAATGGGGTTGGGACCATCAGTTGCGTTGAGGAGAAGTCAGGTGGATACACAGCTGATAGTCCTACTGAATAGACTGTTAGAATTTGTATTATGGCAAGAAAAAAGCAGCTAAGTAAAGAAAACGAGTGGCCATCATTACTTTAAGAAATGAAGGTCAGTCAGTCAGCCGAAAAATTGGAAAAACGTTGAAAGTAAGGGCTATTTGAACATGAAGGAGAGTGATGTGGTGCTGCGCCAGATGACCTGGCCTCCACAGTCACCGGACCTGAACCCAATCGAGATGGTTTGGGGTGAGCTGGACCGCAGAGTGAAGGCAAAAGGGCCAACAAGTGCTAAGCATCTCTGGGAACTCCTTCAAGACTGTTGGAAGACCATTTCAGGGGACTACCTCTTGAAGCTCATCAAGAGAATGCCAAGAGTGTGCAAAGCAGTAATCAAAGCAAAAGGTGGCTACTTTGAAGAACCTAGAATATGACATATTTTCAGTTGTTTCCCACTTGTTTGTTATGTATATAATTCCACATGTGTTAATTCATAGTTTTGATGCCTTCATAAACATGAAAATAAAGAAAACTTTTGGTCTGTATATATATATATATATATATATATATATATATATATATTTGCTACTGGAGTTTATGTTCATTTGGTGGTCTTTTAGTCTTTTATTTTCAAAAATGCAGCATGCTGTGATCTGCTACTACTGGTAGGGCGGCTTATGCAGACAGTGCTGCTTCTCCTGCTACCTGTGCTTTCTTCTACATTGTATTCTCATTAGTGGATGTCATGAAAAGGGTATTTCCTCTTAAATTACTCCATCCATTATCACTCTGTTTTTAACAGACATTTTAATTTTACCCAGACCCTTCCTCTGTATCCTCTAAAAATGCACTTGCTGTCTTGTGATCTATAAGCTATGACTAGTGTTAAGAGAATCAAAGTATCCAAAGTGGACTTCGAGACGAATTTCCTCGCACTTTGTGGTAATGAATGAATTTTTCCTAAAATAGTGGCTGAAAGTTAAAAAAAATTATCCTCACATCGTCCACTTGATCACTGAGAGGCCATTCGCTCCCATATTGATTGAAGAAAACCAGCTAAAGAACCTGCGGTGAGCATGATGACCTCACCACGTGATCACGCTGGCCACACGCAGTCTGAATGTGATATCTGAATGTGAGTCTGAATGCAATGTCTGAATGTGAGTCTCTGTGTCACGAGGGTATCAAGAGCCACGTCTGACTCCGTTATACCCGGGGTCGGGAGGTCGCAGCGGGTGGCTGCGCGCTCTATATCTAAAGATCACGTTGTTTCTTAGTGATTGTTTTCTGTGTTTGCCTTGCTATCCTTTTTGTCTCACTCAGGGATCCGTAGCTTCTCCTCCTCAGCTGTTTCTTGTCTGCCACTCCCAACCTCCTTATATTCTCCCCTCACACTTCTCTAGTTGCCAGTTATAGAGCTTCCTGCCTGGACTTCTATACTGACCCACTGGAGTTGTGAATCCTGGTTGTCGTTCCAGAGTGCTACCCTCCGGATCCCTGTTGGGCTTCTTGTTGTCTCCTGTTGTCGCCCACCTGGGATTATATGTTGAGTCTGTGTTGTCTGTCCTCCCCTTGGTGTTTTCCCTTAGAGCTAGTGGTGCGGACTAGTGTTCCCACCGCCCTGTTCACTATCTAGGGCTCAGCTTAGGGAAAGCCAGGGCTTTAGGCACGTGATCGGCGTACGGGTGAGGAACCCGTCTAGGGACGTCAGGGCAGCCAGATGCCAGCCGCAAGGTGAGTCAGGGGTCACCACCTTCCCTCTCACTTGGGCAGGGCCTTCCTCGTTCCCTCCCTCTGTGTCACGTATGTGATAGTCACGCCGACCGTGATATTATAACTGGCCATTACTTTTTGAGAAAAAAATAAAATAAAACATTTTTTTTTTGTTGTTTTTTTTTCTCTACTTAGAATCCAATATGGATCCTATTGCTGCCTTGGCAAAACAACTTCAAGGCCTGTCTTTGGAGGTGGCAGGATTGAAGGCGTCTGTCCTCCAACAACAGCAGCAAATGCAGCAGACCGCACCCCCAGCGGTTGCTATGGGTAACCAGGTTGTTACAGAACCCAAGGTTGCTCTTCCTGACAGATTTTCTGGGGGAAGGGACAAATTTGCGACGTTCCGTGAGGCCTGCAAATTATATTTTAAGTTGCGCCCTTACTCCTCAGGTGAAGAACAGCGGGTAGGGATTGTCATTTCCCTGCTTCAGGGGGACCCGCAATCCTGGGTGTTCTCATTACCCCCTGGTTCCCAGGCTCTTCGGTCAGTGGAGGGATTTTTTGGGGCTTTGGGTCTCATATATGATGACCCTGACCGAGTCGCCCTGGCTGAGTCGAAGTTACGGAGACTCCTACAGGGAGATCGGTCAGCAGAGGAATATTGCTCAGAGTTCCGTAGGTGGGCTACGGATACTCAGTGGAACGACCCGGCTCTCAGGAGTCAGTTCTGCTCTGGGTTATCTGAAAGGGTTAAGGATGCATTGGCGCTGTATGAGACCCCCCTTTCCCTTGATGCTGTTATGTCCCTCTCTATCAGAATAGATAGATGTCTTAGGGAGAGATCGAAAATTCCTGAGCAATTGGTTACCTCTCCCAAGCAACAGTTAGTCTGTACTGACTTAGATGAGCCTATGCAGCTAGGCGGAACTTCTCGTCAGGTCCGTCCTCCCGAGGTTCGCCGTAGGGGGGGGGCTTGTTTTTTCTGTGGGGGGAAGGGTCATTTCATTAATGTCTGTCCCTCCTTTCTCAAAAACAAAAGACCGTCGGAAAACTACTAACCCCAGGCTGTGCGGAGGATGTCAGCCGGGGGGTATACGTTTCCTCCATACGAACATCTCAATTTGTGTTACCAGCGGTTATTGTTTTTGGTGTTAAGACGGAGTCTATTTCTTTTTTTCTAGACAGTGGAGCAGGGGTAAACTTGATAGATGCCCATTTTGCCCGCACTATGGGTTTGTCTCTCTGTACGCTGCAGAGACCTATTCCCGTATTCGCTATAGATTCTGCTCCTCTGTCTCAGAGAAACCTCACCCACATTGTTCATAATTTACACCTTCGGGTAGGGGACCACCATAATGAGTGCCTTTCATGTTACGTTCTGGAGGGCCTTCCCTCTCCTGTGGTATTGGGTCTTCCCTGGTTGGTAGCGCACAATCCAGTGGTGGATTGGCAGGCCAGGGAGATATTGGAGTGGAGTGAGCATTGCAGAGAGAATTGCTTAAATAACAATTGCTTAATCGCCTCCATAGCTCCCCTACCTACATTTATTTCGGACTTTGAGGACGTTTTTTCTGAAAAGGGTTGTCAGAAGCTACCACCTCATCGTCCTTATGATTGCCCGGTTAACCTGATTCCCGGTGCAAAATTACCCAAGTCCAGGTTGTATAATCTTTCGGGTCCCGAGAGACAAGCCATGAAAGATTATATCTCCGAGAGTCTGGCTAAGGGACACATCAGACCCTCTTCTTCACCCATGGCGGCAGGGTTTTTCTTTGTTAAAAAGAAAGATGGGGGCCTGCGTCCTTGCCTAGATTTCCGTGAGCTAAACCGGATAACCATCCGAGACCCATACCCTCTTCCTCTCATTCCTGACCTTTTTAATCAGATTGCGGGTGCTAGGTGGTTCTCCAAACTTGATCTTAGGGGGGCCTACAATCTGATTCGTATCAAGTAAGGGGATGAGTGGAAGACAGCTTGTAACACCCCTGAGGGTCATTATGAAAATCTAGTTATGCCTTTCGGTCTGACCAATGCCCCTGCTGTCTTCCAACATTTCGTTAATGATATTTTTAGTCATCTCATCGGCAGGTTTGTAGTCATATACCTAGATGATATCTTAATTTATTCGGCTGATCTGAAAACACATGAGGTGCATGTCAGGCAAGTACTGCAGGTCCTACGGACGAATAAATTATATGCGAAAATTGAAAAATGTGTCTTCGCCGTTCAGGAATTACAGTTCCTGGGATATCTATTATCTGCTTCAGGTTTCCGTATGGATCCTGGGAAGGTCCAGGCAATTTTAGATTGGGATCTTCCTGAGAACCTTAAAGCCCTACAACGGTTTTTGGGTTTCGCAAATTTCTATAGAAAGTTCATTAAAAATTATTCAGTGATCGTTAAACCCCTTACCGACATGACTAGGAAGGCGACTGATTTTTCCAAATGGTCTGACGCCGCTAAAAATGCATTTTCCTCTCTAAAAGAGAGGTTTACCTCGGCACCTGTTCTAGTTCAACCTGATGTCTCCCAGCCTTTTATTGTTGAGGTAGATGCGTCAGAGGTGGGAATGGGGGCTGTATTGTCTCAGGGTCCGTCTCCTGGCAAATGGCGTCCTTGCGCTTTCTTTTCCAAAAAATTATCTTCTGCAGAGAAGAATTATGATATTGGAAATAGGGAACTGTTGGCGATTAAACTGGCGCTTAAAGAGTGGCGTCACTTCTTAGAGGGAGCAATCCACCCCGTCACGGTGATTACGGATCACAAAAACCTTCTGTACCTAGAATCGGCTAAGCGTCTCACCCCTAGACAAGCTAGGTGGTCACTATTCTTTACCAGATTTAACTTTGTAATCACCTATCGTCCTGGGGCAAAAAATACCAAGGCAGACGCATTATCTCGTAGTTTCCCTGGAGGGGGTAATGTTAGTGATCCGGTACCTATTTTACAAAGAGGAGTGGTTGTCTCTGCTGTACACTCTGTTCTAGAGGGAAAGGTGTTAGAGGCCCAGGGGGACGCCCCGGCCTCTTGCCCCTCAGAGAAATTGTTTGTACCGTTAAACCTGCGTCTTGAATTATTAAAAGAACATCATAATTCGGCACTTGCTGGGCACCCGGGTAGTAAAGCAACATTGGAGCTATTATCTCGTCGTTTTTGGTGGCCAAGGTTGCGTCAGGATGTAATGGATTTCGTGTCTACTTGCTCTACTTGTGCACGCGCGAAAGTCTCTCATACACGTCCAGCAGGGTCTTTATTGCCACTTTTCATCCCCAATAGGCCATGGACACATCTGTCAATGGATTTCATCACTGACTTACCGTTGTCGGCGGGTAAAACAGTTATCTTGGTAGTAGTAGACAGGTTTAGCAAAATGTTACACTTTATTGCGCTACCCGCACTTCCTAATGCTAAAACTCTTGCTCAGGTGTTTATCAGTGAAATCGTGAAGCTTCACGGGGTCCCTTCCGATGTGGTTTCGGATCGGGGAACCCAGTTTATTTCTAAGTTTTGGAAAGCTTTTTGTTCCCGTTTGGGGGTACACTTGTCCTTTTCCTCAGCTTTCCATCCTCAGTCGAATGGACAGACTGAGCGTACCAACCAAAACCTAGAAACATATTTAAGGTGTTTTGTGTCTGAAAACCAAGAGTTGTGGTCATCATATTTACCGTTAGCTGAGTTTGCCATAAATAATCATTATCAGGAGTCCACTGGCAAGTCACCATTCCTTGGTGCATACGGTTTTCATCCCCAATTTTGTACTTTCAAATGGGGGGGGTCTTCTGGGGTTCCCGAAGAGGAAAGGTTTTCTTCATCTCTTTCATCGGTATGGCAGAAGGTGCAAGTTAACTTGAAAAAGATGAGTGGTAAATATAAATGCATGGCCGATAAGAAACGGTCGCCAGGTCCGGACCTAGGAGTGAATGACTATGTGTGGTTGTCTACTAGGAATATTAAGTTGAAGGTTCCCTCTTGTAAACTGGGCCCTAGGTTCATTGGTCCCTATAAAATAGTAGCCGTCATTAACCCTGTGGCTTTTCGCCTGGAGCTACCTCAGACTTTTAAGATCCATAACGTCTTCCATAAATCGTTACTCAAGAAGTATGTTCCACCTCTAGAACCATCACCGCTGCCACCTCCTCCTGTTATTGTGGCTGGTAATCTGGAGTTTCAAATAGCCAGAATTGTTGATTCTCGTCGGGTCCGCCGCTCTCTTCAGTATCTGGTGCATTGGAGGGGTTACGGTCCCGAGGAAAGAATGTGGGTTCCAGCGTCAGAGGTAAACGCCAACAGGTTAATTCAGGCTTTCCATGCCTCTCATCCGGAGAGACCTGGTCCTGAGTGTCCGGAGGCCCCTCGTGAAAGGGGGAGTACTGTCACGAGGGTATCAAGAGCCACGTCTGACTCCGTTATACCCGGGGTCAGGAGGTCGCAGCGGGTGGCTGCGCGCTCTATATCTAAAGATCACGTTGTTTCTTAGTGATTGTTTTCTGTGTTTGCCTTGCTATCCTTTTTGTCTCACTCAGGGATCCGTAGCTTCTCCTCCTCAGCTGTTTCTTGTCTGCCACTTCCAACCTCCTTATATTCTCCCCTCACACTTCTCTAGTTGCCAGTTATAGAGCTTCCTGCCTGGACTTCTATACTGACCCACTGGAGTTGTGAATCCTGGTTGTCGTTCCAGAGTGCTACCCTCCGGATCCCTGTTGGGCTTCTTGTTGTCTCCTGTTGTCGCCCACCTGGGATTATATGTTGAGTCTGTGTTGTCTGTCCTCCCCTTGGTGTTTTCCCTTAGAGCTAGTGGTGCGGACTAGTGTTCCCACCGCCCTGTTCACTATCTAGGGCTCAGCTTAGGGAAAGCCAGGGCTTTAGGCACGTGATCGGCGTACGGGTGAGGAACCCGTCTAGGGACGTCAGGGCAGCCAGGTGCCAGCCGCAAGGTGAGTCAGGGGTCACCACCTTCCCTCTCACTTGGGCAGGGCCTTCCTCGTTCCCTCCCTCTGTGTCACGTATGTGATAGTCACGCCGACCGTGATACTCTGATGCCGTGATCAGTGCTGAACGTGGCATCTAAGTGGTTAAATGACACGGGCAGTGCGATCTCCATTCACCGTCATTGCGCTATTCAATGGGAAACAATTTGTGACCAAGTCATTCTTAATAAATCAAATTTATTGTCAAAGTTCGGCCAAGCTGACGAATCAAATGTTTCAAAACTTCGCTCATCTCAGCATTTGATGGTTTTTCAAGCACTTTCAGATTACCTTCTTTATAAGGAATTACACCATGAAGAAAACACTAGTGGTAAACCTAACTGTGTGCAAAAACACCCCAAAAAGCCATAAAAACACAGAGAAATAGCATGTAGTTATTTTAAAGTTTTACAACCCCCATCTAAAAAAAAAATGCTGTGTAATTTGTGTGCATCGCCCTTAACGATTCATATTCAGGGAGGTTTACGCTTTTCATCAAATACCTTATAATGGAAAGAAGTCAAGTTAATTTTACACAAAACAGGGGAGATTTATCAAAACTGGTGTAAAAGAAAACTGGCTTATTTGCTAACACCAACCAATCAGATTGAACCTTTAATTTTCCATAAAGGTTCAGAAAAATAGAAGGTAGAATCTGATTGGTTGCTATGGGCAAAAAGGCTAGTTTTACACCAGTTTTAATACATTTCCCCCAACATTTTTATACACAAGTCCTACTGAGTTTCGTGTGTTAAAGGTCCTTCTCCTGGTCAAAAAGTTTTCTATCTGTGGAACAAAGATTCAGAGAGATTGGGTTTATACCTGTCAGATCAGGAAGGGCTGCAGAACTCGGAATGCAGCTCTGGGCAAGATAAGTAATGTATTTACAAAGTGACTACATATGTAATGTACTGTAGAACAATGCAATATTGTTCAGTGGTGTCTTATGTTCATACAGATCTAATAAATATATATTGTTCCAGTTTACAAAGACCTACATAAAATCCCACAGTCTGGGCACTCCAGATCTTTATTTTATAGTTCCACTGACTGATGTGTTACTAACAAACAACGACCTGTAACATGAAGATAATGGGGGTGATTTATTAAGCAGATTGCTGCGCAAAGGTCCTTCTGCCCACTCGTGCCAGGTTTAAAAAGTTTGCATGGTTTGTGCAGGGAAGGCCAGGTGCCAGCAGGCATGTCTCATTTACCATTTTCTATGCCTGCTTTAGGCATAGAAAATGGTCTAAATGTAAGACAGCTCGGAAGCTGGCTTACATTTAGAAGAGTTGGTGAATATGCCAAAGTTATGTAGAGGCCTGTGCCTCTTCATAACTCCAGCAGATCCACCCGCAGGTATGTGGCTTATTAAGACCGGAGTCTAAAATGCCAGTCTTCATAAAATATGCCCCAATGTTCTTATAATGATCAGGTAGAAATATTTAATCTACTACCCACCAATTTGGCATCTGCAGATAAGTTAATGTTAATGTTAATGTATACAATATACTACTATGGAATTGATTTAGAGCATCTTGAGGAATGAAGCAAAAAATAAATAAAAAATGTTGTGGTTTGTTAGTTTAAGTAGGAGTAGAATATACATATATACCATCTTTGTTATTAAGGGTGTGCAATTACCTCCCATAAGTTAGTCAGGGTGTCTGAATTCCTGCCATAATAGCCATTGTTTTAGACATTTTTGGTGGTTACGGGCTTCCCAAGAGGAAAGTTCCTCTAAGCGATATATTTGGTCGACTTTCAGCTTCCATTGTTCTAGGGGGGGAGGGGTAGTAGATAGCCAGTATTTTGGCACTAGTAGGCGGGCAGCTGGTAGCAGTTGCCTAAAGAGGAAAGGAAGGGGACGTTTCTCAGTAGCATCATCTAAGTTGAGTAAAGCTTTAGAGGGGGACATCTGCACCGTAGTGTGGTAGATTTGGTTACTAATATGAAAGATTTCCTTCCACCATTTATTGATAAGAGGACAGTCCCACCATATATGGAAGAATGTTCCTCTATCGTCAAGGCATCTCCAACTTCTGTCTGAAGCTGTAACTGTGTAAAGAGAGGTTATGTCTGGTGTTTTGTACCATCTAGTTAAAAGTTTCTATCCGTTCTCCTGTATACGGACGCATCGAGATGATTTATGGGGAGATAGGAGTATATCTGGTAGTGTTAGTATGGAGAAGTTCTGACCCAAGTGTTTTTCCCATTGCCAAATAAAGGCAGGTTTAGTGAGTATGGAAGGAGTATTCAATTTTTTATATAGTTGCGAAATAAGCTTTTTTGGAGGGTAGGGTTAGCAATGAGTGATTCGGACCACACTAGTGGACGAAGGAGGTCACCACTAGATATATGTTGTGAGATGAATGAATGGAGGTAAGAGATGGAGGATAAGGAATGGTGGTGTGGAGTGAATTCCTTTTGGAATTCCTTAATGGAGAATATAGGGCCTTCAGGCTTAAAAAAGAGAAGATGGAAGTGGCTGATTCCCTCAATTCACGTGGGGTACATTCGATCACCGCAGGAAGAGCTGTTCCCAGAATATCCCTCACTGAAAGGAGTGGAAAAGGGAAGGGTATTGAGCAGTGAGTGGACTGGAGCCATTTCCACGCATAAGGGTGGCTTGAATGATTGGATATGGCGAGAAGGGGATGTTAGCTACACTAGCGTTTCCTAAGAGAAGCGAGCATAAAGGTTTATACAAGAGTTCTTGTTCCATCGCAACCCATGATTTGGGGTTGGGGGTTCTAAGCCATTCAATTGCTCTGGATAACAGAACTGCCCTACCATATAGTTCAGGATTAGAGATGTTGCGGACATAAAATTTTCAGTTCGCGAACGGCGAACGCGAATTTCCGCAAATGTACGCGAACGGGCGAACCGCCATAGACTTCAATAGACAGGCGAATTTTAAAACCCACAGGGACTCTTTCTGGCCACAATAGTTATGGAAAAGTTGTTTCAAGGGGACTAACACCTGGACTGTGGCATGCCGGAGGGGGATCCTTGGCAAAACTCCCATGGAAAATTACGTAGTTGACGCAGAGTGTGGTAAGTTAAATTCGCAATGCGATAAATATAACCTGTATTAATCGCATTGCGATTACAGCTTAGATCTGAGTTCCTAATGGTTGTATTGCTAGAATATAACGAAGATTGAGAATATAGTGCTATATTCGTCAGTTCTAGCAATACAACCATTAGGAACCCAGCTCTAAGTTGAATTCTCAATGCGATTAATATAACCTGTATTAATCGCATTGCGATTACAACTTAGTCAAATTTGTGACTTCAGCTTCAGAATGAATCGAAGATGGATGCTGTCCTTGCTTTTTGATAGGAGGTGGGAGGATCTTGGAGGGAGGGTATGCTGATTGGCTGGAATGTGTCTGCTGACTGTGAGGTACAGGGTCAAAGTTTGCTCAATGACGATGTATAGGGGGCAGACCGAACATCGCATATGTTTGCCCGCCGCGGCGAACGCGAACATGACATGTTCGCCGGGAACTATTCGCCGGCGAATAGTTAGGGACATCTCTATTCAGGATCCGGCAAGGCTATTCCTCCCGTGCGTTTGGGATGTGAGAGTAAGGAATACGATAGTCTCGGTTTCTTCCCATTCCAAATGAATGAGCGAAATAGTTTTCTAAAGGAGTCGTAGTAAGATTTAGGAAAATGAATGGGTAGGACCTGTTGGAGGTATGTAACACAGTAACAGTAATTTTGACCACGGGTCAAAGGAGGGATCTGATTTGCTGTTATGGTTAACACCTGGTTCTGATACATGAGGCGCGATATTAATAACATTTAAAATTTCATCATTTATTTACTGAGAGTATCTATTGGCTGCTAATGTTAATGGGAGTAAGGATGACATTTATGCTCCTTATTGTGGCTGTGAATATGCAGTTACATGTTACATGTCATAGTCTAATATTTCATCAAATAAAGTCAGACATTTATTCTTTGCAAATAAATTTTTAAAAAATTGTCCAGGGCTGCCCAAACTTTTGTATGCCACAGACCTAAAAGACTTCCGTAGAGGATGATGACTCCGCAGTGGCCTCTAGATTTTAGTTTTGAGAACTGAAATAATGTTCTCATTCTCCTGTATCACTGACTTCTCTCTGTGTCTTACAGGGTTACATAAGACAAAATGAAAACGTTAATACGGATCTCGTAAACCAAACCTTGGTTACAGAATTTGTTCTCAGTAGTTTTGCTGACAGCCTCCAGATGAGAATATTTCAGTTCATTATGTTTTTATTCATGTACATACTGTGCATATTGGGGAACAGTTTCCTGATCCTCACCGTCATCGTCAGTCCTCCGCTGCACACCGCTATGTATTATTTCCTCTGTAACCTCTCTTTTATTGATATGTGTTATACATCGTGCTCTATGCCAAAACTTTTGTCAATTTTTTCTGAAATTCTAAAGATTTCATACACTGGATGCATGATACAAATGTATGTTGGTGCGTTTCTAGGATGCACTGAGAGCTTTATATTGGCTGTGATGGCCTATGATCGGTATATCGCTATATGTCTTCCCTTATATTACACCACCATCATGAGTTGGAGGGTCTGCAGATACTGCACAGTTATGATCTTGTTAGGAAACTTCATTTTATGTACAATGCCAAATATCCTGAAACCTCTTGTATTCTGTAAAGGGAACAGGATGGACCATTTTGCTTGTGAGCTTTTAGGAGTTCTAGAGTTGGCTTGTGGAGACATCACTGCTTACAGATTACAGATATTCATTCTAAGTATATTTATTCTGTTCTCTCCTTTTGTTTTCATCCTGGTCTCTTATATTGGTATCATTATATCAATACTAAAAATCAAATCGGCAGACAGTAGGTTGAGAACTTTTTCCACCTGCGCTTCCCATCTTACAATAGTTTTTATGTTTTATGGGACCAGCATGACCATGTACATGGGACGAGGAATGCGTTTTTCATCAAGATCGAAATATGGTTCTTTTATTTATGGAGTTGTTACACCTGTCCTAAATCCAGTGATATATAGCCTGAGGAATAATGACGTGAAAAGAGCATTTTCAAAAATACTGGACAAATATTCTGTATCACGTTCAACATAATTCTATTGCCGATAACTCCAGAAGTCAGGACAAAGCAATGAAGATGTGGTCATCTTAGGTGGACACACAATAAAATGCTGTATCTATCATGCTTCAAAAACTCTATAGATGCTACAATCCTGGTTACTACTTGTCTGGTAGTAATTCATGTGGAGTATTACAAATGCAGGGTAATTCACTAGATGAAATATTTCATATTATCCCCTTCATATATTAACCCCTTCGCAACCTCTGCCATCACTTTAAAGATGGCAACCACTCATGAGTGCAGGGGCACTATAGCCACCGGGTTTCTGTTGTTTTGAACAGCAGAGGGCCAGGGGAATGTCTACGATCAGTTATGAGGCTGATTGCAGACACTTAACCCTTTAGAAGCCATGATCAAATGTGACCATGACATTTGAGCAGTAAAGACACGAGAGCCCATAACGGCATTTCCCCAGCTGAGATTGGGGAAGCTGCAATATGCCAGTGATGGCTCAGAAGCTCAAGCAGGCTCCGATACCCATCACTGGTATACTCCAATACAGGCCTTCAGGTGGCAGCACTGCATTGGAATACAGTGAATGGTGTGTTCTGTAGTGGATATTTACCCATCACATAATACAATTGGCAATGTAATGATTGCTGGTTATAGTCACTTAGGGTGACAAAGTAAAAAAAGAAGTAAAAAAAAAAATATATATATATATATATCTATATATACTGTATATATATATATATATATATATATATATATATAAAAAAAAAAAGAAAGTCCAACGGGAGCACCAACCTGACAAGCGGGTGCAATGTCCAAAAGGGGGCAACGGCAATCCCCAATAGTATAATCAAATAGAAAGCAGGACTGCACTCCAAAATGTGATGAAAAAATCAAAGCTGTTTATTCACCCATGTTATGGCAAAGTTTGCGACGTTTCAGCTCTTGCGAGCCTTTCTCAACCCCTTTCTCAAGCCTTGAGAAAGGCTCGCAAGAGCTGAAACGTCGCAAACTTTGCCATAACATGGGTGAATAAACAGCTTTGATTTTTTCATCACATCTTGGAGTGCAGTCCTGCTTTCTATTTGATTATATATATATATATATATATATATATATATATAGCATCAAAGGATGAGGCAGCACTCCGAATAAAGTGAAAGAATGGTGGATCTTTTATTCCCCTTGCAACGTTTCAACCGCTCAATGCGGTCTTTCTCAAGCATGCTTGAGAAAGACTGAATGTCCAGCTAGGTCAAAAGACGATATAAAGAAGGATCATGAAATCGACAGTGTTCCAGCAGAAATGACCCTTTAAAATATAACTTTTAATTATTTCTAATAAAAAACTATCACTAACGTGATTCACCAGTGAAAAAACTGTGAAAACTCATATTATACAATGATATAAACTGTAAACGGGATAGCCGACCAAGGATAAGGCTAAAGAGGTTTGGTGTACATATGGCAGGACTAAGGGGAGTGTTAGATAAACTAAGCTGTCCCTACACTCACCCTGAGTAAAGCCTCAGCCCAGGGACGTCCCCTGATGGTGGAGACTCCCCGTCCTCGTACCTGGACTGACTGCCCTAGGTATACCCTCCTCTCAGGTAAAAGATAAATACCCGGCTCCCCCGTATAGATAACGGATATTTACTGGGTCACAGTGGATTGATAACTGAAAAGACCACAGCCCACCAGGATAAAGAGACTGAAGAAAAAGTAAAGGTGCAGAGGAGATAAATCCTACAACACCGTGATGAGAAATCTAAAGAGACGTCACGATGCTCCAACGTCACCAGGCTATTTCTCACCACTACCCCGACGCGTTTCCCCTATTGCTAGGTTCATCAGGGGGTCAAACAGCAGTCATAGATAAACCGTTACTAAATAGATATTCAAGATAAAATCATGATATATATACAAGAAGCATAGAACCGGACACACAGATACTGACGTATGTAAGGCACCAAGCGGATCATTATATAAATCCCACTCAGAATCCTGGATAGTCAGACTGATAAGACGCCCATTTAGATAAGGGCAAAGACAGTATCCAGATGGATTTGCCTAGTGTGCCGGTCGCCTTCTATGCCTCCAGATGAACGGAGGCCGTCTCTTTATCCTGGTGGGCTGTGGTCTTTTCAGTTATCAATCCGCTGTGACCCAGTAAATATCCGTTATCTATACGGGGGAGCCGGGTATTTATCTTTTACCTGAGAGGAGGGTATACCTAGGGCAGTCAGTCCAGGTACGAGGACGGGGAGTCTCCACCATCAGGGGACGTCCCTGGGCTGAGGCTTTACTCAGGGTGAGTGTAGGGACAGCTTAGTTTATCTAACACTCCCCTTAGTCCTGCCATATGTACACCAAACCTCTTTAGCCTTATCCTTGGTCGGCTATCCCGTTTACAGTTTATATCATTGTATAATATGAGTTTTCACAGTTTTTTCACTGGTGAATCACGTTAGTGATAGTTTTTTATTAGAAATAATTAAAAGTTATATTTTAAAGGGTCATTTCTGCTGGAACACTTGAGAAAGACTGCATTGAGCGGTTGAAACGTTGCAAGGGGAATAAAAGATCCACCATTCTTTCACTTTATTCGGAGTGCTGCCTCATCCTTTGATGCTATACTTACGATAGCCGTGTGAGCCTGCGGCTGTGAGGATTACCTGCACCCACCTTCACTGGTCTTGTGCTGCTGTGGCCCTTTTTTTGCTTTTTTATATATATATTTGTGCTCGGATCGGCTCATGCTGAGAGGATACCCTACCTAAGCCTACCCTCCCCCGCCTACTAGAAGCAGCAGAGTTGTGCCGGAACTGCTTATAGAAGGGTAGCCTAAAGGGGGCTACCCCAATGATGAGCCCTGAAAGAAGGGAGGGCTCCTGGGTGGGTTGAAAGTGTTTGAACCGACAAGTGGGGGCAGGAGGGCCAGGTTTAAATAGTGCACGCCCCGCCTCCTCCTCACACAAATCCGGAACTCTCAATTGCCTACCACTTGTGCTCGGATCGGCTCATGCTGAGAGGATACCCTACCTAAGCCTACCCTCCCCCGCCTACTAGAAGCAGCAGAGTTGTGCCGGAACTGCTTATAGAAGGGTAGCCTAAAGGGGCCAAAAAGAACCATGCGTAGGAGTGTTGAAAAGCTTTAATAACAGAAATTACAACACCAACACTTGAAAAGCCAGTGACATTTCGTTATGCGGATCCGGAATGGGTCGGAACTCCAGCGACCCAACCGTTTAATAATATGTGCCGGCACCTTATGCAGGGACGCCGCGGCTGCCGCGCCAATGCGTGAGGAATGTCCTGTGATTGAGAGGGGATCGACCCTTGACCCTGCCAGCAGCACCCGAACGTATTTAAGAAAGACCGTGATGGTTAGCCGGGTATTACATAGTGCGAGTAAGGGAGAGGATGACGGCTCGGATTCAATGCTGAGGAGCCAAGCATCAAAGGCACGTACCGGACACCACCTGTTGGCCGTGGGGAAGTATCTGACCTCCACCGACTCCCCGGGCCGTGCCGTCTTGGATGAGGCCAAGGTGAGCACATAGATGGACCCGCGCCGGACGAGCTGACCCTTCTGCAAGCACCCGGCCAGCGTGTTGGCGCCCATGAGCTCACCTGCCCTGAGGAACCCATAGAAGGCCAGATGCAATGCTGTTACTATCAGCGCGCTAACCTGTGGGCCAAATGGTTCGCCCTGTAGTTTGTCTATCACCAACCTGAACAAGCGGCCAGTAAAGGGCTGACGCACCTGTCGTTTTGCGACAGACGTCTTGCGCAAACCCTTCAAGGCCGCTTTGATAGGGTGGGCAGAGAAAAGTGATGGTAGTTCCGGATATAGGCTGTACCGGTGGTGCTGAATACCTGCCAGATATAATTTGACCGTACTATAGGATAAGTGTAATTGAGAGTGGCAAAACCCAACAAAACCCAGTAGGTGAGTGATAGGCCCCAGGCCTGCGGCCGGGTAGGTATTTTCGTATTTCTGGAACAGGCGCCACGCTGTCTTATATACCCTCAGGGTATTGTGGGACAAGGACTTAGCCATCAGTGTCTTAGCTACGGTGAGATGCGAGACTAATCCAAGCGCAGCTGGGCCTGGTGTGGAATTGGTGTCGGCGAGAGATCTGCCCCTGGACAAACCTGAAAGAAAAGTGGAAAATTAAGGCAAGATAAGGCGTCTGCAGCGACATTGCGTTCTCCACTGATGTGCCTGCATACGAAACGAAAATTATTCATCAGAGACAACCAGACGAACCTCCTCACAAATGACATGACCAGTTTGGAACTAGACCTGCCCTTCATGACGATGTCCACAACTGCCGTATTGTCCGTGAGAAATAGTACCGTGCAGTTTCTCCACTGCTCGCCCCATGCCACTGCTGCCCCCACTAAGGGATATACCTCAAACAAGGCGGAACATGAAGAGAAACCTGGAATGGATGCGACCTCTGGCGGCCAAGGACCAGCGAACCAGTGGTTGCCGTGCAACGCGGCAAAGCCGACTGACGATGAGGCATCAGTGTGGACCACTGGAGACTGGTTCGAGACTACCGGAATGAATAGCGACACGCCATTCCAGTGTGTCAAAAACCTGTCCCACATCATCAGGTCGGCCATGGCCTCTGGACCTAACCGTACCATCTCGTTCTGTGCGCGGGCCTGTGGGAGCAGCGCCAAAAGCCTAGAGATGAAGGACCTGCCTTGGGGAATGATGCGCATGGCAAAATTGAGCATGCCTAACAGGGATTGCAGGTCCGCTCTGGAAGCTACTCTCACTTGAGCCCACCTATGCACGGCCTGCCTAATCCTATCTAATTTATCAGGTGGGAGACTCGCCTGCATGCGCACCGTGTCTAAACGTATCCCTAAAAAGGTGATGGTGGTGTCGGGGCCTTCTACTTTGTGAGAAGCTATTGGCACATTTAGGTCTGAAAATACTGTCTGCAAGCGCTGTAGGTCCTGAGGCTGCCGTGTCGAGGGCTCGACCAGAAGGAAGTCGTCCAGGTAATGCGTGACATGGCTGACCCTGAAGACGTCTGATAAGACCCAATGCAACGCGCTAGCCAACTGATCAAAGAGCCATGGACTTGACTTGGACCCGAAGGTCAGTTTGCTGGCAAAGTAGTACAGCCCTTGCCACTTTATCCCATGCCACTGCCAGAGTTCCGGTTGGATGGGGAGCAGTTTAAAGGCGTCTGTGATATCCGCCTTGGATAACCAGGCCCCTCTCCCGAACTTGAGTATGACCTCAATCGCCTCATCAATAGAGGCGTACCTCATGGAGAATTCTTCCGAGGGGATCAAGGAATTCAGACTGGGGACTGATAAGGAATGTGGGGCCGACAAATCGTACACCAATCTTTTTTTATTGGAAAATTTGCCTGTCACCACCCCGACCGGGTTAACCCTCCAGCAATCAAACGGAGGCTGCCGCACTGGGCCAATCACATAAGCCTTATCCAGCTCGATTTGGATTAATTGGGTGACCGTCTCGGGATCTCTGATAGCCGACGCCAAGTTCCCGCACTCGTGCGGGGCTTGCGGAAGAGCCAGCAAGCCTGTGTGGAAGCCGTACCGCAGACCGTTGAGCACCTATAGTACCCAAGCTGAATCTGGATGACCGGCTAAGAAACAGGCGAGGAGATCCACGTTAACCACGCTTAGTCATGCGTGATTCCCCCCTTTTTGCGTGCAAGCGACGCGGGGGTGAGCCCTGAAACACTGGGTACATAAGTGCAACAACCTGCATTGATTGTAGTGGCATATGGCATAATTGAAATTATTGCATAAAGGTGACTTACCGAGGTATTTCACCGGGCGCCCCAACTTGTCATTGGACGCGGAAGCCCTGCCTGCCGGCTGGATGGGGAGAACGCCTGACACGGAAGGCGCGGCTGTGCTACCGCTCTCTGAGCACCATCCGGCCGTGTGGGCGTAGGAACCGCAACCAGCGCAAGCCGGGGCCTTGAGGCCTGCAAAGTGGCGGCAAAATAACTCGGTATCCATCCGAGACCAGTCTACGACATATTTGCACTGAGCGAGTGTGGCCGCAGCCTTTACCGAGAAGGAGCGGTGGTACTCATAGAAGGCGGTGCCTCCATATTTATACCCCAGATCGACGACCTTGAATAAATATAGGTCAAGCTCCTCCCTCCTAAGGGGGCTAGCAGAGCACACCAAGTCTCGGTAAAGGCTGAATGCCAACACAAATTCGGCAACATTGAGTTTCCTGTTGAGCCTTGCGTCCCTAGACTTGAGCACAACAGAGACCTCTCCGCAGGAAATGGTCTTGTTGTCCGGGGCTTCGTGTGCCGGCACGAGCAGGGACGCTAAATTAATGTCTTTCCCTTCCAGAATATCCTGCCGGATATTGGGAGGAACAAAATGGGAAGGAGCTATGGTTGCGGAAAGGCTGGACCCACCCGCGCTGCGGATGCTGATGAGCTGGCGACAGACCCTGTCTGCAACACTGTGTTGAACGCTGCACAGCTGGCCCTCGACAGTCTCCAGCCTAGCCTGCATATCTGACACCGCTGTACCTATGGTGTTGACCGCAGCATGCAGCTCCGTTAGGGAAGTCAGAATGGCACTGAGGGACCCCTCATCTCGGCTAGGAGCCGCGGGTTGTGAAGTCAGAAGGTGGTGAAGTTCCGCCTTCCTCGCGGCGGCCGGGAACGGTATCCCCCTTCTTGATAATTCTGCCGTCAGCCTAGGGACGGTCCACAACCTTATCGGCAACTCCGCCGATCTCACGGACTGCTGCTCCCCGCTGTCCCGAGAAGATAAGGAACCCTCCGGAAGAAACTCCTGAGACATCTCCCTACTAAAAGAAATTCAAACTCAAGTAACCACATCAATGCTAATCACTATCTACTGGCCGGTCCAGACCGGCTCTGCCCCCGGGGGGGGGGGGACCTAGTGTCTGTGGCCAAGGGCCGACGGCGCCCACGGTCGTGACCAGAAGCGCTGCCAGGTCTGCCGCCTGGTCGGGCAGGGATTCTGAAGTCCGTAGTCAATGAGCAGGTCCGAGTATCGTAGTATTTGTGACCGTAGCCGGGATACGCGACTCCGCTGTTAACTGCCCGACTGTATATATATTTTTTTTTTTCGTGGCGTGACTGGGCCCCGCTGGGAGACTGAGGCCTGGCCGGGCCTAGCCTGTGACCGTGAAGTTGCATACCCAGGCTGTGTCTGGGCTGCGTGTGTGGCCGTGACGCCACCTCCCGCAGCTATCCCCACCCCGTGCCTGTGGTCAACGGGAGTGCGGCCGAGTCCGTGGTTGTGACCGCCTCGCACCTGCAGCCCCGAGGGGTCCCTGCATCGTAGTAGCGGTACCAGAATCCCTCCTACTGCTGTGGTAGTATTGCTGACGAGTATGACGTCGTGAGGTTACTGCGTGCCGTAGTGGCCGGCCTTGATAATGAGTCTGTAGTCGTAACGGATTTGTGCCTGCAGTCGTGGCAGGGCTTTAGAGCGGGTCTGTAGTCGTGACAGACTGATGCCTGCAGTCGTGGCAGGACTTTATAACGTGTCTGTAGTCGTGATAGACTGATGCCTGCAGTCGTGGCAGGGCTTTATAACGGGTCTGTAGTCGTGACAGACTGATGCCTGCAGTCGTGGCAGGACTTTATAACGTGTCTGTAGTCGTGACAGACTGATGCCTGCAGTCGTGGCAGGGCTTTATAAGGAGTCTGTAGTCGTGACAGACCTGGCAAAGCAACATTCCTCTCTGTACCAAAAATTTCTTTTTTTTTTTTTTTTCTTCTTTTCCTTTTTTTTTTTTTTCTCTTCCCCCCCAAAGGCCACGACTGTAGGCGCCCCCCTGTAATAGATGCGCCAGTGGCTGGACATAGTAGTCCACCATCCCCTGACCCCCAAGCCTATGGTTCCGCCCATGCATGCACCACCCCTAACTTACCTGGCGGCCATGACAGCCACAAACCCACAGTGTCGTAAGTATAGCCAACCACCTGTGGACCTGGATAAACAAGGACAGACATGTGAGTGAGCGCACGCCGGCTGGGTGACCCTTCACTCATGCCGCCGCTCCCTAGCTAACCACCGGACTATGGCGACTGCGCTTTAACCAACCTCCTGCCTCACCGTACGGCCTTACGGGCGGCAGGGCTGCGTGCGCAAGTGCAGTGGCCAGCCCCCCCCCTCCTTGAAGCCCACTATGTATTTGCTCTTCAACACATATTCCAAATATATTAAACACACACATTTTTTTTTTTTTTTTCCTTTTTCCCCTGCCCTAGTACCTAGCCACTGCCTGAGCAAGTGATGCCTGTACCTGGACTGCAATACCAGTGTGGGCCTGTAGGTGTCGCCCACTGACAAGCCAGGAGCTGCTGGAGCGCAGCAAGTCAGTGATCTGTGCTGTGGAGCCGACGGCCGGCGTGATCCGACGCTGCTGCGCCACAGGTGAGGGGTGCCCGCCTGGGGGACACTGTGTGTGGGAGCGGGAGTGCTTGGCGCCGGCCCTGGAGCGGGACGGGGTGCCTGTATGGGGGTGCCTAGAGCGGGAGTGTGTAAGTAAGCACGAGTATACACATAGAGAAAAACGGGAAATGTCACTGGGGGTGCCGGAAGCGATCGGGAGCGCCACATGTTTATCCAGTAGTCGCCAGCGCGGTTGGGGACCGGCAGCACGCTCGGCAGCCCCACATGTTAATACATCGCAAGACGGGTGTGCAACCACCCTGCCTACCTAGTCCCGTAGCGACGAGCCCGAGGCAACCGATCACCTGATCCTCCAGTGACGCACGCACGCACTTCTCTGGCACCAACCCACAAGCCGATTCGAAAGTGTTCGAACCGACAAGTGGGGGCAGGAGGGCCAGGTTTAAATAGTGCACGCCCCGCCTCCGCACTCTCAATTGCCTACCACACACATATATATATACAGTCATGTGAAAAAATTAGGACACCCTTTGAAAGCATGTGGTTTTTTGTAACATTTTTAATAAATGGTTATTTCATCTCCGTTTCAACAATACAGAGAGATTAAAGTAATCCAACTAAACAAAGAAAACTGAAGAAAAGTCTTTTCAAGATCTTCTGTAAATGTCATTCTACAAAAATGCCTATTCTAACTGAGGAAAAAGATAGGACACCCTCACATGTATTCCCTCTTAAATTGGCTCAGATCTCACACAGGTATATCACACCAGGTGCACATAATTAGTAGATCGTTACTCTGCATGTTGAATGAGGCTTGCCCTATTTAAACCTCAGACATTTAGTTTGGTGTGCTCCTGACTGTTGAAGTGAGAGTGAGCACCATGGTGAGAGCAAAAGAGCTGTCAGAGGACTTCATAAAAAAGATTGTAGCAGCCTATGAGTCTGGGAAGGGATTTAAAAAGATCTCAAAAGATTTTGAAATCAGCCATTCCACTGTCCGGAAGATAGTCTACAAGTGGAGGGCTTTCAAAACAACTGCCAACATGCCCAGGACTGGTCGCCCCAGCAAGTTCACCCCAAGAGCAGACCGCAAGATGCTAAAAGAGGTATCCAAAAACCCTAAAGTGTCATCTCGAGAACTACAGCAGGCTCTGGCTACTGTTGATGTAGAAGTACATGCCTCTACAATCAGAAAGAGACTGTACAAGTTTAACTTGCATGGGAGGTGTGCAAGGAGGAAACCTTTGCTTTCCAAGAGAAACATCGAGGCCAGACTGACATTTGCCAGCGATAAAGTTGACAAAGACCAGGACTTCTGGAATAATGTTCTTTGGACAGATGAGTCCAAAATTGAATTATTTGGACACAACAGCAGAGGACATGTTTGGCGTAAACCAAACACAGCATTCCAAGAAAAGAACCTCATACCAACTGTGAAGCATGGAGGTGGAAGTGTCATGGTTTGGGGCTGCTTTGCTGCAGCAGGACCTGGTCAGCTCACCATCATAGAATCCACGATGAATTCTACTGTGTATCAGAAGGTGCTTGAAGAACATGTGAGACCATCAGTTAGAAAATTAAAGCTGAAGCGGAACTGGACCATGCAACATGACAATGACCCAAAACATACTAGTAAATCAACCAAAGATTGGCTGAAAAAGAAGAAATGGAGAGTCCTGGAATGGCCAAGTCAAAGTCCAGATTTGAATCCCATTGAGATGCTGTGGGGTGACTTGAAAATGGCTGTACGTGCAAGAAACCCCTCAAACATCTCACAGCTGAAAAAGTTCTGCATTGAGGAGTGGGGTAAAATTTCCTCAGACCGATGTCGAAGACTGGTAGATGGCTACAAGAACCGTCTCACTGCAGTTATTTCAGCCAAAGGAGGTAACACTCGCTATTAGGGGCAAGGGTGTCCTATCTTTTTCCTCAGTTAGAATAGGCATTTTTGTAGAATGACATTTACAGAAGATCTTGAAAAGACTTTTCTTCAGTTTTCTTTGTTTAGTCGGATTACTTTAATCTCTCTGTATTGTTGAAACGGAGATGAAATAACCATTTATTAAAAATGTTACAAAAAACCACATGCTTTCAAAGGGTGTCCTAATTTTTTCACATGACTGTATATATATATATATATATATACAGTCATGGCAAAAAGTTTTGAGAATTAGATAAATATTGGAAATTGGAAAAGTTGCTGCTTAAGCTTTTATAATAGCAATTTGCATATACTCCAGAATGTTATGAAGAGTGATCAGATGAATTGCATAGTCCTTCTTTGCCATGAAAATTAACTTAATCCCAAAAAAAACTTTCCACTGCATTTTATTGCTGTCATTAAAGGACCTGCTGAGATCATTACAGTAATCGTCTTGTTAACTCAGGTGAGAATGTTGACGAGCACAAGGCTGGAGATCATTATGTCAGGCTGATTGGGTTAAAATGGCAGACTTGACATTAAAAGGAGGGTGATGCTTGAAATCATTGTTCTTCCATTGTTAACCATGGTGACCTGCAAAGAAACGCGTGCAGCCATCATTGCGTTGCATAAAAATGGCTTCACAGGCAAGGATATTGTGGCTACTAAGATTGCATCTCAATCAACAATTTATAGGATCATCAAGAACTTCAAGGAAAGAGGTTCAATTCTTGTTAAGAAGGCTTCAGGGCGTCCAAGAAAGAACTTCAAGGAAAGAGGTTCAATTCTTGTTAAGAAGGCTTCAGGGCATCCAAGGAAGTCCAGCAAGCGCCAGGATCGTCTCCTAAAGAGGATTCAGCTGCGGGATCGGAGTGCCACCAGTGCAGAGCTTGCTCAGGAATGGCAGCAGGCAGGTGGGAGCGCATCTGCACGCACAGTGAGGCGAAGACTTTTGGAAGATGGCCTGGTGTCAAGAAGGCCAGCAAAGAAGCCACTTCTCTCAAAAAAAAACCATCAGGGACAGATTGATCTTCTGCAGAAAGTATGGTGAATGGACTGCTGAGGACTGGGGCAAAGTCATATTCTCCGATGAAGCCTCTTTCCGATTGTTTGGGGCATTTGGAAAAAGGCTTGTCCGGAGAAGAAAAGGTGAGCGCTACCATCAGTCCTGTGTCATGCCAACAGTAAAACATCCTGAAACCATTCATCTGTGGGGTTGCTTCTCATCCAAGGGAGTTGGCCCACTCACAATTTTGCCCAAAAACACAGCCATGAATAAAGAATGGTACCAAAACACCCTCCAACAGCAACTTCTTCCAACAGTCCAAAAACAGTTTGGTGAAGAACAATACATTTTCCAGCACGATGGAGCACCGTGCCATAAGGCAAAAGTGATAACTAAGTGGCTCGGGGACCAAAACGTTGACATTTTGGGTCCATGGCCTGGAAACTCCCCAGATCTTAATCCCATTGAGAACTTGTGGTCAATCCTCAAGAGGCGGGTGGACAAACAAAAACCCACTAATTCTGACAAACTCCAAGAAGTGATTATGAAAGAATGGGTTGCTATCAGTCAGGAATTGGCCCAGAAGTTGATTGAGAGCATGCCCAGTCGAATTGCAGAGGTCCTGAAAAAGAAGGGCCAACACTGCAAATACTGACTCTTTGCATAAATGTCATGTAATTGTCGATAAAAGCCTTTGAAACGTGCGTGTAATTATATTTCACTACATCACAGAAACAACTGAAACAAAGATCTAAAAGCAGTTTAGCAGCAAACTTTGTGAAAACTAATTTCTCGTTCATTACATTGTGGGACACAGACCATGGGTATAGCTTAGAGATATTACTAGGAGGGACACTATGCAAAAAAAGAAGCTCCTCCTCCTCGGGCTATACCCCCAGGCACCTCCAGGAGAACTTCAGTCTTTGCTTAGTGTCCGTTCAAGGAGGTTGACGCTTATTCTTCTCCTGTTTGTTATTTTCTGTTTTCAGATGGGGACGCAGGTCAGCATTGCGCTTTCCTGGCCCCTGTGGAGTGTCTGCCACGGTCTTCTGAAGGTTCCTGGCTACCTCCTATTCCCCCACAGAAGAAAAGTGGATCCAGGCTCGACATGTTAGCTCTGGCATCCCACCAGCTGCTGGGACACCTGCTGCCTACCCTCCACCAGAGCACTGTTGTCCTAGGTTGGGGTCAGATGTCTGAAAAGGTGAATCCCTGCTGGTCTGGACATCGAGGGAGCATGCTGAGCAGATAAGTATTGCCTGCTTCAATCTCCCTCCTCTCTCTCCCCTCTCTTCATGTCGTCTGTCTGGCGCTCTGAGGCCGCCTGGGTGAGCTAGAAAAGGACCTGCTGAGGGCATTTTTTCCTATGGGAGGGGGCCTTCTGGGTAGGGCTGGTGATTCCTGCCTACAGTTAGGTGACTAGATATGCTTTTCCTACCTGCCTACAGTTCAACAGCAACTTGGTATCGGCAGAGGCAGGACGCCTCTGCAGATGGTGTATTCCTGATTCACTTAGACTATGGCCGCTGCGCTCTCTGCAGCTCCCGCCGGACTGCTCCTTCATATATTAACCCCCGCTGCGCCGTATCAGGCGAAGGGGTGTATTTTAAATCGCGCGCGCGCTTATTTCGCGCCGCAATGACGCGTTCAAGGGGGCAGAGCTTCGGCGTCCCGCTCTGTCTCTCCCTACGCCGGAGACTCTGCTGGATTGCGGCCGTGTAGCTCCTCAGTTCTCGGTGACCGGAGACTTCTGCTGTTGCCTGGGTGGTAGGAATTGCAGCAACCTGGTAGGAAAATCTGTTTACATTTGGAATCCATCATGCCTAAACCTGGGGCCCCTAAGTCTTCCAAGGCTTCCTCTCAGGCTCCACTGGGGTCATGTAAGATATGCCTTATGCCTTTTTCTGTCACTGGTTCCTGTGACTCATGCCCTGCTCCTGGACAGGATCGGCCTCCTTCTCTTGCTCAGCCCGGTCCTCCCTCTGCCCCTGCGGAACCAGCGGTACCCGCCTGGGCCTCCCCCATGTCTAATGCGGCAGCTGATCTGGCCTTAGTTGCCAAGGCAGCCATGTCCTTCATGGAGCGCATGGCGGCTACTACCCCAGTGGCATCCACCACTCCATCCCCTCTCAGTGACTCTCACAGAGGGCGTCTGACTTCTAAAAGGCAGCGTGAGCGGCAGCATTCCTCCTCGGATGACTCCGCTTCTCCCCCTTGCCTTGAGGCATGCCCGGTTGACTCTCCCCCTCTCAGGGAGCGCAAATCCGATGGGGAATTGTCCGGATCGGACGAAGTCACGGAGCGGGAACCCCTGCCTAAGCTTTCCACCATGGTAACCGAGTTGGTGGCAGCTGTCCGTGACACTTTTAATATACAAGGGGATTCTCCTCCCTCCACTAGTCGGGAGTTCTCCCTTTTTCCACCCAAGAAGCAGGAGTCCGCTGTGTTCCCTATTCATGAGGAATTCACTGCGGTCATATCAAAAGCTTGGGATCGAACTTATCAAAAATTTTCGGCCAACAAGCGTATGGATACGCTTTATCCTTTTCCAGCTGACACAGTGGAAAAGTGGACTTCTTCCCCTAAGGTAGATCCTCCGGTGGCCAGGTTAGCCAAGAACACGGCCCTTCCCGTCCTAGACGGTTCCTCTCTGCAGGATGCGGTGGACAGACGTTTGGATTCACTTTCCAAGTCCATCTTCTCCCTGGCGGGCGCTTCCCTGCGACCGGCCTTTGCGTCGGCTTGGGTCTTCAGAGCCCTTACGACGTGGTTGCAGCGCCACCACCAGGATCTGTCAGAGCAGGACGCCTCTACAGATACTCTGGATTTTATCATCCAGATGTCTCAAGCTTCTAAATATCTCTGTGAGGCTTCAATGGACATCGGCTCCCTCTTTGCCCGTTTTTCGGCCCTCTCGGTCATTCAGCGCAGGGAGGTCTGGTTGAAGGTGTGGGATGCTGATGCCTCATCCAAGCGTTCCCTCGCTAACCTTCCCTTTGAAGGGTCCAGGCTCTTTGGGGCTCAACTAGATGAATTCATTTCTGCCACAACTGGGGGCAAGAGCACTCATCTACCCCAGCCCAGGACCAAGCGTCCCTTTCGGTCTCGGCCTTCAGGTTTCCGGGGCCAGTCCTTTCGTCGCTTCTCCATTGCCAGGACGCCGTCGTCCTCATCAGCAGGGGGATCCCAGGACTCCCGCAAAAACCCTTTCTTCAAGCCCCAGCCCTCTTGGCGGCCTCGGGCGCAGTCAGCCTGTCCTCCTGCTCCCAAGCAACCCTCCGCATGAAGGGGTGCCCCCACCCCTCGTGGTGGGGGGCTGTCTGCTCTCCTTTCAACAGGTTTGGAGGGCTCACGTTCAGGGCGCCTGGGCTCTGGAAGTGGTGACGTCCGGTTACAAGTTGGAGTTCGCGTCCAGTCCACCGGAACGTTTTTTCCCTTCTCGCGTTCCGGGGGATCCGGCCAGGGCTGACCTCTTTTTTGCGGTCTCCTCTCTTCTGGACCGTGGTGTCATTTCCCCCGTTCCCCCAGAAGAGCAAGGGACAGGTTTTTACTCAAACCTGTTCGTTGTTCCAAAGAAAGAGGGGTCAGTGCGTCCGATCTTGGATCTAAAACTTCTCAACAAGTTTCTACGGGTGCGGAAGTTTCGCATGGAGTCCCTTCGCTCCGTTATTGCTTCTCTGCTTCCAGGAGAATTTCTCGCGTCTGTGGAAATTCAAGAAGCCTACTTGCACGTCCCTATTGCAGAGTCCCACCATCGCTTTCTGCGCTTTGCCATAGGGGGGCGTCATTACCAGTTCGTCGCCCTACCTTTTGGGTTGGCGACCGCCCCTCGAGTTTTTACAAAGATTCTGTCGCCTCTCATGGCGCTTCTTCGCACCAGGGGCATCTCTTTGTTACCATACCTAGACGACATCTTGATAAAAGCTCCGTCTCTTTCACAGGCCGAGGACAGCGTCCGAATCACTGTTCAATCCCTAAAACGGTTCGGGTGGCTGATCAATCTCCCCAAGTCCTCTCTGCACCCCTCCCAGAGACTCTCGTTCCTGGGGATGATCTTGGACACCTCAATTTCTCGGGTGTTTCTTCCGGATTCCAAGGCTTCCCAGATTCGTCTGGCAGTGGTGCTCCTTCTACGCTCTCCACGTCCCACCATTCGGGAGTGCATGCGGGTGCTGGGCCTTATGGTCTCTTCTTTCGAGGCGATTCCGTACGCCCAATTTCACACTCGTCCGCTACAACAGATGATCCTTGCCCTCTGGAACCAGAGCCCTCGGGGTCTAGACACTCCTGTTCGTCTGTCCCGGCAAGTTCGAGCGTCTCTCCCTTGGTGGCAGTCTTCCCTGAATCTATCGTCAGGAAAGTCCTTCCTTCCGTTCTCCTGGACGATAGTCACCACCGACGCCAGCATCATCGGTTGGGGAGGTGTTCTCCGGAACCTCACAGTTCAGGGTGTCTGGTCGACGGAGGAATCCCGTCTCCCGATAAACGTTTTGGAATTAAGGGCGATTTTCCACTCCCTCTCCCACTGGACTCCTCTCCTTGCAACTCGCCCGGTGCGTGTTCAGTCGGACAATGCCACGGCTGTGGCTTATGTCAACCATCAGAGCGGGACCCGCAGTCGGACAGTAATGCGGGAAGTAGCGAGGATCCTCTTATGGGCGGAGTCTCATGTTCCAGTATTGTCGGCAGTGTACATCCCGGGAGTCGACAATTGGACGGCGGATTTTCTGAGTCGCACCAAGGTGGATCCGGGAGAATGGTCTCTCCATCCGGAGGTGTTCGAGGACATCTGCCACCGATGGGGCCGTCCGGACGTAGATTTGATGGCTTCCCGGCTCAACCACAAGGTGCCGGTGTATCTAGCCCGCGCTCGAGACCCGCGGGCGGGCGGGGTGGATGCGCTGGTATCTCCATGGCAGCGGTTCAGCCTCCTTTACATCTTCCCTCCGATTCCTCTGTTGCCGAAGGTGCTGCGCAAGATCGAGGCGGAGGGGATACCAACCATTCTCGTCGCTCCGGATTGGCCTCGCCGCGCCTGGTTCTCCAGCGTTGCTCGTATGTTGGCGGACGTTCCGTGGCCTCTGCCCGACAGAGAGGATCTCCTGTCTCAGGGGACGCTCTTCCACCAGAATTCACGGCAACTGCGTTTAACGGCGTGGCTATTGAGACCTCTATCCTGAGGAAGAGAGGCTTCTCTGATGCGGTGGTGAGAACCATGATCAGGGCTCGGAAGCCGGCTTCTTCACGGATCTATTATCGCACCTGGAAGGCCTTTCTGTTTTTTTGTGAGAAATCGGGCTACCCGCCCCTACGTTTCTCTGTCCCAGTGGTGCTGTCCTTTCTCCAGTCCGGCCTCGACATGGGTCTGTCGCTCAGTTCTTTGAAGGGTCAGGTTTCTGCTTTGGCTATCTTTTTTCAGAGGTCCATTGCCTTTTTGGGACCTGTGAAAACCTTCCTGCAGGGGGTGGCGCATTCTGTTCCCACGTATGTGCCTCCCTTGCCCCCCTGGGATCTCAACTTGGTTCTGCTCGCCCTTCAGGCGGCGCCTTTTGAGCCTCTGAGGGAGGTCTCTCTGGTTTTACTCACCTGGAAGGTAGTTTTTCTGGTGGCCATAACCTCCATCAGGCAAGTTTCGGAGCTGGCCGCACTTTCCTGCCGGGAACCTTTTCTGGTCTTTCACCAGGATAAGGTGGTGCTCAGACCGGTGCCTTCTTTTTTGCCCAAGGTGGTTTCTCCCTTCCACCTTAACGAGGATCTTGTCCTGCCCTCTTTTTGTCCTTCTCCGGCGAACCCCAAGGAATGCGCTCTCCACTCCCTGGACATCGTCAGGGCTCTGAAGGTGTACCTGGGGGCTACCGCCTCCTTCCGGCGTTCAGACTCTCTCTTTGTGATTCCTGAAGGGTCACGTAAGGGCCTGGCGGCTTCCAAGGTCACAGTGGCGCGGTGGATCCGTTCCGCTATTGCTGCGGCCTATCACGCTCGTGGCCAGGTTCCGCCGTCGCGGATTACCGCACACTCCACAAGGGCAGTGGGAGCTTCCTGGGCTAGAAGCAATCGCGCATCCGTTTCCCAGTTGTGTAAGGCGGCCACTTGGTCGTCCTTACATACTTTCACAAAGTTTTATCAGTTACACTCTCTGGCCTCGGCTGATGCTGTTCTTGGGCGCAGGGTATTGCAGGCTGTGGTTCCTGTTTGACTGCTGGACGTTTATTCCTGGCGGTGTTGGATTTGTTCTTTTTTCCCACCCCATGGACTGCTTTGGGACGTCCCATGGTCTGTGTCCCCCAATAGAATGAACGAGAAAAGGAGATTTTTGTGAAACTCACCTGTAAAATATTTTTCTCGTCTTTTCCATTGGGGGACACAGCTCCCGCCCCTTTTTTGGTTTGCGCCCTATGGTGTGCGGTGTGATGGTTTCCATTGTGTTTTATTTCCGTTCTCCTTCTCCTACTGCTTTTGCAACGACTGAAGTTCTCCTGGAGGTGCCTGGGGGTATAGCCCGAGGAGGAGGAGCTTCTTTTTTTGCATAGTGTCCCTCCTAGTAATATCTCTAAGCTATACCCATGGTCTGTGTCCCCCAATGGAAAAGACGAGAAAAAGATTTTACAGGTGAGTTTCACAAAAATCTCCTTATTTGTGTCATTCTCAAAACTTTTGGTCACGACTGTACTATGCATTCTGTATTAAGAATGCTATTATTTTCCCTTATAACCATGTTATAAGGGAAAATAATAATGATCGGGTCTCCATCCCGATCGTCTCCTAGCAACTGTGCATGAAAATTGCACCGTATCCGCAGTTGCTTGTGGATGCTTGCGATTTTCACTCAGCCCCATTCACTTCTATGGGGCCTGCGTTGCGTGATAAACGCACAATATAGAGCATGCTGCAATTTTTACGCAACGCATAAGTGATGCGTGAAAATCACCGCTCATGTGCACAGCCCCATAGAAATTAATGGGTCCGGATTCAGTGCGGGTGCAATGCGTTCACCTCACGCATTGCACCCGCGCGGAAATCTCGCCCGTGTGAAAGGGGCCTAAGTTTGGCACAGAGAGTAAATGCATAGGGACCACTACCTGTGAGATAGGTATAACAGTCAACCTTACAAACGAAAGTCCTAAGCTCTTCAATGAGACTAATAGGCCAGATGACATCTGCTGGAAGGAAGGCTGTGATGTCCAGACAAAGGGAGCAATCCCCCAATCCATCGTGCTCTTACTCAGCGCCCGTGACCATCAGAAAAGTTCATCATGCACGGTGCTGACAGGTCCCTACTACTTTTTGTGTGGCTCTGCAGCTTACAAGGTGATTCCCTGTATATTGCCACTGATTGAGAGGATCTGCTATTGTGGAGGAGGGCAAGGATACAGGCCAGGAATCGCAGAGAGCTTTTTTCCTCCCATAATCAGGTGTGGGCATGGTCACCGGCTAGGACTGGGTGGGGGATTGAGTTAATGAAGCAACTGAGCAACTTCTCGTCCATTGTGGATGAGATGTTTAACGAGACCGTTGCAGCAGTGCGGGAGATCACAGAAGAACAAAAGCAGATGAAGACCCTCGTCTTACAGAAGAAGATGGTGCTGGATTATCTTTTATAGAGTTGAGCGAACACCTGGATGTTCGGGTTCGAGAAGTTCGGCCGAACTTCCCGGAAATGTTCGGGTTCGGGATCCGAATCCGACCCGAACTTCGTCCCGAACCCGAACCCCATTGAAGTCAATGGGGACCCAAACTTTTTGGCACTAAAAAGGCTGTAAAACAGCCCAGGAAAGGGCTAGAGGGCTACAAAAGGCAGAAAAATGTAGTTAAATCCCCTGCAAACAAATGTGGATAGGGAAATGAATTAAAATAAAAATAAAATA
The DNA here is from genome assembly GCF_905171765.1 of Bufo bufo. Classification (NCBI taxonomy): domain Eukaryota; kingdom Metazoa; phylum Chordata; class Amphibia; order Anura; family Bufonidae; genus Bufo; species Bufo bufo. Next base: position 32,928,689 of record NC_053392.1, on the reverse strand, counting down.
AATAAAAATTAACCAATATCAATTGGAGAGAGGTCCCATAGCAGAGAATCAGGCTTCATGTCAGCAGAGAATCAGTCTTCATGTCATAGCAGAGAATCAGGCTTCATGTCATAGCAAAGAATCAGGCTTCACATCACCCACCACTGGAACAGTCCATTGTCAGATATTTAGGCCCAGGCATCCAGGCAGAGGAGAGAGGTCCCATAGCAGAGATTCAGGCTTCATGTCAGCAGAGAATCAGTCTTCATGTCATAGAGGGGATCATGCTTCACGTCACCCAACATTGGAACAGTCCATTGTCATATAATTTAGGTCCCGACACCCAGACAGATGAGAGAGGTCCCATAACATAGAATCTGGCTTCATGTCAACAGAGAATCAGTCTTTATGTCATAGCAGAGAATCATAATTCACGTCACCCACCACTGGAACAGGCCATTGTCATATATTTTTAGGCCCCGGCACCCAGACAGAGGATAGAGGTCCCATAACAGAGATTCAGGCTTCATGTCAGCAGAGAATCAGTCTTCATGTCATAGCAGAGAATCAGGCTTCATGTCACCCACCACTGGAACAGGCCACTGTCAGATATTTTTAGGCCCCGGCACCCAGACAGAGGATAGAGGTCCCATAACAGAGATTCAGGCTTCATGTCAGCAGAGAATCAGTCTTCATGTCATAGCAAAGAATCAGGCTTCATGTCACCCACCACTGGAACAGGCCACTGTCAGATATTTTTAGGCCCCGGCACCCAGACAGAGGAGAGAGGTCCCATAACATAGAATCTGGCTTCATATCAGCAGAGAATCAGTCTTCATGTCATAGCAGAGAATCATAATTCACGTCACCCAACAATGGAACAGTCCATTGCCATATAATTTAGGCCCTGGCACCCAGACAGAGGAGAGAGGTCCCATAACAGAGATTCAGGCTTCATGTCAGCGACTCAGCAGAGAATCAGTCTTCATGTCATAGCAGAGAATCAGGCTTCATGTCACCCACCACTGGAACAGGCCACTGTCAGATATTTTTATGCCCCGGCACCCAGACAGAGGAGAGAGGTCCCATAACAGAGATTCAGGCTTCATGTCAGCAGAGAATCAGTCTTCATGTCATAGCAGAGAATCAGGCTTCACGTCACCCACCACTGGAACAGTCCATTGTCATATATTTAGGCCCCGTCACCCAGACAGAGGAGAGAGGTCCCATAGCAGAGAATCTGGCTTCATGTCAGCAGAGAATCAGTCTTCATGTCATAGCAGAGAATCATGCTTCACGTCACCCACCACTGGAACAGTCCATTGTCACATATTTAGGCCCAGGCACCCAGGCAGAGGAGAGAGGTCCCAAAGCAGAGAATCTGGTTTCATGTCAGCAGAGAATCAGTCTTCATGTCATAGCAGAGAATCATGCTTCACGTAACCCAACATTGGAACAGTCCATTGTCATATAATTTAGGCCCCGGCACCCAGACAGAGGAGAGAGGTCCCATAACAGAGATTCAGGCTTCATGTCAGCGACTCAGCAGAGAATCAGTCTTCATGTCATAGCAGAGAATCAGGCTTCATGTCACCCACCACTGGAACAGGCCACTGTCAGATATTTTTAGGCCCCGGCACCCAGACAGAGGAGAGGTTCATTCAACTTTGGGTTGCCCCGCAATATAATGGTAAAATTAAAATAAAAATAGGATTGAATGAGGAAGTGCCCTGGAGTACAATAATATATGGTTAAGGGGAGGTAGTTAATGTCTAATCTGCACAAGGGATGGACAGGTCCTGTGGGATCCATGCCTGGTTCATTTTTATGAACGTCAGCTTGTCCACATTGGCTGTAGACAGGCGGGTGCGTTTGTCTGTAATGACGCCCCCTGCCGCGCTGAATACACGTTCAGACAAAACGCTGGCCGCCGGGCAGGCCAGCACCTCCAAGGCATAAAAGGCTAGTTCTGGCCACGTGGACAATTTGGAGACCCAGAAGTTGAATGAGGCCGAACCATCAGTTAGTACGTGGAGGGGTGTGCACAGGTACTGTTCCACCATGTTAGTGAAATGTTGCCTCCTGCTAACACGTTCCGTATCAGGTGGTGGTGCAGTTAGCTGTGGTGTGGTGACAAAACTTTTCCACATCTCTGCCATGCTAACCCTGCCCTCAGAGGAGCTGGCCGTGACACAGCTGCGTTGGCGACCTCTTGCTCCTCCTCTGCCTTCGCCTTGGGCTTCCACTTGTTCCCCTGTGACATTTGGGAATGCTCTCAGTAGCGCGTCTACCAACGTGCGCTTGTGCTCGCGCATCTTCCTATCACGCTCCAGTGCAGGAAGTAAGGTGGGCACATTGTCTTTGTACCGTGGGTCCAGCAGGGTGGCAACCCAGTAGTCCGCACACGTTAAAATGTGGGCAACTCTGCTGTCGTTGCGCAGGCACTGCAGCATGTATTCGCTCATGTGTGCCAGGCTGCCCAGAGGTAAGGACAAGCTGTCCTCTGTGGGAGGCGTATCGTCATCGTCCTGCGTTTCCCCCCAGCCACGCACCAGTGATGGGCCCGAGCTGCGTTGGGTGCCACCCCGCTGTGAACATGCTTCATCCTCATCCTCCTCCACCTCCTCCTCGTCCTCCTCGTCCTCCAGTAGTGGGCCCTGTCTGGCCACATTTGTACCTGGCCTCTGGTGTTGCAAAAAACCTCCCTCTCAGTCACTTCGAAGAGACTGGCCTGAAAGTACTAAAAATGACCCCTCTTCCTCCTCCTCCTCCTGGGCCACCTCCTCTTCCATCATCGCCCTAAGTGTTTTCTCAAGGAGACATAGAAGTGGTATTGTAACGCTGATAACGGCGTCATCGCCACTGGCCATGTTGGTGGAGTACTCGAAACAGCGCAACAGGGCACACAGGTCTCGCATGGAGGCCCAGTCATTGGTGGTGAAGTGGTGCTGTTCCGCAGTGCGACTGACCCGTGCGTGCTGCAGCTGAAACTCCACTATGGCCTGCTGCTGCTCGCACAGTCTGTCCAGCATGTGCAAGGTGGAGTTCCACCTGGTGGGCACGTCGCATATGAGGCGGTGAGCGGGAATGCCGAAGTTACGCTGTAGTGCAGACAGGCGAGCAGCGGCAGGATGTGAACGCCGGAAGCGCGAACAGACGGCCTGCACTTTATGCAGCAGCTCTGACATGTCGGGGTAGTTGCGAATGAACTTCTGCACCACCAAATTCAGCACATGCGCCAGGCAAGGGATGTGCGTCAAACCGGCTAGTCCCAGAGCTGCAATGAGATTTCGCCCATTATCACACACCACCAGGCCGGGCTTGAGGCTCACTGGCAGCAACCACTCGTCGGTCTGTTGTTCTATACCCCGCCACAACTCCTGTGCGGTGTGGGGCCTGTCCCCCAAACATATGAGTTTCAGAATGGCCTGCTGACGTTTACCCCGGGCTGTGCTGAAGTTGGTGGTCAAGGTGTGTGGCTGACTGGATGAGCAGGTAGAAGAAGAGGAGGAGGAAGCTGAGTAGGAGGAGGAGGAGACAGGAGGCAAAGAATGTTGCCCTGCGATCCTTGGCGGCGGAAGGACGTGCGCCAAACAGCTCTCCGCCTGGGGCCCAGCCACCACTACATTTACCCAGTGTGCAGTTAGGGAGATATAGCGTCCCTGGCCGTGCTTACTGGTCCACGTATCTGTGGTTAGGTGGACCTTGCCACAGATGGCGTTGCGCAGTGCACACTTGATTTTATCAGATACTTGGTTGTGCAGGGAAGGCACGGCTCTCTTGGAGAAGTAGTGCCGGCTGGGAACAACATACTGTGGGACAGCAAGCGACATGAGCTGTTTGAAGCTGTCTGTGTCCACCAGCCTAAATGACAGCATTTCATAGGCCAGTAGTTTAGAAATGCTGGCATTCAGGGCCAGGGATCGAGGGTGGCTAGGTGGGAATTTACGCTTTCTCTCAACTGTTTGTGAGATGGAGAGCTGAACGCTGCCGTGTGACATGGTTGAGATGCTTGGTGACGCAGGTGGTGGTGTTGGTGGTACATCCCATGTTTGCTGGGCGGCAGGTGCCAACGTTCCTCCAGAGGCGGAGGAAGAGGCCGAGGCGGCAGCAGCAGAAGAGGCGGCAGCAGCAGAAGAGGTAGCAGGGGGAGCCTGAGTGACTTCCTTGTTTTTAAGGTGTTTACTCCACTGCAGTTCATGCTTTGCATGCAGGTGCCTGGTCATGCAGGTTGTGCTAAGGTTCAGATTGTTAATGCCTCGCTTCAGGCTCTGATGGCACAGCGTGCAAACCACTCGGGTCTTGTCGTCAGCACATTGTTTGAAGAAGTGCCATGCCAGGGAACTCCTTGAAGCTGCCTTTGGGGTGCTCGGTCCCAGATGGCGGCGGTCACTAGCAGGCGGAGTCTCTTGGCGGCGGGTGTTATGCTTTTGCCCACTGCTCCCTCTTTTGCTACGCTGTTGGCTCGGTCTCACCACTGCCTCTTCCTCCGAATTCTGAAAGTCAGTGGCACGACCTTCATTTCATGTGGGGTCTAGGACCTCATCGTCCCCTGCATCGTCTTCCACCCAGTCTTCCTCCCTGACCTCCTATTCAGTCTGCACACTGCAGAAAGACGCAGCAGTTGGCACCTGTGTTTCGTTATCATCAGTGACGTGCTGAGGTGGTATTCCCATGTCCTCATCATTAGGAAACATAAGTGGTTGTGCGTTAGTGCATTCTATCTCTTCCACCCCTGGGGAAGGGCTAGGTGGATGCCCTTGGGAAACCCTGCCAGCAGAGTCTTCAAACAGCATAAGAGACTGCTGCATAACTTGAGGCTCAGACAGTTTCCCTGATATGCATGGGGGTGATGTGACAGACTGATGGGCTTGGTTTTCATGCGCCATCTGAGCGCTTTCTGCAGAAGACTGGGTGGGAGATAATGTGAACGTGCTGGATCCACTGTCGGCCACCCAATTGACTAATGCCTGTACCTGCTCAGGCCTTACCATCCTTAGAACGGCATTGGGCCCCACCAAATATCGCTGTAAATTCTGCTGGCTTCTGGGACCTGAGGTAGCTGGTTTACTAGGACGTGTGGCTGTGGCAGAACGGCCACGTCCTCTCCCAGCACCAGAGGGTCCACTAACACCACCACGACCATGTCCGCGTCCGTGTCCCTTACTAGATGTTTTCCTCATTGTTACCGTTCACCACAATAAGAAAAATATTATTTGGCCCAATGTATTGAATTCAAATTCAGGCCTTTTTTTACAGACACCTAACACTATCTGGCTATCTATTTAGGTACCGTATTACACTAATAAAGGCACAGCAGTAACGACAGATTTAGCTGAATATAAATTTGAGGCCTAGTATTTAGGCGCTGGATGACAGGTATACGTTTACGGACAGAATTAGACTTGGAATTGCACAGTAGCGTGTGTGTGAAGTTATTGAGAATAACCCTATCTGCACCTTGAATCTTATATACCCTTTTAGGGATAGATTTAAAGTAGGCCTGATACAGCAGAAACCACTAATTTAGAGAATTGCAAAATTGGGAATTGTATTTCAACCCAGAACAGAAACTGTGCTTTGACGGACACTAAATAACTTGACCAGCTACTGCAATAATGACAGATTTGGATGAATATAAATTTGAGGCCTATTTTTTAGGCGCTGGGTGACAGGTATACGTTTACACACAGAATTAGACTTGGATATGCACAGTAGCGTGTGTATGAAGTTATTGAGAATGACCCTATCAGCACCTTGAATCTAATATACCCTTTTAGGGATAGATTTAAATAACCACACTATTGATGGTTAAATGGACTTGGTGGCAGCTTGCCCTTGATGTAGGATATAGCCAAAAAATAACCACACTATTGATGGTTAAATGGACTTGGTGGCAGCTTGTGCTGGCGCACCACAAGCCACAAAATGGCCGCCGATCACCCCAGAAAAAATGACTGAAAAACGCTCTGGGCAGCCTAAAAACAGTGAGCAATTGAATAGCAGCAGTTCAATGATCCACAGCTGTAGATTGATCTCTGTCTTAAGTGTTTTGGAGGAGTTAATCACTGCCTAATCTCGCCCTAACGTCGCAGCTGCAACCTCTCCCTACACTTGTAACAGCAGAGTAACGTGCAGCGCTACGTGACCCAAGCTTATATAGAGGCTGGGTCACATGCTGCACTGGCCAATCACAACCATGCCAATAGTAGGCATGGCTGTGATGGTCTCTTGGGGCAAGTAGTATGACGCTTGTTGATTGGCTGCTTTGCAGCCTTTCAAAAAGCGCCAAGAAAGCGCCGAACACCGAACCCGAGCCCAAACTTTTACGAAAATGTTCGGGTTTGGGTCCGTGTCACGGACACCCCAAAATTCGGTACGAACCCGAACTATACAGTTCGGGTTCGCTCATCACTAATCTTTTAGCTTCCAAGGGGGGTTTCCGTGAGTTTATAGAAGAGGACTGCTGTACTTGGATCACAGATACCAGTGATAAGGTCCAGGCCCATATGGATAAGGTCAGTATACTTTAGGGCAGAGCAAGGGCTATTCACCGGGTCACTCTGTGGTCTCCTGATGCTGCTGCCACCTCCACACTATGTCACCTTGCCACTCTGTGGTCTGCTGATTCTGCTGTTACCTCACATTATGTCACCTTGCCACTCTGTGGTCTCCTGCTGCTGCTGCCACCTCCACACTCGGCCACCTAAACCACTCTGTGGTCTGCTGATGCTGCTGCCACCTCCCCATTCTGTCACTGGGTCACTCTATGGCCTCATGATGCTGCTGCCACCACCACACTATGTTACCTTGCCACTCTGTGGTCTCCTGATGCTGCTGTCACCTCCACACTATGTCACCTTGCCACTCTGTGGTCTCCTGATTTTGCTGTCATCTCCACACTATGTCACGTTGCCACTCTGTGGTCTTCTAATGCTGCTGCCACCTGAACACCATGTCACGTTGCCACTCTGTGGTCTCCTGATGCTGCTGCCACCTCCACACTGTCATTATGCCACTCTCTGGCCTCCTCCAGATGCTGCTGCTGCCACCTCCACACTCTGTCATTGTGCCACTTTGTGGCCTCCTGATGTTGCCGCCACCTCCACACTATGTCATTATGCCACTCTGTGGCCTCCTGATTCTGCTGCCACCTCCACACTATGTCACCAGGTCACTCTGTGGTCTCCTGATACTGCTGCCGCCTCCACACTATGTTATCTTGCCACTCTGTGGTCTCCTGATGCTGCTGTCGCCTCCACACTATGTCACCTTGCCACTCTGTGGTCACCCGATTCTGCTGTCATCTCCACACTATGTCACCTTGCCACTCTGTGGTCTTCTAATGCTGCTGCCACCTCAACACTATGTCACCTTGCCACTCTGTCGTCCCCTGATGCTTATGCCACCTCCACACTGTCATTATGCCACTCTCTGGCCTCCTCCTGATGCTTCTGCTGCCACCACCTCCACACTTTGTCATTGTGCCACTCTGTGGCCTCCTGATTTTGCCGCCACCTCCACACTCTGTCATTATGCCTCTCTGTGGCCTCCTGATTCTGCTGCCACCTCCACACTATGTCACCAGGTCACTCTGTGGTCTCCTGATGCTGCTGCCACCTCCACACTATGTTTTCTTGCCACTCTGTGGTCTCCTGATGCTGATGTCACCTCCACACTATGTCACCTTGCCACTCTGTGGTCTCCTGATGCTGCTGTCAGCTCCACACTATGTCACCTTGCCACTCTGTAGTATCCTGATTCTGCTGTTACCTTACATTATGTCACCTTGCCACTTTGTGGTCTCATGATGCTGCTGCTACCTCCACACTATGTTACCTTGCCACTCTGTGGTCTCCTGATGCTGCTGTCACCTCCACACTATGTCACCTTGCCACTCTGTGGTCTCCTGATTCTGCTGTCATCTCCACACTATGTCACCTTGCCACTCTGTGGTCTTCTAATGCTGCTGCCACCTCAACACTATGTCACCTTGCCACTCTGTGGTCTCCTGATGCTGATGACACCTCCCCACTCTGTCACTGGGTCACTCTATGGCCTCATGATGCTGCTGCCACCTCCACACTATGTTACCTTGCCACTCTGTGGTCTCCTGATGCTGCTGTCACCTCCACACTATGTCACCTTGCCACTCTGTGGTCTCCAGATTCTGCTGTCATCTCCACACTATGTCACCTTGCCACTCTGTGGTCTTCTAATGCTGCTGCTACCTCAACACTATGTCACCTTGCCACTCTGTGGTCTCCTGATGCTGCTGCCACCTCCACACTGTCATTATGACACTCTCTGGCCTCCTCCTGATGCTGCTGCTGCCGCCACCTCCACACTCTGTCATTATGCTGCTCTGCGGCCTCCTGATTCTGCTGCCACCTCCACACTATGTCACCAGGTCACTCTGTGGTCTCCTGATGCTGCTGAAACCTCCACACTTTGTCAGCTTGCCACTCTGTGGTCTCCTGATGCTGCTGTCACCTCCACACTATGTCAGCTTGCCACCCTGTGGTCTCCTGATTCTGCTGCCACCTCCACACTCTGTCATTATGCCGCTCTGCGGCCTCCTGATTCTGCTGCCACCTCCACACTATGTCACCAGGTCACTCTGTGGTCTCCTGATGCTGCTGAAACCTCCACACTTTGTCAGCTTGCCACTCTGTGGTCTCCTGATGCTGCTGTCACCTCCACACTATGTCAGCTTGCCACCCTGTGGTCTCCTGATGCTGCCACCACCTCCACACTCTGTCATTGTGCCACTCTGTGGCCTCCTGATAGTGCCGCCACCTCCACACTGTTATTGTGCCGCTCTGTGGCCTCCTGATTTTGCTGCCACCTCCATACTGTCATTGTGACACTCTGTGGTCTCCTCCTGATGCTGCCATCACCTCCAGACTCCGTCATTGGGCCACTCTGTGGTCTCCTTATGCTGCTTCCAGCTCACCACTATGTCATTGGGCCTCTCTGTGGACTTCATGCTGTTCCCACCCTCCACATTTTATGACTGGGCAACTATTTTGCCTTTAGGCCTGGCTGACATCATCATTTATTTGACCCTTCTTCAGATCTGTCAGAAGGAAGGAAAAATGAGACGCACAAATGATCTTGTCTGTGTAGCGGCTAAAAGGCCTGTATGGTCCCATCAGAATTGTCTTGTGATTTGGTAGCCAAAAGCAGGAGTGGGTACAAAACACAGAAGACATGCAAATATTCCATTCACGTGTCATCTCTGTTTTGGATCCACTCCTGTTTTTTACAGACCAAATGCTGACCGAGTGAAGGTGAATGATCAACAGGCAGAATCAGTTTTTTGGGGGTTATTGTTCTGATGGATCAGAGGAAGGGCAAAATAATCAGTGACGTCAACACAAACTTATTGCTGACACCCTCTCCGCTCTGTCGGGGAACTCTACTTGTATAAGCGTTTAAAGGAACAGGCTCTGTAGACATCTATGTGGAATCAGCTGACAACGGTGTAAAAGGAGTGTGCTTCTTCTTGGTGCTAACATCGACCTGTAAGGTTGAGTTCATACTTGAGTTATTTGGTCAGTTTTGGCCCCGTGACTGCCCAAATAAGTAAAGTGTGCAGTGATTCTAAGAGCGACTCCTGTCATCTGCATGTCATACTGACTCACAGTATTATTTTACTACCACAGTGGACTCCCTATGCGTGTTACTGCAAGGCACAGTGTTCTACACCACTATAAAGGCTCTCTGCAACCAGGAAATAGCCGTTTTTTAACGCGATTCGCAGCAAATAAGTTCGGATCGAACCAAATTTTTTCAAAAATTCGGTGAACCGGCCGAATCAAATTTGTGAAAAATTTGCTTATCTCTAGTTCTGAATAAAACAGATCCTACGTGAACATTGGCTGTGTCTTACACAGGGGCCAGCAGACGGCTCCATCAGTGGCAGCGCTGCCAGTGTCCAGTTGCTGGGACAATTAGACCAGACTCTGCAAGCAGGAGAGCCGGCCAGTTGGCGGCCAAGCTGGCATGTCTGGTGTAGTGACGTCAGGGGTTACATGACTGGTAGCGCTGGATATTTTAAGCAATCAACTGCTGGCCACAGTTGCCTGTGATTGGTTTTTCTTTGGAGATTCACATTAGCCTTACTTTACAGCTCTGGACCTTTGCTTTGGATTCTGACACTGACCCTTTGCCTGATGACTTGGACCCTGAGGTGACTTCCTGGTATAGACCCCTGGCTTTTCTATTATTTCTGGTTACTGTTCTCTGACTCCTGTCTGTCTCTCCTGATATTGACTTTGGCATGATTTGCTTACTGGTTTGTGTCTCCTAATTATATGGGTTTTTTCTCACCTGGTCTGACCGGGCGTGTCTGTTTCAGCTTGCTTTGGTTCTATTCAGTTTTTACCGATCTGTTACTAGTTTATTGTTTTGTCCCCTTGGAATCTTCCTGTATAGGCCCCAGAACTTTATTAACCACCTCCGGACCGCCTAACGCAGGATCGCGTTCCGGAGGTGGCAGCGCTGCGCACAGTCACGCATATATGCGTCATCTCGCGATGGCCGAGATTTCCTGTGAACGCGCGCACACAGGCGCGCGCGCTCACAGGAACGGAAGGTAAGAGAGTTGATCTCCAGCCTGCCAGCGGCGATCGTTCGCTGGCAGGCTGGAGATGTGTTTTTTTTAACCCCTAACAGGTATATTAGACGCTGTTTTGATAACAGCGTCTAATATACCTGCTACCTGGTCCTCTGGTGGTCCCCTTTGTTTGGATCGACCACCAGAGGACACAGGTAGCTCAGTAAAGTAGCACCAAGCACCACTACACTACACTACACCCCCCCCCCCGTCACTTATTAACCCCTTATTAGCCCCTGATCACCCCTGATCACCCCATATAGACTCCCTGATCACCCCCCTGTCATTGATTTCCCCCCTGTCATTGATCAACCCCCTGTAAAGCTCCATTCAGACGTCCGCATGATTTTTACGGATCCACTGATAGATGGATCGGATCCGCAAAACGCATCCGGACGTCTGAATGAAGCCTTACAGGGGCGTGATCAATGACTGTGGTGATCACCCCATATAGACTCCCTGATCACCCCCCTGTCATTGATTACCCCCCTGTCATTGATTACCCCCCTGTAAAGCTCCATTCAGATGTCCGCATGATTTTTACGGATGCACTGATAGATGGATCCGATCCGCAAAACGCATCCGGACGTCTGAATGAAGCCTTACAGGGGCATGATCAATGACTGTGGTGATCACCCCATATAGACTCCCTGATCACCCCCCTGTAAAGCTCCATTCAGATGTCCGCATGATTTTTACGGATGCACTGATAGATGGATCCGATCCGCAAAACGCATCCGGACGTCTGAATGAAGCCTTACAGGGGCATGATCAATGACTGTGGTGATCACCCCATATAGACTCCCTGATCACCCCCCTGTAAAGCTCCATTCAGATGTCCGCATGATTTTTACGGATCCACTGATAGATGGATCTGATCTGCAAAACGCATCCGGACGTCTGAATGAAGCCTTAAAGGGGCATGATCAATGACTGTGGTGATCACCCCATATAGACTCCCTGATCACCCCCCTGTAAAGCTCCATTCAGATGTCCGCATGATTTTTACGGATGCACTGATAGATGGATCCGATCCGCAAAACGCATCCGGACGTCTGAATGAAGCCTTACAGGGGCATGATCAATGACTGTGGTAATCACCCCCCTGTCATTGATTACCCCCCTGTAAAGCTCCATTCAGATGTCCACATGATTTTTACGGATGCACTGATAGATGGATCGGATCCGCAAAACGCATCCGGACGTCTGAATGAAGCCTTACAGGGGCATGATCAATGACTGTGGTGATCACCCCATATAGACTCCCTGATCACCCCCCTGTAAAGCTCCATTCAGATGTCCGCATGATTTTTACGGATGCACTGATAGATGGATCCGATCCGCAAAACGCATCCGGACGTCTGAATGAAGCCTTAAAGGGGCATGATCAATGACTGTGGTGATCACCCCATATAGACTCCCTGATCACCCCCCTGTCATTGATTACCCCCCTGTAAAGCTCCATTCAGATGTCCGCATGATTTTTACGGATGCACTGATAGATGGATCGGATCCGCAAAACGCATCCGGACGTCTGAATGAAGCCTTACAGGGGCATGATCAATGACTGTGGTGATCACCCCATATAGACTCCCTGATCACCCCCCTGTAAAGCTCCATTCAGATGTCCGCATGATTTTTACGGATGCACTGATAGATGGATCCGATCCGCAAAACGCATCCGGACGTCTGAATGAAGCCTTAAAGGGGCATGATCAATGACTGTGGTGATCACCCCATATAGACTCCCTGATCACCCCCCTGTAAAGCTCCATTCAGATGTCCGCATGATTTTTACGGATGCACTGATAGATGGATCCGATCCGCAAAACGCATCCGGACGTCTGAATGAAGCCTTACAGGGGCATGATCAATGACTGTGGTGATCACCCCATATAGACTCCCTGATCACCCCCCTGTAAAGCTCCATTCAGATGTCCGCATGATTTTTACGGATGCACTGATAGATGGATCCGATCCGCAAAACGCATCCGGACGTCTGAATGAAGCCTTACAGGGGCATGATCAATGACTGTGGTGATCACCCCCCTGTCATTGATTACCCCCCTGTAAAGCTCCATTCAGATGTCCGCATGATTTTTACGGATGCACTGATAGATGGATCCGATCCGCAAAACGCATCCGGACGTCTGAATGAAGCCTTACAGGGGCATGATCAATGACTGTGGTTATCACCCCATATAGACTCCCTGATCACCCCCCTGTCATTGATCACCACCCCTGTCATTGATCACTCCCCCTGTCATTGATCACCCCCCTGTCATTGATCACCCCCCTGTCATTGATCACCCCCCTGTCATTGATCACCCCCCCTGTCATTGATCACCCCCCTGTCATTGATCACCCCCCTGTCATTGATCACCCCCCCTGTCATTGATCACCCCCCCTGTCATTGATCACCCCTCTGTAAGGCTCCATTCAGACATTTTTTTGGCCCAAGTTAGCGGAATTTTTTTTTTTTTCTTACAAAGTCTCATATTCCACTAACTTGTGTCAAAAAATAAAATCTCACATGAACTCACCATACCCCTCACGGAATCCAAATGCGTAAAATTTTTTAGACATTTATATTCCAGACTTCTTCTCACGCTTTAGGGCCCCTAGAATGCCAGGGCAGTATAAATACCCCACATGTGACCCCATTTCGGAAAGAAGACACCCCCAGGTATTCCGTGAGGGGCATATTGAGTCCATGAAAGATTGAAATTTTTGTCCCAAGTTAGCGGAACGGGAGACTTTGTGAGAAAAAAATTAAAAATATCAATTTCCGCTAACTTGTGCCAAAAAAAATAAATTTCTATGAACTCGCCATGCCCCTCATTGAATACCTTGGGGTGTCTTATTTCCAAAATGGGGTCACATGTGGGGTATTTATACTGCCCTGGCATTCTAGGGGCCCCAAAGCGTGAGAAGAAGTCTGGTATCCAAATGTCTAAAAATGCCCTCCTAAAAGGAATTTGGGCACCTTTGCGCATCTAGGCTGCAAAAAAGTGTCACACATCTGGTATCGCCGTACTCAGGAGAAGTTGGGGAATGTGTTTTGGGGTGTCATTTTACATATACCCATGCTGGGTGAGAGAAATATCTTGGTCAAATGCCAACTTTGTATAAAAAAATTGGAAAAGTTGTCTTTTGCCAAGATATTTATCTCACCCAGCATGGGTATATGTAAAATGACACCCCAAAACACATTCCCCACCTTCTCCTGAGTACGGCAATACCAGATGTGTGACACTTTTTTGCAGCCTAGGTGGGCAAAGGGGCCCATATTCCAAAGAGCACCTTTCGGATTTCACTCGTCATTTTTTACAGAATTTGATTTCAAACTCCTTACCACACATTTGGGCCCCTAGAATGCCAGGGCAGTATAACTACCCCACAAGTGACCCCATTTTGGAAAGAAGAGACCCCAAGGTATTCGCTGATGGGCATAGTGAGTTCATGGAAGTTTTTATTTTTTGTCACAAGTTAGTGGAATATGAGACTTTGTATGAAAAAAAAAAAAAAAAAATCATCATTTTCCACTAACTTGTGACAAAAAATAAAAAATTCTAGGAACTTGCCATGCCCCTCACGGAATACCTTGGGGTGTCTTATTTCCAAAATGGGGTCACTTGTGGGGTAGTTATACTGCCCTGGCATTCTAGGGGCCCAAATGTGTGGTAAGTAGGTAAATGACCTGTGAAATCCTAAAGGTGCTCTTTGGAATATGGGCCCCTTTGCCCACCTAGGCTGCAAAAAAGTGTCACACATCTGGTATCTCCGTACTCAGGAGAAGTTGGGCAATGTGTTTTGGGGTGTCATTTTACATATACCCATGCTGGGTGAGAGAAATATCTTGGCAAAAGACAACTTTTCCCATTTTTTTATACAAAGTTGGCATTTGACCAAGATATTTCTCTCACCCAGCATGGGTATATGTAAAAAGACACCCCAAAACACATTCCCCACCTTCTCCTGAGTACGGAGATACCAGATGTGTGACACTTTTTTGCAGCCTAGGTGGGCAAAGGGGCCCATATTCCAAAGAGCACCTTTCGGATTTCACAGGTCATTTTTTACAGAATTTGATTTCAAACTCCGTACCACACATTTGGGCCCCTAGAATGCCAGGGCAGTATAACTACCCCACAAGTGACCCCATTTTGGAAAGAAGAGACCCCAAGGTATTTCGTGATGGGCATAGTGAGTTCATAGAAGTTTTTATTTTTTGTCACAAGTTAGTGGAATATGAGACTTTGTAAGAAAAAAAAAAAAAAATCATCATTTTCCGCTAACTTGTGACAAAAAATAAAAAGTTCTATGAACTCACTATGCCCATCAGCGAATACCTTAGGGTGTGTACTTTCCGAAATGGGGTCATTTGTGGGGTGTTTGTACTGTCTGGCCATTGTAGAACCTCAGGAAACATGACAGGTGCTCAGAAAGTCAGAGCTGCTTCAAAAAGCGGAAATTCACATTTTTGTACCATAGTTTGTAAACGCTATAACTTTTACCCAAACCATTTTTTTTTTTTACCCAAACATTTTTTTTTTATCAAAGACATGTAGAACTATAAATTTAGAGCAAAATTTCTATATGGATCTCGTTTTTTTTTGCAAAATTTTACAACTGAAAGTGAAAAATGTCATTTTTTTGCAAAAGAATCGTTAAATTTCGATTAATAACAAAAAAAGTAAAAATGTCAGCAGCAATGAAATACCACCAAATGAAAGCTCTATTAGTGAGAAGAAAAGGAGGTAAAATTCATTTGGGTGGTAAGTTGCATGACCGAGCAATAAACGGTGAAAGTAGTGTAGGTCAGAAGTGTAAAAAGTGGCCTGGTCTTTCAGGGTGTTTAAGCTAAGGGGGCTGAGGTGGTTAAGGAGAGGCTGTCGACCAGTTGTGGATTTTCAACTAGGACAGAACATGCAGATAGGTAGGGACGGTGGCTGGGGTAGCTCAGCAGCTCACTTGTCTCCACTATGACACTTTGTGTATTGCCATAACAGTAGCAGCAGCTGTGATTATACCAGCAGTAGTAGATGGAGCGATAGTACTATTAGCATTAGTATTTGTAGCAGTTTTGGTGTCAATAATAATTGTGGAATTAATAGGTGGCATAGAATGATTAATAGTGAAAGGAGTAGTAATAGAGATAGATGCATTGGTTGGAAACTGTATATTAGTAGCAGTAGTGATATAATTTGCGGTAGTATAAATACTTATATTTTAAAATATAAAGCAGTAAATGACTGTAAGAGAAGCAATAAAGTGTGGTTTGGTTAAACACAGATTACTTGCTGTTGTACTACTGCCATGTGTTCTTTTTTTTTTTTTGGAGGGGGTAATTAACAGCAGGTGATTAGATCTTATACCTTTTCACAGTAGTTAAAAATAATCTACTGGCTTCAAGGATTTATCTCAGGAGTTTACCTTTCTCTGGGAATAAAATTGCTTATAAAAGGTCATAATAACAGGAGACAAGGTTCTGAAGACATCGAGCGCTCAGGGTTTTATTTTTGCAATTGATTGCACACTTGAATAGCTAGGGAAATGAAATCAGAAGAAAAAAGAAATGTAATAATGTTATTAGTATGAATGTGTCTTACTTTCTATAGCAGCAATACACATATACATATACATTACCTTGTAATAGAAGATTGAATTGCAGTTTGACTTTATTTTATAATCTACACAAAAACAGAGACATTGCCTACAATTCCTGTATTTCCTGCTTGTTAATTGTACACAACTCACTTGAGGATGAGTTCAGATGTATGTATTTGAGGCACTTTCTTCTCTTTTACTTTTTTAGTGGTTTGTGTTTTTTCTGTGAAGCTCCTGCTTCAGATGTTAGCTGAAGGTCTATGGTGAATATGAAGCGCAGGACATATATATACAGTACTGGAGTTTATGTTCATTAGGTGGTCATGCTGTGTTCATTAGATTCAGCATGCTGTGATCTACTTCTACTGGTAGGGGGGCTTATGCAGACAGTGCTGCTTCTCCTGCTACCTGTGCTTTCTTCTACATTACATTCTTTAACAGACATTTTAATTTTACCCAGACACTTCCTCTGTGTATCCTCTAAAAATGCACTTGATGTCTTGTGATCTATAAGCTATGATTAGTGTTGAGAGAATCAAAGTATCCAAAGTGGACTTTGAGACAAATTTCCTCGCACTTTGTGGTAATGAATCAATTTTTCCTAAAATAGTGTCTGAAAGTAAAAAAATATATATATAGAGTGAAGTGACTGGTGCTCGACCTTTGACACCATGAGTTAGTATATATAGAAAATACAATTTATTTGCAGAGTAAAATATATATGTAATGGTTCATACAATGTGTATAAAATCACAGATAAGAACACATAAGTGATAATTCATACAGTATGTATAAAATCGCAGATAAGAACGCATATGATAACTATAATGAAAAATCGCATTGGTGAAATCGTATGGCTAAAAATCGCAATTATAATGCACACCAACATAAATTCGCACTGGCATAAATTGTAGTCCCAATTCTTGAGGCCTATGGGTGGAATTTGGATGAGCCTCTCACTCGATATTTAGCAGACAAAATCCACAGTTCATATAACTATAGTAAATAGTATTGATTCGAATAAACAGTTAAGTCAGTATGAGAAACTTTGAGAGATTAGATGTTAGAAAGTGACTTTTTTGGATAAGTCTATACCTCCGCAATTACGTGGCGTCCCACGGAGTGGTCAGTTTCAGACCTGTTTTACCTCCCTCCTGTAGATGACTCCGGCCGTGTTGATTCGCCGTCCAAGTACGATACCCTGCGTGGTCCTGGAGGTCTCAGCTCGGCGTCCCACGTGTTGAGGTAAATTTGGTTCCCGGCTGTATGGTCGAGTCTTGGATATCAGAGGTGGTGTAAAAGTTTGGAGAAAAAAAGCGCTTCTATTTGTCAGATGTTTTATCCATAAAAGTCAAGACTAATCTCTCAAAGTATCTCATACTGACTTAACTGTTTATTCTAATCAATACTATCTACTATAGTTATATGAACTGTGGATTTTGTCTGCTAAATATCGAGTGAGAGGCTCATCCAAATTCCACCCTTAGGCCTCAAGAATTGGGACTACAATTTATGCCAATGCAAATTTATGTTGGTGTTCATTATAATTGCGATTTTTAGCCATACGATTTCACCAATGCGATTTTTTATTATAGTTATCATATGCATTCCTATCTGCGATTGTATACATACTGTATGAATTATCACTTATGTGTTCTTATCTGCGATTTTATACACAATGAACCATTACATATATATTTTACTCTGCAAATAAATTGTATTTTCTATATATACTTAAACATGGTGTAATAGGTTGAGTGGCAGTCACTTAACTCTATATTCAATTTTGTTCCTTCTCTTGACTGGGTGGGTAAACACGTGACTAGAGCACCTATCCATACCTTCAGTTGGGTGAGCCTCTATTCCTTCTTTTTTCTAAAAAAAATTATACTCACATCGTCCACTTGATCACTGAGAGGCCATTCGCTCCCATCTTGATTGAAGAAAATCTGCCAAAGAACCTGCGGTGAGTATGATGACCTCACCACGTGATCACGCTGGCCACACGCGGTGATGTCATCAGTGAGTCTGAATGTGATATCTGAATGTGAGTCTCAGATGTCATGATAAGTGCTAAACGTGGCATCTGAGGGGTTAAATGACAAGGGCAGTGCGATCTCCATTCACCGTCATTGCGCCATACAATGGAAACAATTTGTGACTAAGTAATTCTTAATAAATCAAATTTATTGTCAAAATTCGGCCAAGCTGACAAATCAAATGTCTCAAAACTTTGCTCATCTCAGCATTTGATGGTTTTTCAAGCACTTTCAGATTACCTTCTTTATAAGGAATTACACCTTGAAGAAAACACTAGTGTTAAACCTAACTGTGTGCAAAAACACCCAAAAAAGACATAAAAACACAGAAAAATAGCATGTAGTTATTTAAAAGTTTTACAACCCCCATCTAAAAAAAAATGCTGTGTAATTTGTGTGCATCGCCCTTAATTATTCATATTCAGGGAGGTTTACGCTTTTCATCAGATACCTGATAATGGAAAGAAGTCAAGTTAATTTAACACAAAACAGGGGAGATTTATCAAAACTTGTGTAAAAGAAAACTGGCTTATTTGCTAACACCAACCAATCAGATTGAACCTTTAATTTTCCATAAAGGTTCAGAAAAATAGAAGGTAGAATCTGATTGGTTGCTATGGGCAAATAAGCCAGTTTTACTTCAGTTTTAATACATTTCCCTCAACATTTTTATCCACAAGTCCTACTGATTTGCATGTGTTAAAGGTCCTTCTCCTGGTCAAAAAGTTTTCTATCTGTGGAACACCCGCAGGTATGTGACTTATTAAGACCGGAGTCTAAAATGCCAGTCTTATTAAATTTGCCCCAATGTTCTTATAATGATCAGGTAGAAATATTCAATCTACTACCCACCAATTTGGCATCTGCAGATAAGTTAATGTTCATTGGTTACTATAGATATAACATTTTCCTACAGTTCCCATTGGCAAAGATCTACCAACAAATCTCACTGTTCGAATAAAAGAACACTCCAAGCAATAGAAAACCCTGGTACTAGAAATGAGTAAATTGCCTAAAATTTGATTTAATTCCGATTTGGTCTATTCAAATATCTGATTTCAATCACATCCGAATCAATTCAACCCAAATCAAAAGTGTTGCAATTGCCTGGAAGAGTCTCTCATTTTTCCTCCAGAATTAATAATTAGTGTTGAGCAAGCATGCTCGGCCGAACTGATTTGGCCGAATACCACGTGTGCTTGAGCGCGACGCTCGATCATTTTATTTAAATCAAATTTAGCCTCTATTTCTGAAAAATTTCTTCCAGGATTAGAACTCACAACCTTCTACATTAGAGGCAAGAAGTACAGCAGAAGTATCATTTTATATTTCACTGCAGGTGAACATGTCGCGGTATAGTGTAGTGTTTACACTGCAAATAAAACTAAATACTATATTTTGCCTAACTAAAGGCGGAAGGGTCCAACTGAATAAGTCATGGCATGCAAAAGTCTGGGCACCCCTGGTCAAAATTACTGTGAATATTATTAAGCAAGTTGAAGATGAAATGATCTCCACAAAAATGTTCATGATGACACATTCCCTTTGTATTTGAAGCAAAAACAACATTTTTATTTTCATCTTCTACATTTTCAAAATAACAGAAAAGGAAAAGAGTCTGAAGCAAATCTTTGGGCACTCTGCATGGTTACTACCTAGTAGCACCCCTTTTGGCAAGTATCACAGCTTGTACATGGTTTTTGTAGCTAGCCAAGAGTGTTTTACTTCTTGTTTGAGGATTTTCATCCATTCTTCTTTGCAAAAGTTTTCAAGTTCCGTGAGATTCCTGGGCCATCTAGAATGCTCTGCTCTTCTGAGGTCTATTCCTAGATTTTCAATGATGTTTAGATCAGGTGAGGGCCATGGTAAAACCTTCAGCTTGCAACTTTTAAGGTAGTCTATTGTGGATTTTGAAGTGTCTTAAGGATCATTTTCGATTTATAGAAGCCTTCTTCTTTTTAATTTTAGCTTTTTTACAGTTGGTGTTATGTTTAGTTTCAGAATTTGATGGCATTTAATTGAATCCATTCTTTTCTCTACCCATGAAATGTTTCCCGTGCTATTAGCTACAACACAACTTCAAAGCATGATTGATCCACCTCCATGGTTAATTGTTGAAGAAGTGTTATTTTCATGAAATTCTGTGCCCTTTTTTCTCAAAACATACCTTTGCTCATTCTGGCCAAAGAGTTTGATTTTAACCTCATCGGTCTACAGGACTTGTTTCCAAAATGCATCAGGCTTGTTTAGATGTTCTTTTGCAAACTGCTAATGACTCTTGCATAAAGACCATATTTGTGCAGTTGTCGATGAACAGTAGAACAACGTACCACAACTCCAGAGTCTGCTAAATCATACTGAAGGTCTTTTGCAGTCAAGCAGGGGTTCTGATTTGTCTTTCTAGCAATTGTACGAGCAGCTGTCTCTGAAATTTTTCTTGGTCTTTCAAACCTTCTCTTGATCTTCACTGTTCCAGTTAACTGTCATTTCTTAATTACATTTCAAACTGAGGAAATGGCAACCTGAAAACTCTATGCTATCTTCTTATAGCCTTCTCCTGCTTTGAAAGCTTCAACCATTTTCATTGTGTTAAGCATCTGCTTAGAAGAACCTATGGATGCTTAGACGAGGTTAGAGGAGTCTGAGTTTTTATAAGGCTTTGAAATTTGCATCTCCTAGCCTTTCCTAACGATGATTGTGAACAAGCCTGAATCCTAACAGGCTATTTCAAAGTTATCTGAGTGCTCAAATTTGCTTGGAATCCCATACCCCTTTTCACTCTAAAATAGTGCCAAACCAAAATAGTACACTGATATTGCTTAAAATGTTGAAAAGTGGGTTTCATCTTTAACTTTATGCCTTCTGGAGACCATTTAATCTCCAACTTGCTTAACTGTTCACAGTAACAGTAATTTTGACCAGGGGTCAAAGGAGGGATCTGATTTGCTGTTATGGTTAACACCTGGTTCTGATACATGAGGCGCGATATTAATAACACTTGAAACTTCATCATAAATTTTCTGAGAGTATCTATTGGCTGCTAATGTTCATAGGAGTAAGGATAACATTTATGTTCCTTAGGCCTCATGCACACGACAGTATTTTATCACGGTCCGCAAAACGGGGTTCCGTTGGTTTATGATCCGTGACCGTTTTTTCGTCCGTGGGTCTTCCTTGATTTTTGGAGGATCCACGGACATGAAAAAAAAGTCGTTTTGTGTCCGCCTGGCCGTGCGGAGCCAAACGGATCCGTTCTGACTTACAAAACAAGTCAATGTGGACGGATCCGTTTGACGTTGACACAATATGGTGCAATTGCAAACGGATCCGTCCCCCATTGACTTAAATGTAAAGTCAGGAGTTAATATACCATAGAATCTGAGTTTTCTCCAATCCGATGATATATTTTAACTTGAAGCATCGCCATCACCATGGGAACGCCTCTATGTTAGAATATACCATCGGATTTGAGTTAGATCGTGAAACTCATATCCGACAGTATATTATAACACAGAGGCGTTCCAATAGTGATGGGGACGCTTCAAGTTAGAATATCCTACGAACTGTGTACATGACTGCCCCCTGCTGCCTGGCAGCACCCGATCTTTTACAAGGGGCTGTGATCCGCACAATTAACCCCTCAGGTGCCGCACCTAAAGGGTTATTTGTGCGTATCATAGCCCCCTGTAAGAGATCAGGTGCTGCCAGGCAGGAGGGGGCACACTCCAACCCTCCCCAATATTATATTCATTGGTGGTCAGTGCGGCCTCCCCTCTCCCCCCCCCCAGTTAAAATCACAAATCCCCCATCATTGGTGGCCAGTGCGGCATCACCTCCCCCCCTAATTAAAATCACGTTCCAAATCCCCCATCATTGGTGGCCAGTGCGGCCTCACCTCCCCCCCCCTAATTAAAATCACGTTCCGAATCCCCCATCATTGGTGGCCACTGCGGCCTCACCTCTCCCCCCCCCCTAATTAAAATCCTGTTCTGAATCCCCCATCATTGATGGCCAGGAGCGCCCGGCCGGTCACAGACATCGCAGCTCGCAGGTAAGTATAATGCTTCTAAAAATTGCTAAGTAACCATGGCAACCAGGACTGAAGTAGCGTCCTGGTTGCCATGGTTACCAATCAGAGCCCCAGCGATTAAACTGGGACTCCGATCGGAACTCTCCACTGCCACCAATGATGGGGGAACGTGATTTTAACTAGTGGAGGGGGGGGGGAGCACCTGATCTCTTGCAGGGGGCTTTGATACACACAATTAACCCTTTAGGTGCGGCACCTGAGGGGTTAATTGTGCGGATCACAGCCCCCTGTAAAAGATCGGGTGTTGCCAGGCAGCAGGGGGCAGTCATGTACACAGTTCTCAGTATATTCTAACTTGAAGCGTCCCCATCACTATGGGAACGCCTCTGTGTTAGAATATACTGTCGGATATGAGTTTTCACGAAGTGAAAACTCATATCTGAAAAAGCTTTTATGCAGACGGATCTGTGATCCGTCTGTGTGAAAGTTGCCAACGGCCACGGATCACGGACGCGGATGCCAATTTTGTGTGCATCCGTGTTTTTTCACGGACCCATTGACTTGAATGGGTCCGTGAACCTTTGTCCGTCAAAAAAATAGGACAGGAAACACGGATCACAGCTGCGGATGAACAATGGTGCATTTTCCGAGTTTTCAACGGACCCATTGAAAGTCAATGGGTCCGCAGAAAATCACGGAAAACGGAACAACGGCCACGGATGCACACAACGGTCATGTGCATGAGGACTTATTGTGGCTGTGAATATGCAGTTACATGTTACATGTCATAGTCTAATATTTCATCAAATAACGTCAGACGTTTATTCTTTGCAAAAAAATAAATAAAAAATTGTCCAGGGCTGCCCAAACTTTTGTATGCCACAGACCTAAAAGACTTCCGTAGAGGATGATGACTCCGCAGTGGCCTCTAGATTTTAGTTTTGAGAACTGAAATAATGTTCTCATTCTCCTGTATCACTGACTTCTCTCTGTGTCTTACAGGGTTACATAAGACAAAATGAAAACGTTAATACGGATCTCGTAAACCAAACCTTGGTTACAGAATTTGTTCTCAGTAGTTTTGCTAACAGCCTCCAGATGAGAATATTTCAGTTCATTATGTTTTTATTCATGTACATACTGTGCATATTGGGGAACAGTTTCCTGATCCTCACCGTCATCGTCAGTCCTCCGCTGCACACCGCTATGTATTATTTCCTCTGTAACCTCTCTTTTATTGATATGTGTTATACATCGTGCACTATGCCAAAAGTTTTGTCAAATTTTTCTGAAATTATAAAGATTTCATACACTGGATGCATGATGCAAATGTATGTTGGTGTGTTTCTAGGATGCACTGAGAGCTTTATATTGGCTGTGATGGCCTATGATCGGTATATCGCTATATGTCTTCCCTTATATTACACCACCATCATGAGTTGGAGGGTCTGCAGATACTGCACAGTTATGATCCTGTTAGGAAACTTCATGTTATGTACAATGCCAAATATCCTGAAACCTCTTGTATTCTGTAAAGGGAACAGGATGGATCATTTTGCTTGTGAACTTTTAGGAGTTCTAGAGTTGGCTTGTGGAGACATCACTGCTTACAGATTACAGATATTCATTATCGGTATATTTGTTCTGTTCTGTCCTTTTGTTTTCATCCTGGTCTCTTATATTGGTATCATTATATCAATACTAAAAATCAAATCGGCAGACAGTAGGTTGAGAACTTTTTCCACCTGCGCTTCCCATCTTACAATAGTTTTTATGTTTTATGGGACCAGCATGACCATGTACGTGGGACGAGGAATGCGTTTTTCATCAAGATCGAAATATGGTTCTTTTATTTATGGAGTTGTTACACCTGTCCTAAATCCAGTGATATATAGCCTGAGGAATAATGACGTGAAAAGAGCATTTTCAAAAATACTGGACAAATATTCTGTATCACGTGCAACATAATTCTATTGCCGATAACTCCAGAAGTCAGGACAAAGCAATGAAGATGTGGTCATCTTAGGTGGACACACAATAAAATGCTGTATCTATCATGCTTCAAAAACTCTATAGATGCTACAATCCTGGTTACTACTTGTCTGGGAGTAATTCATGTGGAGTATTACAAATGCAGGATGATTCACTAGAAGAAATATTTCATATTATCCCCTTCGCAACCTCTGCCATCACTTTAAAGATGGCAACTACTCATGAGCGTAGGGGCACTATAGCCACCGGGTTTCTGTTGTTTTGAACAGCAGAGGGCCAGGGGAATGTCTACGATCAGTTATGAGGTTGATTGCAGACACTTAACCCCTCAGAAGCCATGGTCAAATGTGACCATGATATTTGAGCAGTGAAGACACGAGAGCCCATAACGGCATTCCCCTAGATGAGATCGGGGAAGCTGCAATATACCAGTGATGGCTCGGAAGCTCAAGCAGGCTCCGATACTCATCACTGGTATACTCCAATACAGGCCTTCAGGTGGCAGCACTGCATTGGAATACAGTGAATGGTGTGTTCTGTAGTGGATATTTACCCATCACATAATACAATTGGCAATAAATGATTGCTGGTTATATTCACTTAGGGTGACAAAGTAAAAAAATAAAAATAAAATATATATATATATATATATATATATACTATTAAAATATAACAAATATCATACTGACCCACACAATGAAAGTAACTGGTAATTTTAACAGCAAAGAGAACATCATGAAAACAAAACCAGTAAAACTGTGCAGAATTGCGTTTTTTTTTTTTTTCAATTTCATCCTATTTGCAATATTTTCCAAGTACCTGCTGCATCATATGCAATATTAAATGGTGCCATTAAAAAGTACAACTTGTCCCTCAAAAAACAAGCCTTCATATGGCTATGTATTTAAAAAAATAAAAAAGCTATGGCTCTGGGAAGGCAGGGAGTGAAAAATGAAAATGCAAAAATGGTAAATCGCAGGGTCTCTATGGGTAAAGAATATAAAGGATATTATTCATTATTTTCATTTATATAGAGGGAAGATATACAGCCACACTGTACAAAGACTCTCATCACCACATTGGCCCCATTATTCAATGGGGCTCACAATCTAAATTCCAAATGGACGTATCAGTATGATTTTGGTGAGTGGGAGAAATCCAACAAATATGTGGATAAAATACAAAATTTGATGTAATTTGTCTTTAGTGGTGTTAACATGGTCGGACTGGCCATAGACCATACAGGGAGATTTCCCAGTGGGACGATGCCCAGAGGGCCACCAGACAGGAGCACAAAGATCTGATGCTTTCAGCATTATTTAATGTAGGAGCATCAGGCACTTATGCACCCGGCCAACAGCTTCAGGGAGCCTCCTGAATTCAACTGTATTGCTGTTTTCAGGACGATGATACAGTTTCATATTGTGGTATGGGTGGCAGTGGTTTGTGTTGCACAATACCCGTGGAAGTATTTTGTGCTCAAGTCAAGTGTGAATAATCAAAAATCCTCCTAACCCTCCTGGGGTTACTGGAAACTAATAAATAATATCCTGGTATGGTGAGCAGTAGATTTGTCTGGAAAAATTGGCTGCTCGAATTTAATGTAAGGATGAACAAATTGATTCTAAAAAAAATCTGATTCATTACAAATTTCACAAAAAATTGTCTACAAAACTAAGTTGAAGATTTTTTTTTTATTAATTTCAGATGAATAGAGTAAAAAGGCATCCAGCTAAATTTTTCAGTTAATTTTCACAGGGAAATACCATGAGAGAGGAAGGAAATGGAGAATTATATGACAATGGGATGGGGAAGGCTTTCCCTTTTTGGCTCATAAGCTAATTAGGAGAGCAGTAGCCAAAGATATCCCTATGTTGACTGAGAAGCAAGCACCGAACGCCAACAGTGTTCTGCTGCAAAGGAAGCTGCTGCATTTTATTTAGCACATTGTATCCGTCTGTATTGTTAACATTTTTGCATTATAGCGAAATAATATTTGGCAATAGCGTCATTTTTATACCAGTGATATTAGAGTTCAAAAACATTTCACTGCCAACACTGCAAAGCAGATGCATTATTGCATCTCAGCATGTGTTTTATAGTATAAAAAATTTCATTCTGAACAAGTGTATTAAACAAGAGAGCGTTTCAATAGCGCTCCGCCCTGTTCCACTTAAGTATGGCAGCGATATCTCAGCAGGACTGCTCACTGCTGCGTTAAGTAGATGAACTAAAACATAATATGGAGGATACCACGCACTTGCCTCTCTGACTACAGCATGGGAAATGCCTTATTGCAGATATACACGTGATGTAATAATGGCTTTGGTTTACCTTATGATGAAGGGTCTTTGTTGCCCTTGTGTATCTCCTCTGTAGGTGTTTCCCAACTCACACTGTTGCGGATCAGGTGTTGTGGACATCAGCTCCTGCCCCGGCTGGGACAAGGTTCGCAACGGGGTTTGCAAATCTGTATGTAGGATGGTGGGAGCATCAAAATATCTACTTAGATGGCAAGCTCCGGCCGTGCCTCGCCCTGGGTTTATAATTTTTATATGGGAAGGGGGGGGAGGAAAGTTTATTGGAATTTTTTAAAGATATTAATTAAATAGAGTATTTTTTAGAATTCACCCCCAGTTATAGCAAACAAGAAATACATTTTTTAGATCTCACAATATACATTGAAGAGGATAAAATATGCACTAGAACTTTTAATAAGCCAACTGATGCTAATAGTTTTATTGCAATGGAGAGCTGCCACCTGCCACGATGGCTAGAAAATATCCCACGTAGCCAGTTCCTGAAGATTAAAAGAAATTGCACTGAAAAAGAAGAATATTAAAAAGGAGGCAGAACTAATGCAAAAGAAATTGCAAAATTTTGGACCCTGGACCCGAACCCAAACTTTTCAGTAAAAGTTCGGGTTCGAGTTCGGTGTTCGGCAATTTAACCACCTCCGGACCGCCTAACGCAGGATCGCGTTCCGGAGGCGGCAGCCCGGCGCAGAGTCACGCATATATGCGTCATCTCGCGAGACGCGAGATTTCCTGTGAACGCGGGCACACAGGCGCGCGCGTTCACAGGATCGGAAGGTAAGCGAGTGGATCTCCAGCCTGCCAGCGGCGATCGTTCGCTGGCAGGCTGGAGATGTGATTTTTTTAACCCCTAACAGGTATATTAGACGCTGTTTTGATAACAGCGTCTAATATACCTGCTACCTGGTCCACTGGTGGTCCCCTTTGTTTGGATCGACCACCAGAGGACACAGGTAGCTCAGTAATATGTAGCACCAAGCACCACACTACACTACACCCCCCGTCACTTATTAACCCCTTATTCACCCCTGATCACCCCATATAGACTCCCTGATCACCCCCCTGTCATTGATCACCCCCCTGTCATTGATCTCCCCCCTGTAAGGCTCCATTCAGACGTCCGTATGATTTTTACGGATCCACTAATACATGGATCGGATCCGCAAAACACATACGGACGTCTGAATGGAGCCTTACAGGGGGGTGATCAATGACGTGGGTGATTACCCCATATAGACTCCCTGATCACCCCCCTGTCATTGATCACCCCCCTAACATTGATCACTCCCCTGTAAGGCTGCATTCAGATGTCCGTATGATTTTTACGGATCCACGGATACATGGATCGGATCCGCAAAACACATACAGACGTCTGAATGGAGCCTTACAGGGGGGTGATCACCCCATATAGACTCCCTGATCACCCCCTTGTAAGGCTCCATTCAGACGTCCGTATGTTTTTTACGGATCCACGGATACATGGATCGGATCCGCAAAACACATACAGACGTCTAAATGGAGCCTTACAGGGGGGTGATCACCCCATATAGACTCCCTGATCACCCCCCTGTCATTGATCACCCCCTTGTAAGGCTCCATTCAGACGTCCATATGATTTTTACGGATCCACGGATACATGGATCGGATCCGCAAAACACATACGGACGTCTGAATGGAGCCTGACAGGGGGGTGATCAATGACAGGGGGGTGATCACCCCATATAGACTCCCTGATCACCCCCCTGTCATTGATCCCTCCCCTGTCATTGATCACCCCCCTGTCATTGATCACACCCCTGTAAGGCTGCATTCAGATGTCCGTATGTTTTTTACGGATCCACGGATACATGGATCGGATCCGCAAAACACATACGGACATCTGAATGGAGCCTTATAGGGTGGTGATCAATGACAGGGGGGTGATCACCCCATATAGACTCCCTGATCACCCCCCTGTCATTGATCACCCCCCTGTCATTGATCACCCCCCTGTAAGGCTCCATTCAGACATTTTTTTGGCCCAAGTTAGCGGAAATTATTATTTTTTTCTTACATAGTCTCATATTCCACTAACTTGTGTCAAAAAATAAAATCTCACATGAACTCACCATACCCCCTCAAGGAATCCAAATGCGTAAAAATTTTTAGGCATTTATATTCCAGACTTCTTCTCATGCTTTAGGGCCCCTAGAATGCCAGGGCAGTATAAATACCCCACATGTGACCCCATTTCAGAAAGAAGACACCCCAAGGTATTGCGTGAGGGGCATATTGAGTCCTTGAAAGATTGAAATTTTTGTCCCAAGTTAGCGGAAAGGGAGAATTTGTGAGAAAAAAAAGGCTGCAAAAAAGTGTCACACATGTGGTATCTTCGTACTCAGGAGAAGTTGGGCAATGTGTTTTGGGGTGTCATTTTACATATACCCATGCTGGGTGAGAGAAATATCTTGGCAAAAGACAACTTTTCCCATTTTTTTATACAAAGTTGGCATTTGACCAAGATATTTATCTTACCCAGCATGGGTATATGTAAAATGACACCACAAAACACATTGCCCAACTTCTCCTGAGTACGGAGATACCACATGTGTGACACTTTTTTGCAGCCTAGGTGGGCAAAGGGGCCCACATTCCAAAGAGCACCTTTCGGATTTCACCGGCCATTTTTTACAGATTTTGATTTCAAACTACTTACCACACATTAGGGCCCCTAGAATGCCAGGGCAGTATAACTACCCCACAAGTGACCCCATTTTGGAAAGAAGACACCCAAAGGTATTCGCTGATGGGCATAGTGAGTTCATAGAAGTTTTTATTTTTTGTCACAAGTTAGTGGAATATGAGACTTTGTAAGAAAGAAAAAAAAAATAATTATCATATTCCGCTAACTTGTGACAAAAAAGAAAAAGTCCTATGAACTCACTATGCCCATCAGCGAATACCTTAGGGTGTCTACTTTCCAAAATGGGGTCATTTGTGGGGTGTTTGTACTGTCTGGCCATTGTAGAACCTCAGGAAACATGACAGGTGCTCAGAAAGTCAGAGCTGCTTCAAAAAGCGGAAATTCACATTTTTGTACCATAGTTTGTAAACGCTATAACTTTTACCCAAACCATTTTTTTTACCCAAACATTTTTTTTATCAAAGACATGTAGAACAATAAATTTAGAGAAAAATTTATATATGGATGTCGTTTTTTTTGCAAAATTTTACAACTGAAAGGGAAAAATTTCATTTTTTTGCAAAAAAATCGTTAAATTTCGATTAATAACAAAAAAAGTAAAAATGTCATCAGCAATGAAATACCACCAAATGAAAGCTCTATTAGTGAGAAGAAAAGGAGGTAAAATTCATTTGGGTGGTAAGTTGCATGACCGAGCAATAAACGGTGAAAGTAGGGTAGGTCAGAAGTGTAAAAAGTGGCCTGGTCATTAAGGGTGTTTAAGCTAGGGAGGCTGAAGTGGTTAATGGCGCTTTTTGAAAGGCTGCAGAGCAGCCAATCAACAAGTGTTTTACTCTTGTGCCCTTAGAAGTAGGGTTGAGCAAACTCGAACTGTAAAGTTCGGGTTCGTACCGAACTTTACGGTGTTCGGCACCCGAACCCGAACATTTCAGTAAAAGTTCAGGTTCAATGTTCAGGTAATATTAATATACCATCGGATCGGAGTTTTCTCCAATCCGATGGTATATTTTAACATGAAGCATCCCCATAACCATGGTGCGGCACCTGAGGGGTTAATTGTGTGGATCACAGCCCCCTGTAAGAGATCAGGTGCTGCCAGGCAGCAGGGAGCCGTAATGTCCACAGTTCTTAGTATATTCTAACTTGAAGCGTCCCCATCACCATGGGAACGCCTCTGTGTTAGAATATACTGTCAGATCGTGAAAACTCAGATCTGAAAAAGCTAATACTATTATTTTTCGTTATAACCATGTTATAACGGAAAATAATAAAGTGAAGTTCGGGTCCCCATTGACTTCAATGGGGTTCGGGTTCAGGTGCAAGTTCGGATCAAGTTCGGGTCCCGAAACCGAACTTTTTTTTAAAGTTCGGCCGAACTCCCCGAACCCAAACATCTAGGTGTTCGCTCAACTCTACTTAGAAGCCATCACAGCCATGCCTACTAATGACATGGCTGTGATTGGCCAGTGCAGCATGTGACCCAGCCTCTATATAAGCTGGAGTGACGTAGCGCTGCATGTCACTCTGCTCTGATTAGTGTAGGGATAGGATGCTGCTGCTGTGAGGGAGAGAATAGGAAAGAATCTTTAATCTGAAATGCTTGTTAACTCAGCGATCTAGATAGATTTTGTTTTGTGGTTGCAGTGCACAATCTTTTACACTGCCCTAAACCCAGTGACACTGAAAAATAACTTTTATCCGTCTGTTAGTTAGGTGGGCGGCGGCGGCCATTTTATGCAAGTTCAGTGCACCAGCACAGCATATGTGCATTTGTGACATTCTAATCCAAGCTAGAAATACTGCAATAATATTCTGGGTTTAAAAAAACACCCATTTTTGGACATACCCTACATCTGGTGCCTTTGCAGCATTTGTCAGTGTGAAAGACAAGCTTGAAATACTTAATAAAACACCCATTTTGAGCCAAATACTACATTTGTAAAATACAAGTTTGAAATATTGAAAAAATATTCTTGGTTTAAAAAAACACCGATTTTGGGCAAAATACTAAATTTGCAGCCTTTGCTGCATCTGTCAGTGTTAAATACACGCGTTAGATACTGCTGTTATATTATGTTATAAAAAAACACCCATTTTGGGCCAAATACTACATTTGTGGCCTTTGCTGCATCTGTCAGTGTGAAATACACGCGTTAGATACTGCAGTTATATTATGTTATAAAAAAACACCCATTTTGTGCCAAATACTACATTTATGGCCTTCGCTGCATCTGTCAGTGTTAAATACACGCGTTAGATACTGCTGTTATATTATGTTATAAAAAAACATCCATTTTGGGCAAAATACTACATTTGTGGTCTTTGCTGCCTCTGTCAGTGTGAAATACACGTGTTAGATACTGCTGTTATATTATGTTATCAAAAAACACCCATTTTGGGCCAAATACTACATTTGTGGCCTTTGCTGCATCTGTCAGTTTGAAATACACGCGTTAGATACTGGTGAAGCCTGAACAAGTACAGGCGATAGTAGATTGGGTTGATGACAGTGCCTCCAGTTCCTTCACATTGTCTCCCACCCAGTCTCCTGCTGAAAGATCAGAGTTGGCACCTGCAGCTGATGTCCATCAGTCTTTCACCTCACCCCCTTGCAAATCAGCCAAGCAGTCTGAGCCCCAAGTCATGCAGCAGTCTCCTTTGTTTTTTGATGACTCTGCTAGCAGGGTTTCCCAGGGCCATCCACATAGCCCTGCCCCAGAAGTAGAAGAGATTGAGTGCACCGATGCCCAACCACTTTTGTTTCAAGATAAGTACATGGGAGGACCACCGCAGCATGTCTCGGATGATGACGAAACACAGGTGCCAACTGCTGTGGCTTTCTGCAGTATGCAGACCAACAAGGAGGGCAGGGGTGAAGACTGGGTGGAAGATGATGTGGAGGATGATGAGGTCCTCGACCCCACATGGAATCAAGGTCATGTGAATAACATGTGTAGTTCGTAGGAAGAGGCGGTGGTCGCACAGAGCCACCAGCACAGATGGGTGCAAAAGCGGAGCGGCCGTCCCCTAGACAGGACACTTACTACTGCCCAACGCAGCAAGGGACCGAGCAGACCAAAGCCAGCTCCAAGGAGTTCCCTGGCGTGGCAGTTCTTCAGACAATGTGCTGACGACAAGACACGAGTGGTTTGCACGCTGTGAAATCAGAGCCCGAAGCGAGGCATAAACGTTCTCAACTTGAGCACAACCTGCATGACCAGGCATCTAAGTGCTAAGCACGAGCTGCAGTGGAGTAGACACCTCAAAAACAAAGAAAAGTCTCTGGCTCCTCCTGCTTCCTCTTCTGCTGCAGTCTCGGCCTCTTCATCCACCTCTGGAGTGACAGTGGCACCTGCCACCTCGCAAACACAGGATCTGCCAGCAACACCACCACCTGGGTCACCAAGCATCTCTACAATGTCCCATGGAAGCGTTCAGCTCTCCATCTCCCAAACACTAAAGAGGAAAATAAATTACCCCCCTATCCACCTGCGATCCCTGGCCCTGAATGCCAGCATTTCAAAATTACTGGCCTTTGAAATGCTGTCATTCCGTCTGGTGGAGACGGAGAGTTTTAAAAGCCTTATGGCGGGTGGCTGTCCCACAGTACGTCGTGCACAGCCGCCACTACTTTTCCAGACGAGCCATCCCTTACCTGCACAACCAAGTGGGGGACAAAATCAGGTGTGCACTGTGCAACACCATCTGTGGCAAGGTCCACCTAACTACGGATATGTGGACCAGTAAGCACGGTCAGGGACATTATATTTCCCTAACAGCACACTGGGTAAATGCAGTGGCATCTGGGCCTGAGGCGGATAGCAGTTTGGCGCATGTCCTTCCACCACGAGGATTGCAGGGAGCTTCATGTTGCTTCCTCCTCCTACTCCGCTTCCTCATCCTCTACCGCTTCCTCATCCGGTCAGCGTAACACCTTCACCATCAACTTCAAACTTCAGCACAGCCAGGGGTAAATGACAGCAGGCAGTTTTAAAACTTATCTGTTTGGGGGACAAACCCCACACCACACAGGAGCTGTGGACATGCATGGAACAACAAACCGATGAGTGGTTGGTGCCAGTGAACCTCAAGCCCGGCCTGGTGGTGTGCGATAATGGGCGAAATCTCGTAGCAGCTCTGGGACTAGTTGATTTGACACACATCCATTGCCTGGAGCATGTGCTGAATTTGGTGGTGCAGAGGTTCCTTAAAAATTACACCAATATGTCAGAGCTGCTGCAGAAAGTGCGGGCCGTCTCTGCGCGCTTTCGATGTTCTCACCCTGCTGCTGCTCGTCTGTCAGCGCTGCAGCGTAACTTCGGCCTTCCCGCTCACCACCTTATATGCGACGTGCCGACAAGGTAGAACTCCACCTTGCACATGCTGGCCAGACTGTGCTTTCAGCAGCAGTCGATAGTGGAGTTTTAGCTGCAGCACGCACGGGTGAGTCGCTCTGCGGAACAGCACAACTTCACCACCAATGACTGGACCTCCATGCGAGACCTGTGTGCCTTGTTTCGCTGTTTCGAGTACTCCACTAACATGGGCAGTGCCGATAACTCCGTTCTCAGCATTACTATCCCACTTCTATGCCTCCTTGAAAAAACGCTTCTGGCGATGATGGATGAGGATGTGGCACAGGAGGAAGAGGAGGAAGAGGGATCATTTCATAGGGTTTCCGGACAGTCATTCACAAGTGGCTCCAATGGTGGGTTTTTGCACCCACAAACGCCAGGTACACAATTGTCCAGCCAGGGCACAGTTTTGGAGGATGACAAGGTGGAAGATGAGGAGGAAAAGATGGATGAGGAGAAATCGTGTTCACAGCAGGGTGGCACCCAAACCAGCTCATGGCCCTCACTGGTGCGTGGCTGGGGGGATACAGAAGACACAGACGATACACCTCCCACAGAGGACAGCTTGTCGTTGCCTCTGGGCAGCCTGTCACACATGAGCGATTACATGCTGCAGTGTCTCCGCAACGACCGCCGAGTTGCCCACATTCTAACTTGTGCTGTTTACTGGGTAGTCACGCTGCTTGATCCCCGTTACAAGGACAACGTACCATCTTTAATTCCATCACTGGAGCGTGATCGTACGATGCGTGAGTACAAGCGCACGCTGGTAGACGCGCTGCTGGTGGCATTTCCACCTGACAGCGGGGGCACAGTGGAAGCACAAGGCGAAGGCAGAGGAGGAGGAAGAGGTCGCCAATGCAGCTGCGGCACTGCCAGCACCTCAGAAGGCAGGGTTAGCATGGCCGAAATGTGGAAAAGCTTTGTCAGCACGCCACAACAACTAGCACCACCAGCTGATATGGAATGTCTTAGCAGGAGGCAGCATTTCACCAACATGGTGGAGCAGTATGTGTGCACATGCCTACACATACTGAATGACGGGTCTGCCCCCTTCAACTTCTGGGTCTCCAAATTGGGCACATGGCCTGAGCTTTACGCCTTGGAGGTGCTGGCCTGCTCTGCAGCCAGTGTATTGTCTGAACGTGTGTTTAGCACGGCAGGGGGGGTTATCTGTGGAATAGAAACAGTGAGGAGAAATAAAAGGGGAGGTGACTTTATTAAGGAAATGTCCAAAGCGGAAACTAAATGGATATTTAACACGAACTCCCTGGCACTCAGTGGCCTAAAAACTGAAATAGAATTGTTAGCCTTTGAATAGATCAACCTGTTATCCCAAGTACATTGCACTATATAGCGGACATGAAGGAGTTAAATAGTAAGGTGTATCGGTGAGCGCGTATTAAGAGGGCACTGAGGAAAACCATGTAATTCTTCCTGAGGAAGGACAGCGATCTTTCTGAAACGCGTCGGAGGAATTTTGGCACCTGCAACCACCCGTAGTTGCAGGAGTGACGTCACTAGGTGCTCCGTGAGAGCTCGAGCCGATGAATTCTTCTTTTTTGCACAGCATCTCGCCACCGGCCAGGGTGGGAGCTGAAGTCCACAACACCTGATCCGCAACAATGTGAATTGGGAAACACCTACAGAGGAGATAAACAAGGGCAACAAAGACCCTTCATCATAAGGTAAACTGAAGCCATTATTACATCACGTGTATATCTGCAATAAGCCATTTCCCATGCTGTAGTCAGAGAGGCAAGTGCGTGGTATCCTCCATATTATGTTTTAAGTAGAGTTGAGCGGACACCAGGATGTTAGGGTTAGACAGGTTTGGCCGAACTTCAGAAAAAAGTTTGAGTTTGGAACCCGAACTTGACCCCGAACCCCATTGAAGTCAATGGGGACCCAAACTTTTGAGCACTAAAATGGCTGTATAAATGTCATGGAAAGGGCTAGAGGGCTGCAAATGCCAGCAAAATGTGGTTAAGAGCATTGCAAGTGCTCTGCAAACAAATGTGGATGGGGAAATGACTTTAAATAACATAAAATACGTAAAAATAAAAAATAGTAATCTTGATCTAGGAGGACGAGGTCCATATGGAATAGGAGGTTAAGGAGCCGCGGTGGATGTGGCGGTGTAGGTGGAAGCGGCGGTGGAGGAGGAGGTAGCCTACACTGGTTTTTGGTTTTAAATTTTATTTTTTAAATTAGGTTACACCCTAAAACATTGGGAAATATAACCTGTGATAACCCCCTGCAGTCGTGCTAAACACACGTTCAGACAATACACTGGCCTCAGGGCAGGCCAGCACCTCCAAGGGGTAAAGAGCAAGATCAGGCCATGTGCCCAATTTGGAGACCCAGAAGTTGCAGGGGCTGTGACCCCAGTCAGTCAGTTCGTGTAGGCGTGTGCAAACTTACTGCCCCACCATGTCTCACGTCCCCGTGATGTTCACGATCCAATTTGATATCTGCTCTATCAACTTTCGAAGTTCTTTTCTGCGCCTACCATGGTGATCACGGGTGGTGGGAAATCAGGGTTCCAGGCCAGAGAGGGAGCGTGAGAAAGAGAGACCACATCCACGGGAGGATTCATTTCTTCAAATTTAAAATTATAGAGTTGAATTATGGGAGAAATTATTAAAGCATAAAAGTGTGACAACTTTTTAAAGTTTAAGCATTGAATGAAAGAATGTGGCGCGCATTAACTACTGAAAAATTTATTAAATTTTATTCCCTGTCACCTATGCATAGCAGGTGTTTATTCACGTCTAAAATTGTATAATGTCAACCCAAGAATGTAACAGAAAAATTAGTGAAATTTATTAACCTGTCTTCTTGGAAGAGCAGGGGTCTATGACAAAAAAAAATTGTTTATTGTCACCCGAAAATGTTAAAGAAAAATTATTGAAATTTATTAAGCTGTCAACTAGGTAGATGAGTGGTATATTACACCCAAAAATTGGTGAATTTCACCCATAAATGTAACAGACCAATTTTATTTTTTTTTTACCTGTCTACTCGGTATAGCAGTGGTACATCACACCCAAAAATTGGTGAATTTCACCAGAAAATATAACTGACAAATTAAAAAAAATTTTTTACCGGTCTAATAGGTATAGCAGTGGTACATCACACCCAAAATTTTTTACATTTCACCAGAAAATGTAACTGACTATTTATTTATTTTGTTAACCTGTCTACTAGGTATAGCAGTGGTACTTCACACCCAAAAATTTTAGAATTTCAACTGAAAATGTAACTGACAAATATTTTTTATTTTTTTACCGGTCTACTAGGTATAGCAGTGGTACTTCACACCCAAAAATAGGTGTATTTCACCGGAAAATGTAACTGACTATTTATTTATTTTGTTAACCTGTCTACTAGGTGTAGCAGTGGTACTTCACACACAAAAATTTCACCCGAAAAAGTAACTGACAAAGTAGTGAAATGATATAAAATAAAATACGTACAAATAAAAAAAAGAAAATTTGATTTATGAGGTGGAGTTCCATATGGAGTAGGAGTTTGAGGAGACGGTAGACGTAGCGGTGTAGGTGGAAGCGGGGGTGGAGGAGGACGAGGTAGCCAACACAGGTTTTTGGTTTTAATTTTATTTTTAAAAATTAAGGTACACTCTAAAAGAGTGTGAAATATCCTAAATACAAGAATAAGCAATTGCGCTGCAGTATAACAATGGCTGGTTAAGGCCGGTATACATGTCTATTCTGCACAAGGTACGGACAAGTCCTGAGGGATCCATGCCTGGTTCATTTTAATGAACGTGAGCTTGTCCACATTAGCTGTGGACAGACGGCTGCGCTTGTCTGTGATGACGCCCCCTGCCGTGCTAAACACACGTTCAGATAATACACTGGCTGCAGGACAGGCCAGCATCTCCAAGGCGTAAAGGGCAAACTCAGGCCATGTGCCTAATTTGGAGACCCAGAAGTTGAAGGGGGCAGACCCGTCATTCAGTACGTGTAGGCGTGTGCACACATACTGCTCCACCATGTTGCTGAAATGCTGCCTCCTGCTAAGACGTTCCATATCAGCTGGTGGTGCTGGTTGTTGTGGCGTGCTGACAAAGCTTTTCCACATTTCGGCCATGCTAACCCTGCCTTCTGAGGTGCTGGCGGTGCCCCAGCTGCGTTGGCGACCTCTTCCTCATCCTCTGCCTTCGCCTTGTGCTTCCACTGTGCCCCCGCTGTCAGGTGGGAATGCCACCAGCAGCGCGTCTACCAGCGTGCGCTTGTACTCGCGCAACTTACGATCACGCTCCAGTGACGGAATTAAGGATGGTACATTGTCCTTGTAACGGGGATCCAGCAGCGTGGCCACCCAGTAATTAGCACAAGTTAGAATGTGGGCCACTCGGCGGTAGTTGCACCAGTGATGGCCATGAGCTGGTCTGGGTGCCACCCTGCTGTGAACATGGTTCCTCCTTCTCCATCTTCTCATCCTCCACCTCGTCATCCTCCAGAACTGTGCCCTGGCTGGACAATTGTGTACCTGGCGTTTGTGGGTGCAGGATCCCACCCTCGGATCCACTTGGGAATGACTGGCCGGAAACCCTACGAAATGATCCTTCTTCCTCCTCCTGTGCCACATCCTCTGCCATCATCGCCAGAAGCGTTTTATTTTAGGAGGCATAGAAGTGGGATAGTAACGCTGAGAACGGCGTTATCGGCACTGGCCATGTTTGTGGAGTACTCGAAACAGCACAACAAGGAACACAGGTCTCGCATGAAGGCCCAGTCATTGGTGGTGCATGTGGTGCTGTTCCGCCGAGCAACTCACCCGTGCGTGCTGCAGCGGAAACTCCACTATTGCCTGCTGCTGCTCGCACAGTCTGGCCAGCATGTGCAAGGTGGAGTTCCACCTTGTGGGCACGTCGCATATGAGGCTGACAGGCGATCAGCAGCAGGGTGAGAACGCCGAAAGCACGCACAGACGGCCCGCACTTTATGCAGCAGCTCTGACATATCGGGGAAATTTATAAGGAATCTCTGCACCACCAAATTCAGCACATGCGCCAGGCAAGGGATGTGTGTCAAACCGGCTAGTCATAGAGCTGCTACGAGATTTCGCCCATTATCGCACACCACCAGGCCGGGCTAGAGGCTGACTGGCACCAACCACTCATCGGTCTGTTGTTCAAGGCCCGTCCACAGCTCCTGCGCGGTGTGGGGTTTGTCCCCCAAACAGATTAGTTTTAAAACTGCCGGCTGTCGTTTACCCCTGGCTGTGCTGAAGTTGGTGTTGAAGGTGTTACGCTGACCGGATGAGGAGCTGTTAGAGGATGAGAAAGCAGAGTAGGAGGAGGAAGCAACAGGAGGCAAACTGAAGCGCCCTGCAATCCTCGGTGGTGGAAGGACATGTGCCAAACTGCTATCCGTCTCAGGTCCAGCCGCCACTGCATTTACCCAGTGTGCTGTTAAGGAGATATAATGGCACTGACCGTGCTTACTGGTCTACGTATCAGTAGTCAGGTGCACCTTGCCACAGATGGTGTTGTGCAGTGCACACCTGATTTTGTCCCCTACTTGGTTGTGCAGGGAAGGGATGGCTCTCTTGGAAAAGTAGTGGCGGCTGGGCACGACGTACTGTGGGACAACCACCGCCATAAGGCCTTTAAAACTATCCGTCTCCACCAGACGGAATGACAGCATTTCAAAGGCCAGTAATTTAGAAATGCTGGCATTCAGGGCTAGGGATCGCAGGTGGGTAGGGGGGTACTTTCTCTTCCTCTCCAGCGTTTGGGAGATGGAGAGATGAACTCTTCCGTGGGACATTGTGGAGATGCTTGGTGACCCAGGTGTTGGTGTTGCTGGCAGATCCTGTTTGCGGGGTGGCAGGTGGCACTGTCACTCCAGAGGTGGATGAAGAGGCCGAGACTGCAGCAGAAGAGGAAGCAGGAGGAGCCAGAGACCTTTCTTGGTTTTTGAGGTGTCTACTCCACTGCAGCTCGTGCTTTGCACTTAAATTCCTGGTCATGCAGGTTGTGCTCAGGTTGAGAACGTTTATGCCTCGCTTCAGGCTCTGATTGCACAGCGTGCAAACCACTCTTGTCTTGTCATCAGCACATTGTCTGAAGAACTGCCACGCCAGGGAACTCCTTGGAGATAAGTGGTTGGGCATCAGTGCGCTCAATCTCTTCTACCTCTGGGGCAGGGCTAGGTGGATGGCCCTGGGAAACTCTGCTAACAGAGTCATCAAAAAGCAGAAGAGACTGCTGCATGACTTGGGGCTCAGACTGCTTGGCTGATTTGCAAGGGGGTGAGGTGAAAGACTGATGGACATCTGCTGCAGGTGCCAACTGTGGTCTTTCAGCAGGAGACTAGGTGGGAGACAATGTGAAGGAACTGGATCCACTGTCAGCAACCCACAATCTACTATCGCCTGTATTTGTTCAGGCCTCACCATTCGTAGAGCCGCATTAGGCCTGACCAAATACCGCTGCAGGTTCTGTCGCCTACTCGCACCTGAGGAAGGGTTTTCACTTGTGCGCGTCCTCTCCCTGCAACAGGAGCTCCACCAGCAGCACCACGACCTGGGCCACGTCCCTTATTTGACTCTCTCCTCATATTTTTTGAATTTAGGATCTTGCCCAAAATGGGTGTTTAATTAATAGTATAATAGAACGACAGTATGTACATGGTGTATCTCACACGGCCTGAACCAGACTAGGTCTTAATTAAATTTGTTTGCCCAAAATGGCTGTATTTCAAATACCTAAATAGAAGCCCTGTATTTAAAGGATGTATCTCACACGCCCTGAACCAGACTAGGCCTCAATTAAATTTGTTTGCCCAAAATGGCTGTAATTTAAATACCTAAATCAAACCCCTGTATTTAAAGGGTGTATCTTACACAGCCTGAACCAGACTAGGCCTCAATTAAAGATTTGTTTGCCCAAAATGGCTGTATTTTAAATACCTAAATCAAACCCCTGTATTTAAAGGGTGTATCTCACACGGCCTGAACCAGACTAGGCCTTCTTTTAATTTTCTTTGCCCAAAATGGCTGTATTTCAAATACCTGAATCAAACCCCTGTATTTAAAGGGTGTATCTCACACAGCCTGAACCAGACTAGGCCTCAATTAAATATTTGTTTGCCCAAAATGGCTGTATTTCAAACACTTGAATCAAACCCCTGTATTTAAAGGGGGTATCTCACACGGCCTGAACCAGACTACGCCTCAATTAAAGATTTGTTTGCCCAAAATGGCTGTATTTTAAATACCTAAATCAAACCCCTGTATTTAAAGGGTGTATCTCACACGGCCTGAACCAGACTAGGCCTCAATTAAAGATTTATTTGCCCAAAATGGCTGTATTTTAAATACCTAAATCAAACTCCTGTATTTAAAGGGTGTATCTCACACGGCCTGAACCAGACTAGGCCTTCTTTTAATTTTCTTTGCCCAAAATGGCTGTATTTCAAATACCTGAATCAAACCCCTGTATTTAAAGGGTGTATCTCACACAGCCTGAACCAGACTAGGCCTCAATTAAATATTTGTTTGCCCAAAATGGCTGTATTTCAAACACTTGAATCAAACCCCTGTATTTAAAGGGTGTATCTCACACGGCCTGAACCAGACTAGGCCTCAATTAAAGATTTGTTTGCCCAAAATGGCTGTATTTTAAATACCTAAATCAAACCCCTGTATTTAAAGGGTGTATCTCACACGGCCTGAACCAGACTAGGCCTCAATTAAAGATTTGTTTGCCCAAAATGGCTGTATTTTAAATACCTAAATCAAACCCCTGTATTTAAAGGGTGTATCCCACACGGCCTGAACCAGACTAGGCCTTCTTTTAATTTTCTTTGCCCAAAATGGCTGTATTTCAAATACCTGAATCAAACCCCTGTATTTAAAGGGTGTATCTCACACAGCCGGAACCAGACTAGGCCTCAATTAAATATTTGTTTGCCAAAAATGGCTGTATTTCAAACACTTGAATCAAACCCCTGTATTTAAAG
The DNA here is from genome assembly GCF_905171765.1 of Bufo bufo. NCBI lineage: Eukaryota > Metazoa > Chordata > Amphibia > Anura > Bufonidae > Bufo > Bufo bufo. The sequence goes on along the minus strand of NC_053392.1, from coordinate 32,887,068 downwards.
GGTGTATCTCACACGGCCTGAACTAGACTAGGCCTCAATTAAAGATTTGTTTGCCCAAAATGGCTGTATTTTAAATACCTAAATCAAACCCCTGTCTTTAAAGGGTGTATCTCACACGGCCTGAACCAGACTAGGCTTCAATTAAAGATTTGTTTGCCCAAAATGGCTGTATTTCAAATACCTGAATCAAACACCTGTGTATACATGGTGTATCTCACACGGCCTGACCCACACTAGGCCTCAATTAAAGATTTGTGCACCAAATGGGGGTATTTCAAATATCTGAATATAACCCAAATATATAAAGGGTGTATATCACAATGACATATGCAGCAAAGGCTGCAAAATAAACTTTTATTGCCCAAACGGGTGTTTGTTCAATAACTGAATATGGCAGCATTATATAACCCTGGAATTTCAAACGTCTTGATGCTGCAAGGCCTGAAAAATTGTGTATTTTGCACAAAAAAAGGTGTTTTATTAATAAAAGAATTAAACCCCTGTATTTAAAGGGTGCCCTGAACCAGACTAGGCCTTCCTTTAATTTTCTTTGCCCAAAATGGCTGTATTTCAAATACGTGAATAGAACCCCTGTATTTAAAGGGTGTATTTCACACACCCTGATCCACACTAGGACACTATCAAAGAATTGTGCCCAAAATGGCTTTATTTCAAATAACTGAATAGAAAGACAGTATGTAAAGGCGGTATCTCACAATGACATCTGCAGCAAAGGCTGCCAACTCATTTTTTTTTGGCCTAAACGGGTGTTTTTTTAATAACTGAATTTGACAGCAGTATATAACCCTGGAATTTCACACGTGCTGATGCTGCAAGGCCAGAAAAATAGTGGAATCTGGCAAAAAAATGTGTTTTTTAAAAATCAAGAAAATGATGGCTGTATTTCTAGCTTAAATTGCACACTGACTAATCCAGATGTTGTATATTGCCAAAAAAGTGTTTTTTTGGTAACAGAATATAAAAGCTATATATATTAAACTTGAAATTAACACTTGCAGATCTGGAAAATAGTGTTTTTTGGCAAAAAAGTGTGTTTTTAAAAACCCAGAAAATGATGGGTGTATTTCTAGCTTAAGTTGCACACTGACTAATCAAGATGTTGTAGATTGCCAAAAAAGTTTTTTTTTTTTTGGTAATAGAATATGAAAGCTGTATATATTAAACTTGAAATTAACACTTGCAGATCTGGAAAATATTTTTTTTGGGCAAAAAAGTGTGTTTTTAAAAACCCAGAAAATGATGGCTGTATTTCTAGCTTAAATTACACACTGACTAAGCCTGCAAATGCACCAGATGTTGTAAATTGCCCAAATTTTTTTTCAATGTCCCAAAAGCTCAGATGCAGTGCTGGTGCACTGAGCTTGCATATAATGGCCGTCGCCGTCGCCCACCTAACTAACTTATAAAAGTTTTTTTTTTCGGTCACTGGGCTCAGAGCAGGATAAAAAAAATGCACTGCACCCACAAAACACAATGTATGTAGATTGCTGAGTTAGATTCAGGTTTTGAGCAAAGATTCAGTCCTATTCTCTCCCTGAAATCACCAGCAGCATCCTCTCCCTAAACTAAGCACAGCAGAGTGACGTGCTGGGTCACATGCTACACTGGCCAATCACAGCCATGCCATTAGTAGGCATGGCTGTGATGGCTTCTAAGGTCAGACAGTTAAACGCTTGTTGATTGGCTGCTCTGCAGCCTTTCAAAAAGCGCCAAGAAAGCGCCGAACACCGAACCCGAACTTTTACTGAAATGTTCGGGTCCGGCGTCCAAAAAAACTAAAGTTCGGTACGAACCCGAACTTTACAGTTCGGGTTTGCTCAACCCTAGTTTTAAGTGTTATTAAACATATAGTTCATACATACTTGATAGAAAAAAAAGCATATAGCATTCTTCAGTAAGGCAAAAACAAAATGCACCCCTGCAAGTGAAGCAATGACTTAAGGACATGGAGGTAGCACCAATAAACTAGTGAAGAAAAAAGTTATTTTAATCCTTGTTGCGGCAGTGCAAACACATGCGTTTTAAATCCTTCAGTTAGCTGTAGAACAATTGTACGTCACTGTTAGGCTTAGTTTGCACTTCACTTATTTGGTCAGTTATTCTCATCAGTTATTGTCAGCCTAAGGGCTCATTCAGACGGCCGTATGCTGTCCGCAAAAATACTGAATGCTATCCGCAAAAAAAACGGATCCACAAAAAAAGGATAGCGTTCAGTATTTTTGCAGACCCATAGACTTCAATGGGGCCATGTCCTGATTTTCACGGACAAGTATAGGACATGTTTCATTTGTTTTGCGGAACCATGGAATAGAAAAGGGCCCCATAGAAGTGAATGGGTCAGCATCTAATCCGCAAAAAAACGGATCCGCGTTTTTGCGGATAGCATACGGCCGTCTGAATGAGCCCTTAAGCAGGTGCGGGTCACAACCACAGAACAGGTGCAGATCTTTTCATGATACCTAATCCGAGAGTAGGCGTGGCTCCTGAATTTTCTTCATAGTAAGTGATGGAAATAACTTACCAAATAACAGAATTGTGAATGTTATTGTCAGCTCTAATTTATCGGCGTGGACTTAACCTTGCTGTGTCCCAAGACAGTGGGGAGGGTGTTAGCAATGAGGCTGTGTTCACATCACTGTTTTTTTTTCAGTTTTTCTGCTCCATCAGAAGAAAAGGCACAAAAAAGTGGACCCTGTAGTTTCAGCATCCGCCTTCAAACCGTGAGTATTTGGTCAGCATGTGATCTGTATTGGTAAGGGAAAAATAGGATTGGTTCCAAAATAGAGATAATATGTGATGGAAATATTTGCATGTCTTCTGTGTTTTGGACCCATACCTGATTTTGGCTTCCAAATCATGATCAAAAACTGATGCAAAATACTGACTGTGTGATAGAGGCCCCATGCTCAATTTTTTGCCTATTTGCGTCTATAATCAGCTTTATTCAGATGGAAAAGAAGTTCTGCACGCAGGAATTTTAACGCTTCTATCGCAAGGTCAGTATTTGGTCAGTTTTTTGCATCGCTATTTGATCAGTATTGGTAAGGCAAAATTATATCTCTGTAGTAGTCCATTTTTGTCCACCTCTGTAAGTTCATCTTCCTCAGGGCTCAGATGACCATGAAAAAGAGGTGTCATGTCATCAATCCCCTTGCCAATCAGATATATCAGCATCCCCTCCAGGATGTGAAGGAGTGGAATGACATCATTCATCCCGTAGTTCAACAGACTGACAAATAAATTGGCCTCCTTAAAGGGCCTGAAAAAATGGCACGTGTCACGCATGAGCTGCCATTGACTAACATAGAAGTTAGACCAGGTAATAGACCGTCTGTCTACAGCATTAAGAAATCGTTTACTGCCTTCTTCTGTTCGTACAGGCGGTCTAACATATGGAGCGTGGATTTTCAACGTCGCGTACCAGGCAATGTTGGGGAAGAGCATTTTGCCTTTGCAGCTCAATGAGGGCATGTTTTGCATTGTAACAGTGGCTGAAGTGCATGCACAGTTTCCTGAACATTTTTAACAGCTTTTGCAGTTCGGTGGAACATTTGAGGAAACGGGTGACAATGAGATTGAAGACATTCCCATGCAGCAAAGACAAAATGTTCTTCCTATTATCAGTAGCAATCTCCAGTTGGCGAGGAGACAGCTATTGTTTGATTTCTTTATTGATGACGCTGAGCAGTTCCACCCGGGTGTGACTCCATTCATCAAGGCTGACCAGGTGTAGAACCGCTTGGCAATGCTTAGCTTTGAATAGGGGAAATGCTTGAGGACCACTGAAAACTGTGCCTAGAGGGGAGGATGAGGACAAGGTGGAGGATGAGAAGGCAGAGGAGGACATTGGCACAGAAATCCGTGCATTACAACGCGGAGGTGGCATTGCCATCACCTGGCCAAGTTGCTAGTGTGTGTGGGCAGGAACCACATTTACCCTGTGGGCTGTGAACAACATATATTATCCTTGACCATAGTAACAACATAGTAGCACTGGGGTGAACTCTACCAGACACAGAGAGGCCCAAGGACGAGCCCACATACTGCTCAACATATGTGTGCAAGGCTGGTACAGCTTTTTTTGAAAAGTAATGTCTGTTTAGGACTCTCCACCTTGGGTGGGGACAAGCCATCAGTTCTCTGAAATGTGCAGAGTCAACCACATGGAAAGGGAGGGGCTGCAGTGCCAGAAACTTGGCCAGGTACACATTCAGCTTCTGAGCTGCTGGATGAGTGCACGCATACTGTTGTCTTTTTGAAATCACCTCAGTGATCAAATGCTGACAAAACAAGTAATTAGAAGTAGTAGGAGGAGGAGCATCAGCAGCAATAGACAATGGGAAGACGATGGATGAAGTCGATGGGAAGGAACAATAACTTCTTTCTGCTGAAGAACGGGATATGCAGCAGTTGCTGCATCAGGCTGTAACACTAAATGAGTGGCACAGTTTTCCAATGCCACTTTATGGTGAACTTCCATGTGTTAAAACAGGGCCATCGTGCCAGCATTAGCACCCTGGCCCACCTCACCTGACAAGTATGACATTTGTCCGCCACCACTGTGTGATGCCTGCCTCTGCTGTTATGAACCTGAGCACTACTAGTGAATTCCTCACAGGTGGTGTCCTGAGTAGCAGACAGTGTACCTTTCCTGCATTTGGCTGCAGATCTCTCACTGCTTCCACACTGCTGTCTCATGGGCACACTTCCAAGCTGCTTTCTCATTTCTGGGTCCCACATGCAATTGGGTAAATCATCATCTACATCTGTTTGGTATTTACTTGTCCCACCCTCACCTGTCTCTAGCACATGTCTCTGACCTCTCACAAAATGTGCTCCAACCCAACTTTCATCATCGGTAGTTGCACACCTAGAGGAGTCCGCAGTGGACCTCTCTTCGAAGTCTATATAGGCCTGTAACTGCTGACTGTCCATCCAAAGCTCATCCTCACTGAAAAGAGGAGCAGAGCCGACAGCTATCATTTCTTGGCTAGAAGAAGGAGCAGCAAAACAAGAGGCAGTTTTAAAATAGGTGAGGGCACAGAGGCAGTTCCTGGGCCATGCCAAGTGTGGTGTCAGAGGAACCCACTGATTCCTGGCTGTGTGTATCTGTTGTCACCTGAGATGAAGTTGAAGAGCAAATCAACCACTCCAGTACAGCTGGATTGTTGGTCAAAACACAACCGCTAGATGACAGTGGAAGTTCTGGCCTTTTGCTGCAGCTGCTGCAAGTACCAACTCTTTTCCTACTGCTACTTGTGCCTACTACAGCTACATTTTTGCCATTGTCTGTGCCTTTGGAGGGCCCAGGAAACTGTCTCAGTAACTGTATCAGTAATGAAATAGATTAACTGTGAATATGTCAGCGATTCAACAAGATGCAGACGACAATATATAACAAAGCACTTTAATACTGAGGCACAGACATTCTATGTATAAATTAAAAGATTAACTGTGAATGTTTCAACAGTTAAACAAAATGCAGATGGTGATATATTACTCCGCCCCTTAATACTGAGAAACAGTAATTCTATGTATAGATTTAAAAATTAACTGGGAATGTCACAGCTGTTCAAGATGCACAAAGCGATTGCACTCAACCTGCATTGGCCTTGCACTGTCCCTGCAGTCTCCCTATGCTTTCTCTATGCTGTACCTTGTCGTGGAATTTTTTATTAACATAGGATGACTATAGTGGGCTTTCTCTTTAGCTTAGGAATGTTATGTAGGTTTATTTTGTATATGCCTCCCTGTGTAAAGTCTGACCAGATTATGGTTATAAGAGAGCGTGATCAGGTCAGGACGGTACCAGGGAAATTCTATAGCTCAGCACTCAAGTTCCTACTTCCCCATGTGAAAGCCGCCACCATTGGTTTGAGGGGGATCTAATGGCTGCTGGCTCTGAGAGCAATGTTCTTAGTGAAAGCTACCAGCGGGACCTCATTAGCAACGGTGGGGTATAGTACACTGATGCTGGTCTCACTGAACCATGAGGGCCCCAACATGCTGCTAAATATTGGTTGGTGGGACTGGTGTCCATGTGAACGCTATATCACCTTTTTGGTCGACCCTGTTTTAAAAGACCTTCTTTAGGGACTGATCCCCCCTGACGGAACCATGTCTGACAGAGGTTCACTTTGGGTCGGTAGGAGACTTGTACCGGACTAAATGAATGTTGTCCGATTAGAGGGCAGTATCTGTTTAAGGACAGGCTGATTCATTTGGAAGCATTTGCACGTATCCTGGGGGTGATGGTGGATTGTGATCAGCAGGCCACATGAGCATGTTTGAGCTCCACCCACCGGCACTCTCAGGAGGTGTCCAAATATGTCCCTTCCAGTTCCGAAATGTATTCCTATTGGTTAAGGCATGAGGTGGATTGTACCTGCCTATCTGTAATGTTATTGGGCGGCCATGTGCCATGGAGGTCGGGGTTAGCCCAATAAAAGGTCTAAGGCATGTTAACAGGAGGGCAGAATTTCTTGGAAACTAAGCAGACTGTACGCGAGTCTTCTTTCATCGGTGCTGGCTGTTTACACTTGCAAGTCTCCTTATATCTAAAAGAGCTAATAGTACTTCACACGGATCAAGATTCGATGGTACCAATGGACCTGGCCCACGATTACAGATGGCGAGTTATAAGGACGTCGCAACAATAGCAGCTAAAGAGGGGGGGGGGGGGAACCAACGAGATATTGGTTTCACAAACAAAGCCTGCAAAGTTTGAGTAAGTGCAAACTATATTTCAACTTTTTTGAAATCTTTGTGGTACTAATAACTGCTATTATTTCTCTGTTAGTTCCTATTGTTAGCAATGCTCAGTAAAGAGCCTACTTCTTGCTCTTACAATTTTAGATATAAGGAGGAGAAGTTGATTGTATTAATTGGGTAGGATCTGGAGGCATTGGTTGGGGATCCATATCTTGGTACCCCCAGCCAATCCAGCACCAGAGGGGTGTATGTTTAGAGGGTTAAAAAGATGCTTCTGGGGTAAGTATAAAGAGTCTTTGTTTATCCATGTGTTTGTAAAATCCTTCCCTTTGTTTGAGTGGCTGGAAGCGTGGGGGAGGGGAGCCATTTTTATCACAATTTGCAGCTAGCCTGTTAGGATCAATTCAGAGTTGGGAAAACTATCCACCCGATCTGAATTGAAAAACAGGATAAAAATCCATTTTAAAATGAATTTCACTGTTTTTAACCGTTCATTTTTGGTTCCTTGTTAGTGTCTGGTTAAAGGAGCAGCCGCCATTTTAGGGCAGCCCATGTGGAGCTGTTGATGTTTTGTCCCTCATGTGGCCTGGTGCAGCAAGCAAGGCTTTGTTTGAATCCGGGGGCCGGAATAATGGTGTTGGCTCACTTCCTACAATTTTTTTAAACTTTTTAGTCATTTTTATGCAGTGAATTCCTTTTAATTTTAATTAATTTTTTTCTTGGGGGATTTTAACTTTTATCTGTTTCTCTTTATTTTTGTGTTTTTATCAATTTTCAGACATCTTAAAAGCAAAAATTTTATTGGAGAAAGCTAAATTGTTTTTATTCTCTCCTTTTTACAGGTTTTCTTTTACTAACCCATTTTTATTTTTACGTTTTTATTATTGTAATTAAGTTCTTTTTCAGTTTTTTACTTTTTCATATTTTGGCATCTTTTTCGGTTTTATTTTCAGTCATTTTTGTCTATTTTTTGGGGGGATATTTCTTTGATTTACCTTTCTATAGTGGGGAAAGTTTTATATTTATATTTATATTTACTTTTTTTCTGCATTTCTATATTCGATCTTAGCCTACTTTTTCCTCCTTCTATTTCTCTTTTCCAAGTGACAGTTCTACATTCCAGGACTATTCTCTCTTTAACAACATCACCACCAGAGGTTAACCCCGTATTTCTTTTTACTTTATCAGCAGGAGATTGACTGGAGGAGCCATATTGAGCTGGAGAAAAGTGGGTCTCATTTATTGGGTAGCCTCAGCTGGCTTAACACAGGCGCAGCTCAGCTGTGTATATAGCCCTTTAAGAGGCATACTGGGGATCCAGCAAAAGGAGCTCTGGTCTAAAGGCCCTGTGGGAGTGGAAATAGCATTGAGAGTAGCAATAGGTGACTCTCAGTGCACAAGATTTCTAGCTGTCTGACATAGGCTGTGTAAAAGTCGGAGTTGGTCACACGTACCGTAAGAAGGAGCCGGGCGGTACCTTCCGTGTAAGGTCAAAAGCATGTCCCTGGACGCAGGCAACACTGGTAATGGCTTGGGTAACCAAGGATGGGTTGTGGCAGATCCATGAGGGGAAAAAATAGTCCCCTCTAGGGGTCAGACGGCTGCTCAGTACATGAGATCTAGTTATGGGGTGAAGGCCACAAAGCCCCTTAAAGAATGTAGTAGGTGGTCCAAGGGAACTAATTGGAGTATCCCTCTGGAAGGTATTTCTGATGTATGGAGATAGGAAAAATTTATTACAGAGTTCAGGCCCAGGCTCCAGTCCACAAAAACGTTGGAGGTAGCTCAATGGTGGCTGCAAAAGTCAATCATGGTAAGTAAGCAGGGCGTACAGAAGGCGGTTTCAATCCGGAAGGACCGAGTGATGTACACCTGGCCTAAGGGGGAAACTGAGATTAGGGATCTGATGCAGGAAGCACAGGAGGATCTATCTGGGCTGACTTTGTTGAAACAGGCTGGATCCACTAAACCCGGGCCTACTGAAACACAACCAGTACCCGAGGTAAGTCCCCAACTGTCACTTCCACCTCCACTGCTGACAGGGTCGCTTCTGACACTGCCAGCCCTTCCCAAACCGTTTCTCAACCCCCCTTTCCTGTCCCTCAATCTTCTCCGGCACCCACTCCTTCTACATCTCCTCCCTCTGTTTCTAACTATGAGGCCTTCTTCACCTGTGACCTACAAACTGTCTAGAGCAGGCATGCTCAACCTGCGGCCCTCCAGCTGTTGTAAAACTACCACAATGCCCTGATGTAGGCTGATATCTGTAGGCTTTGCGGGCATGCTGGGAGTTGTAGTTTTGTAACAGCTGGAGGGCCGCAGGTTGAGCATGCCTGGTCTAGAGGGATCGACACCAGATTGAAAGATTTGGTCAACTGCATCAATGAGCTCAAAGCCTCCAAAATGACCACAACTCCCAAACTGTATCCCATCCTGGCTGACCTCAGTTCGGATGGGGCTATGAGTGAGGTGATACGTCTCAGTCCTCCAATGAAGCCTCAATCTCCCAGATGTGCACCCGACTCTTTGCATAACCCTCAGTCTGGGGCCTATCCAGTACGGGTACAGCAGTACGATGGACCACCCAACACACAAGGTGAGCGTGTATTAAAGGAGAGGGTAGTGTGGCATGTCCCTTTTACCCCTGCAGAAATCCGGACAATCCTGGTCGAGTTACCGGACTATAGGACCAACCCACGGGAGTTTGCCAGGATGTTCTGCCAGAACCAGTTTAGTTATGGCATGAGTGGGACGGATTGTGCCCAAATTCTGCCTGGAAGTAGCCAGTGTCATTATAGCAGGTTGTCACATCATCACCCACGAGCAGGCCACCTCAGGAGGTAAGGAGTTTTGTATAGCTCTTAAATCCACACTTCTGAAACTATACAGTGCTAATTCCACCTTGGATATGATGAAGTTAAATCAAAACCCAGGTGAAGAGTGCGCTTGTTTCTGGCAGCGCCTGAAACAGGCGGCACTGGACACGGACCTTTAGGTCGGTCCTGATGTACCACCCAATGGCACGAAGGTCACCCCCACCCATCTCTTGCTCATGGCAAAATTCTTGAAAGGGCATCAACACCAAGATTCGGGACCGGCTACTCCTAGCCAAACTCAAATACAGTGATATGTCCATATCTGCAATTTTGTCTACTCTCTCCACTATAGAGAGAGAGATGGATAGAAGGAAGCAGGACAAGGCAGCTAAGGTCCTTGTATCACATGACCCTGAGAGAGAATGGAAGAGAAGGGATGCTCGGAAGAAAACTACAAGTGCCATAACTGTGGTCGAGGGGGCCACATCTGAAAGCACTGCCTGAAGCTTGTCCATAAACCAGGAGGCAGATGACAGTTCATCCCAAACAACCCTTCCACGCCTGTCATAGGGATGGTAGGTGATGCCTATGAGTAGGGTTGAGCGAACCCGAACTGTAAAGTTCGGGTTCATACCGAACTTTAGGATTTTTGGACCCCGGACCCGAACACAAACATTTTAGTAAAAGTTCGGGTTCGGTGTTCGGCTATTTCTTAGTGCTTTTTGAAAGGCTGCAGAGCAGCCAATTAACAAGCGTTTAACTGTCTGACCTTAGAAGCAATCACAGCCATGCCTACTAATGGCATGGCTGTGATTGGCCAGTGCAGCATGTGACCCAGCCTCTATATAAGCCGGAGTCACGTAGCGCTGCACGTCACTCTGCTGTTACAAGTGTAGGGAGAGGACGCTGCTGGTGATTTCAGGGAGAGAATAGGAGAGAATCCTTGTTCAGAACTGGAATCTAACTCAGCGATCTACATACATTTAGTTGTGTGGGTGCAGGGCACAATCTTTTTACCCTGCCCTGAGCCCAGTGACAGAAAAAAATTACTTTTATCCGTCTGTTAGTTAGGTGGGCGGCGGTGGCGGCCATTTTATGCAAGCTCAGTGCACCTGCACTACATCTTAACTTTTGTTAAATTGAAATCCAAGCTTGAAAAACTGCACTAATAATGTGGTTTTAAAAAATCACCCTTTTTTGGCAATATACAACATCTGGTGCATTTGCAGAATTAGTCAGTGTGCAATTTAAGCTAGAAATACAGCCACAATTTTCTGTGTTTTTAAAAACACACTTTTTCGCCAAAATACCCAATTTTACAGCCCTTGCAGCATCAGCACGTGTGAAATTCAAGGGTTATATACAGCTTTCATATTATTTTAGTAAAAAAACTCACTTTTTTGTCAATATCCAACATCTGGATTAGTCAGTGTGCAATTTAAGCTAGAAATACAGCCATAATTTTCTGGGTTTTTAAAAACACCCTTTTTTTGGGCAAAATCCACAATTTTACAGATCTGCACGTGTGAAATTTAAGTTTAATATACCGTATTTTTCGCCCTATAAGATGCACCAGCCCATAAGACGCACCTAGGTTTTTGAGGAGGAAAATAAGAAAAAAAATTTTTTTTATCAAAAGGTGTGCTTTTGGTGGATTTTGAACTAACGGTGGTCTGTGCATGACACTACTATGGGGGATCTGTGGATGGCACTATTATAGGGGGAATCGGTGGGTGGCACTGCTATGGGGGGATCTGTGGATGGCACTGTTATAGGGGGATCTGTGGATGCCACTGTTATGGGGGGATCTGTGGATGGCACTGTTATGGGGGGGATCTGTGGATGGCACTGTTATGGGGGGATCTGTGGATGGCACTGTTATGGGCGAGTGATCTGTGGATGGCACTGTTATGGGGGGAGATCTGTGGATGGCCCTGTTATGGGGGAGATCTGTGGATGGCACTGTTATGGGGGGGTAATCTGTGGATGGCACTGTTATAGGGGGGTGATCTGTGGATGGCACTGTTATGGGGGGTGATCTGTGGATGGCACTGTTATGGAGGGGGATCTGTGGATGGCACTGTTATGGGGGTGGATCTGTGGATGGCACTGCTATATATGTGTCACCCACAGATCCCCCACCCCATAACAGTGCCATCCACATATCCCCCACCTCATAATAGTGGCATCCACAGATGCCCTAATATACCGGAGCTAAACCTGTGGGAGGGTGGCATGCAAATGTGGCGGTGCCGGTGCGGTCACTGTACTCCGGCCCCGCCGCTCACTCACTTCCTTAATGCCTAAACCTTTTATAATAATAACTTTAATTGAAGTTCCGATCCCCAGCCCCATCTGTACTACTTACTAAATGTCCTGTAGCAGGCAGAGCAGGGCGGGCGGCCGGCCGTAACTCACTGATGTCACGTGCCTGCGCCGCCTATTTTATGAATGAAGTAGGCGGAGCAGGCACGTGAGATCAGTGAGTTACGGCTGGCCGCCCGGCCCTGCTCTGCCTGCTATAGGACATTTAGTAAGTAGTAATGATGGGGCTGGGGATCGGAACTTCAATTAAAGTTATTATTATAAAAGGTTTAGGCATTAAGAAAGTGAGTGAGCGGTGGGGCCAGGGTACAGTGACCTCACCGGACCCGGCGCATTTGCATGACACCGGCCCCTCCTCCCTCCCCCCTCCAGCTGATACATCGCAGTCTGCGATACTGCAGCATCGCAGACTGCAATGTAAAATGGCAGCATTCGCCCCATAAGATGCAGGGGCATTTTTCCCCCACTTTTGGGGGGGGAAAAGTGTGTCTTATGGGGCGAAAAATACGGTATACAGCTTTCTTATTTTGTTACAAAAAAACAACACTTTTTTGGCAATATGCAACATCTGGATTAGTCAGTGTGCAATTTAAGCTAGAAATACAGCCATAATTTTCTGGGTTTTTAAAAACACCCCTTTTTGGCAAAATACACTATTTTACAGATCTGCACGTGTGAAATTCAAGTTTAATATATACAGCTTTCATATTCTGTTACAAAAAAAACACACTTTTTTTGGCAATATCCATCATCTGGATTAGTCAGTGTGCAATTTAAGCTGGAAATACAGCCATAATTTTCTGGGTTTTTAAAAACAGCCTTTTTTGGCAAAATCAAATATTTTACAGATCTGCACGTGTGAAATTCAAGTTGCTTTCATATTCTGTTACAAAAAAAACACACTTTTTGGGCAATATCCAACATCTGGATTAGTCAGTGTGCAATTTAAGCTAGAAATACAGCCATAATTTTCAGGGTTTTTAAAAACACCCTTTCTTGGCAAAATCCACTATTTTACAGCCCTTGCAGCATCAGCACGTGTGAAGTTCAAGGGTTATATACAGCTTTCATATTCAATTAGTAAAAAAACTTAAATTGCGGCCTAGTCTGGATCAGTACGTGTGAGATACAGCCTTTAAATACTGTGGTTCTATTCAGTTATTAGAAATACAGCCATTTTGGGCACAAATCTTTAATTGCTGCCTAGTCTGGATCAGGGTGTGTGAGATACACTCTTTATATACTGTGGTTATATTCTTCTATTAATAAAACACCCTTTTTTGGGCAAAATACACAATTGTTCTGGCCTTGCACCATCAGCACGTGTGAAATTCAAGGGTTATATACTGCTGTCATATTCAGTTATTAAACAAACACCCGTTTTGGGCAAAAAAGTATATTTTGCAGCCTTTGCTGCATATGTCATTGTGAGATACAGCCTTTACATACTGTATTTCCATTAAGTTATTTGAAATACAGCCATTTTGGGCACAAATATATAATTGCGGCCTAGTGTGGATCAGGGCGTGTGAGATACACCCTTTAAATACGGTGGTTATATTCTCCTATTAATAAAACACCCTTTTTTGGGAAAAATGCACAGTGGAAGCACAAGGCGAAGGCAGAGGAGGAGAAGAGGTTCGCCAACGCACTTGGGGCACCGCCAGCACCTCAGAAGGCAGGGTTAGCATGGCCGAAATGTGGAAAAGCTTTGTCAGCATGCCACAACAACCAGCACCACCAGCTGATATGGAACGTCTTAGCAGGAGGCAGCATGTCAGCAACATGGTGGAGCAGTATGTGTGCACACGCCTACACGTACTTAATGACGGGTCTGCCCCATTCAACTTCTGGGTCTCCAAATTGGGCACATGGCCTGAGCTTGCCCTTTACGCCTTGGAGGTGCTGGCCTGCCCTGCAGCCAGTGTATTATCTGAACGTGTGTTTAGCACGGCAGGGGGCGTAATCACAGACAAGCGCAGCCGCCTGTCCACAGCCAATGTGGACAAACTCACGTTCATTAAAATGAACCAGGCATGGATCCCACAGGACTTGTCCATACCTTGTGCAGAATAGACATGTATACCGGCACTAACCAACCATTGTTATACTGCAGCGCAATTGCTCATTCTTTTATTTTGTATATTTACACTCTTTTGGAGTGTACCCTAAAAAAATATAAAAAAATGTAAATAAAAAAACAGTGTTGACTACCTCGTTCTCCTCCACCGCCGCTTCCACCTACACTGCTACGTCCACCGCCTCTTCAAACTTCTACTCCAGTTACATTTTCGGGTGAAATTCAACAATTTTTGGGTGTGATGTACCACTGCTATACCTAGTAGACAGTTAAAAAAAAATAATTGGTCTGTTATATTTTCGATTGAAATTCACCAATTTTTGGGTGTGGTGTACCACTGCTATACCGAGTAGACTGGTTAAACAAAAATAAAAATTTGTCTGTTACATTTTCGCGTGAAATTCACCAAATTTAGGGTGTGATGTACAACTGCTATACATAGTAGACAGGTTTAAAAAAAAATATTGGTCTTTTATATTTTCGGGTGAAATTCACCAATTTTTGGGTGTGATTTACCACTGCTATACCTAGTACATAGGTTAAACAAAAAAATACATTTGTCTGTTACATTTTCGGGTGAAATTGCAAATTTTTTGGGTGTGATGTACCACTGCTATACCTAGTAGACAGGTTTAAAAAAATAATTAAATTGGTCTGTTACATTATCGGGTGAAATTCACCAATTTTAGGGTGTGATGTACCACTGCTATACATAGTAGACAGGTTTAAAAAAATATATATATTGGTCTTTTATATTTTCGGGTAAAATTCACCAATTTTTGGGTGTGATGTACCACTGCTATACCTAGTAGACAGGTTAAAAATAAATATTTTACATTTTCGGGTGACAATAAACAATTTTTTGCTGTCATAGACCCCTGCTCTACCAAGTAGACAGGTTAATAAATTTCTGTAATTTTTCTGTTACATTCTTGGGTTGACATTTTACAATACTGGACGTGAATAAACCCCTGCTCTGCATAGGTGACAGGGAATAACATTTCTGAAATGCTTCTTTAATTGATGCGCGCCACCTCCTTTCATTCAATGCTTAAACTTTAACAAGTTGTACCACATTTGCGCTTCAATAATTTTTCCCATAATTCCGCTTTACTCTTCTGGCCCACATTTGGGCTTCTGTAATTTGTCCCACATTTGCGATTTAACAGCTTTTCCCACATTTCCGCTCAATCCCAAATTAAAAAAAAAAAATTATCTACCTTAAATTTGGTCTCTTTTTCTCACTCTCCCTCTCCGGCGTGGAACCCTGATTCGCCGATAATCGTGATCATCATGGTAGGTTTAGAAGAGAACATCGAAAGTTGATAGAGAAGATATCCAAATGGATGGTGGATGTCACTTGGGCACCTCTACATAGGTGACAGGAACATAAATATTAAATAATCGTCTGTTACATTATCAGGTGACAATTTTCAAATTTTGCCTGATAGAAACCCCTGCTCTGCATAGTTGACAGGGAATAAAATATAAGAAATTCTTCATTAATTGATGCGCGCCACATCCTTTCATTCAATGCTTAAACTTTAACAAGTTGGACCACATTTGTGCTTCAATAACTTTTCCCACATTTGCGCTTCAGTAATTTGTCCCACATTTGCGCCTCAATAGCTTCTCCCACATTTCCGCTTCATCCCTTTGCAGCCATTGACCTCCCTTGGATGAGGTCTCCCTTTCTCACGCTCCATCTCTGGCGTGGAACCCTGATTCGCCGATAACCGTGATCAACATGGTAGGCTCAGAAAAGAACATCGAAAGTTGATAGAGAAGATATCCAAATGGATGGTGGATGTCACTTGGGCACCTCTACATAGGTGACAGGAACATAAATATTAAATAATCGTCTGTTACATTATCAGGTGACAATTTTCAAATTTTGCCTGATAGAAACCCCTGCTCTGCATAGTTGACAGGGAATAAAATATAAGAAATTCTTCATTAATTCCCACATTTGCACTTCAGTATTTTGTCCGACATTTGCGCCTCAATAACTTTTCCCACATTTGCGCTTCAGTAATTTGTGTGGGCTCAGAAAAGAACATCAAAAGTTGATAGAGAAAATATCCAAATGGATGGTTGACGTCACAGGGACGTGCGATCAGGCAGAAGTTATCTAGAGTCAACAAAGCGGCAGCAGGGCCTCTCCTGTCTAACGTTTACAAATCAAAAATACCACAGTAACATTCCCTATGGGTCTGATGTCTGTATAATACAGTACAGTACAATATATAGTGTACTGTACTGTATTTTACTTACACTTTGTCTGAACAGATCTATGCCTTTAGCACAGATCTGTTCAGCACCATGGACAGCAGGATGCCTGAGATGGCGTCCTGTTGCCATGGGAACCTTCCCCGTCTGCTCAGTACTGGTCAGAACTTCGCAGACGGGGATGGGTAAGGACGGGTCTGTCGGGGGGCTGTCTGGGGGCTCTCTCCCTCTCCATCGGGGGGCTGCAAAGGCACAGCAGCCCCCCGATGGGAGAGGGAGGGAGCTCCCTCTTACTGTTAACTTTTTCCATACAGCGGTCCATACGGACCGCGGTATGGAAAGGGTTAAACAGCTGACATCTGCACAGATGTCAGCTGTTTATACCAGGGTGTCAGCAATGTGCTGACACCCTGGTATACCCACTAGACGCCAACGAATTTTCAAGAGGAGGCAGGCGGGGATCGCGATCCCGCCTCTCGCACCGCCCCCACCGCCCACAACTCCCCCCCCTGCACCACCCGCCGGCAAAAAATCATGCAGGGGTGCAGGGGTGGGGTGCAAAATCTATATTTTAGGGACACTAAAGTTTCTGATCCCCGCGGGGATCAGAAACTAAACTGCAGAAAGCGCAGCAAACCGCAGGTCTGAATTGACCTGCGGTTTGCGGCGATCGCCGATACGGGGGGTCATATACCCCCCCTGGCGTTGTGACAGGATGCCGGCTGAATGATTTCAGCCGGCATCCCGTTCCAATTAACCCCCGCGGCTCCGGAATAACGATTTAAAGTTAGGACATACCGGTACGCCCTGAGTCCATAAGGACTCGGGAAATAGGGCGTACCGGTACGCCCTGCGTCCTTAAGGGGTTAAAGTCATTTCCCTATCCACATTTGTTTGCAGAGCACTTGCCATGCTCTTAACAACATTTTATGCCATTTGCAGCCCTCTAGCCCTTTCTATGACATTTTTACAGCCATTTTAGTGCTCAAAAGTTCGGGTCCCCATTGACTTCAATGGGGTTCGGGTTCGGCCGAACCTGTCGAACCCGAACATACAGGTGTCCGCTCAACTCTACCTATGAGTCATCATAGGGCATCGGCAAATCGATGTCAGCACACATCAAAGCCAGAACTCTTTTGAGATCTCAGGATCTTCGAGGCAAGGTTCCCCTCTCTGGGGAGAGCACGCCAACAGCAAGTCTCACAGGACAGACAGTGTCATTACAGACCACCAAACCACTCCATTGCAGATTGGGTCAGCACACGGAAGCTATCCAGTCAGTATTGGTCTTGGATGACGTTACCATAAACTTGCTGGGGGAAATTCAGACGGTCATTGAATACACTCCAATGGGCGTTGTGGTGAGTAGTGCACTATCTGAAGAAAGATTGTGCACCATAGTAGCTTTATCCTACCTCACTGAGCCAACATGTTTTCTGGAGCTGGATGTATTGGCAGAGATGGATCCCAAAATCTGGGCGGTTGACAAATACGATGTGAGTCTCCTGCCGGTGCCACCGACTGTAGTCAACATTAGGCCAGGGAGCATTTTGCCCCGACTTCCACAGTACCCCTTGAGCGTGGCCCAAATGGACAGTCTGAAAATCTAGATGGACCGTTATCTACAGATAGCGGTCCTCACACCAATGAAATCGCCCTGTAACACCCCTCTGTTCCCAGTGGCCAAAAAGACAGCCAAAGGCCAGGAAACGACATACCGACTAGTACATGTCCTGAGAGCTGTAAACAAGATCATCATCAGCGACGCTCCGATGGTGCCCAACCCACACACTCTACTGGCCTCAATACCACCAAACGCAAAAATTTTCTCTCTCATTGATCCAACAAATGCATTTTTTTTAGTACCAATGGATCCCCGGTGCCAATACCTTTTTGCCTTTTCATTCCAGGGTCAACAACTTACTTGGACAAGTCTAACCCAGGGGTTAGTGACCAGTCCCTCGGAGTACAGCTGCAAATTAAAAATCGTTTTGGATCAGTGGACCCCGATGAATCCAGAGGTGACGTTGCTACAGTATGTGGACGACTTGCTAAATTGCTGTCCCACCTCAGAGGATTGTTATCAACATACTGTGTCACTGCTCAACCACCTGGAGGCAACGGGAAACAAGGCCAGTAAGGAAAAACTACAGTTTTGCAGGGAGAAAGTTATCTTTTTGGGGCACTGTATCTCTTAGGGAACCTGACACCTGACCCCCCAGAGAGTCCAGACACTGAAAGACCTGCGGAGACCGAAAAACCACCAGCAACTGAGGGCTGTCCTCGGACTGGTCAACTACTGCAGGTACTGGATACCAAGCATCTCTTCTAAGCTGGAACCCCTCTAAGAGCTGACATCTAAAACACTGTTCCAAATGTCAGACAACGACTGGTCGATCCTCCAGGATCTGACTTAAGAACTCTCTAAAGCACCGGCCTTAGGTCTGCCCTACTATGACCTACCCTTTTACCTTTTTTGCTACGAAAGCAAGGGCGACATGACAGGGGTATTGACCCAACTACATGGGTCCAGGTACTGACCCATCATGTACCTGTCAACTGCCTTAGACCCAGTTATCCGAGAGTCACTGGGTTGTGTAAGGGCTCTGGTACAGAAAGTTGGCGACATAGTTCTGGACTCCCCTTTCACACTCTATACTCCCCATTCGGTGCAAGAGATCCTGAACCAAGTCCAAACTAAACATCTCTCCGCAGCCAGACTGACCAAGTACAAGGTAGCCCTCTTGACTCCTACTAACTTGACGATTAGACAGTGCACCATTTTGAATCCAGCTTCTCTTCTTCCTGTTACCAAGGATGAAGAGAAGGGGGGATAGTGTTGCTAACGACCGACTCATGACCGACGGGGCAAATCTTTTCTCAAATTTTGCAGCAGCTAACCACGTCAAGAGCATCATGACGGCCTTTCTCTGATGGAACTTGAGTTAGCAGCTATCAGTCCGGTGAAGGAGACACCGATCCCAGACGCCAAAAATCTTTTTGTCGATGGTTCCAAGTATTACACCCCAGACAGTAAGCCACACACCAGGTATGCGGTGACAATGGTTAGAGAAGTGGTGGAAAAAGGCTCTTTGAGCTCACACATGTCGGCACAGTAGGCAGAGCTGTTGGCGTTGGCAAGGGCATGCGAGCTCCATCAAGGCGGGAGGATTAATATCTATACGGATTCGAGATATGCTTTCGGGATCGCTCATGACTTTGGGCCTATCTGAAAGGCAGGAGGGTTTTTGACCAGTTCAGGTAAGCTCGAACTGATTAATAGGTTGTTCATTGCCTTTAACCTGCCGCACAAAATGGCCATTTTGAAGGTTAAGGCCCATACTACGGAGACGTCCATGGAGGCATTGGCAGATCGGGCTGCTAAGGAGGGTGCTTTGGATTCAGGGGTGGGACCCTAATGCTTGCCATCCCTTCTGATGTACCGTTAGAGGAGTTAAAAAAACTGCAGTCTCAGGCAGAGTTGCAGTAAAAGAGGAGATGGACGGCATTGGGGGCCACCCTGGGACACGATGATATTTGGGGCCTTGATGGCAAATGGTGCCTGTCAAAGTCACTTTTTCCCATGATGGCCCACTCATCCCATTACCCTGGGCACCTGTCAAAAGCGGCAATGTGTGCGCAGCTGGAGGAGCATTGGATTGCAACAGGGTTCTGCACTGTGGCCACTATGTTTGCAGCATCTTGCGTGCATAACACTGGTAGGACTGTAAAGCCACCGCAGCGGCACTCACCCAAACCAGATTACCCTTTCCAGCGAATCCAGATAGACTACAATACGTTAACAAGGAGTGGGCTATACGAGCACATCCTGGTCTGTGTAGACATGTTCTCTGGTTGGCCTGAAGCATGGCCCGTCAAATGCGCCAATGCCACGACTACAGCAAAGAAGATCCTGTCTGAGATTGTGTGCCATTGGGGCCTGCCTGAGACTATCGAGTTGGAACGCGACTTCACCAGGCAGATCTTTGCACAGGTATGTAAAGCTCTCCATATCAACCAGGGTTTACACACTCCATATCATCCTCTGAGCAGTGGTATGGCTGAGTGTCTCAATGGGATCATTAAGATCCGGATTTCCAAAATTATGGCTGATCCTCGGAAACCGTGGACCGAATGTCTCCCTATTGCTCTTTATTCCATCAGGAGTGCCCCCAGGAAGCCTCATGGGTTATCACCCTATGAGGTCTTGTTTGGAAGCTCAGGATTGCACTACCCCCAACAGCTGTCATCTCTACATTTTCAGCTGACAGGTCTTCAGCTGACAGGAGCTTCAAAAGGTCCGCCACCGGGTCCGGGAGTCTCTCCCGGACCCCGACTCAATAATTGGTGTTCATTCTATCCAACTAGGTAATTGGGTTGTCTACAAGAAACATCAGAGGACTGGAAAAGAACCGAGATATTTTGGGCCGATCCAGGTACAGCTGACAACGCCAACCTCACTGAAGCTCGAAGGACGAGACAACTGGGTCCACGCCTGTCATTGCAAGAAGCTGCTGAACCACAGGCCAAAATGAGGTGTATCCTTTTTACTATCTTTCTTAGCTTTGTGTATTTTATCAATGGTAATGATTATAAGCATCCTAATCTATTGTTTAAAATGCACCTCCATTTAGCTAAGGCAGCGAATAGGACCAATTGCTGGGTATGCTCGAAACCCCCTCCTAGTCACTACACCCCGGTCATGGCGGCAGTTCATGCCATATATGACGTCCGTATTGGCATGAAAAAGTACGAGAAGCTTGACAAAACCACTAGAAGACATTTGTCTATAGAATTTAATGACAGATTCCTGGAAGGGAACATCAGCTATAGTTTTAATGTTAGCTCTGATTCCTGCTCATTGTTGGACAAACCTATATGGGTATCAGGACAGTTAGGCAATCCCCAGATGTGCCTCAACCTTAAGTTTGGCACAGAGAGTAAATGCATAGTGACCACTACCTGTGAGACAGGTATAACAGTCAACCTTACAAACGAAAGTCCTAAGCTCTTTAATGACACTAATAGGCCAGACTACATCTGCTTGAAGGAAGGCTGTGATGTCCAGACCAAGGGAGCAATCCCCCAATCCATCGTGCTCCTACTCAGCACCCGTGACCGTCAGAAAAGTTCATCATGCGCAGTGCTGACAAGTCCCTACTACTTTTTGTGTGGCTCTGCAGCTTACAAGGTGATTCCCTGTAATGCTAAATGTTCATGTGTGTTAGTGAAACTCATACCCGCTTCATATATTGCCGCTGATTGAGAGGATCTGCTATTGTGGAGGAGGGCAATGATACAGGCCAGGAATCGCAGAGAGCTGTTTACCTCCCATAATCAGGTGTGGGCATGGTTCCCGGCTTGGACTGGGTGGGGGATCGAGTTAATGAAGCGACTGAACAACTTCTCGTCCATTGTGGATGAGATGTTTAACGAGACTGTTGCAGCAGTGCGGGAGATCACTGAAGAACAAAAGCAGATGAAGACCCTCGTCTTACAGGACAAAATGGCGCTGAATTATCTTTTAGCTTCCAAGGGGGGTTTCCGTGAGTTTATAGGAGAGAACTGCTGTACTTGGATCGCAGATACCAGTGATAAGGTCCAGGCCCATATGGATAAGGTCAGTGTACTTCAGGGCAGAGCTAGGGCTATTGCTAATGAGGGATGGAATCCTTTCACGGCTTTGGGTGGTTTTGGGGATTTTCTGTTTTCCATAGGTAACTGGTTGAAGGAAGTAGGAGTATATATCCTCATGTTGTTCCTTTTTCTCTTTATCCTATATATCCTGGTGAGATGTTCCTGCTGTTGATCACATCCTCATCGCAGCTCCCGGATATACTTCGGATTAACCTACGTCTTTGATGGAAAGGATATCCAACTAAACGTCCATCGCCACACCACACCTCCCCACATCAAGGCCTCCCTCAGAGTCAACTCCCTGAAGAATCGAGCCGACGGATACAGAATAATCGTGAAGTCAATGGCACCCAAGGAGCACCGCAATCGACGAGGGCAAGCTGAGGAAACCAAAGATTCAGCAAGAGATTCAAAGAACACAGGAGACATATGACAAAGAGGAGGGAACTGTCATAGAAATTTTTATTAGCATAAGATGACTATAGCGGACTTTGTCTTTAGCTTAGGAATGTGATGTAGGTTTATTTTGTATATGCCTCCCTGTGTAAAGTCTGACCAGATTACGGTTATAAGAGAGCATGATCAGATCAGGACGATACCAGGGAAATTCTATAGATCAGCACTCGAGTACCTTCTCCCCCATGTGAAAGCCGCCACCGTTGGTTTGAGGGGCATCTGATGGCTGCTGGCTCTGCAAGCAATGTTCTTAGTGAAAGCTACCAGCGGGTCCTCATCAGCAACAGTGGGGTATAGTACACTGATGCCAGTCTCACTGAACCATGAGGGCCCCAACATGCTGCTAAACATTGGAAGCTGGGACTGGTGTCCATGTGAACGCTTTATCACCTTTTTGGTCGACCCTGTTTTAAAAGACCTTCCTCAGGGACTGATCCCCCCATACGGAACCATGTCTGACAGAGATTCACTTTGGGTCGGTAGGACTAAATGGATGTTGTCCGATTAGAGGGCAGTATCCATTTTATGACAGGCTGATTCATTTAGAAGCAATTGCACGTGTCCTGGGGGTGATGGTGGATTGTGATCAGCAGGCCACATGAGCATGTTTGAGCTCCACCCACCGGCACTCTCAGGAGGTGTCCAAATATGTCCCTTCCAGTTCTGAAATGTATTCCTATTGGTTAAGGCATGAGGTGGATTGTACCTGCCTATCTGTAATATTATTGGGCGGCCATGTGCCATGGAGGGCAGGGTTAGCCCAATAAAAGGTCTAAGGCACATTATCAGAATTTCTTGGAAACTAAGCAGACTGTACGTGAGTCTTTTATCATCAGTGCTGGTTGCTTACACTTGCAAGTCTCCTTATACTGTATCTAAAAGAGCTAATAGTACTTCACAGGGATCAAGATTCGATGGTACCAATGGACCTGGCCCACAATTGCAGACCTACAGTGTCTAAAAACTCTCCATACACTATCCCTGCACTGTCCCTGCACTCTCCCTATCCAATATTCGACAAAAGATTACTGAATCACTGTCCCTAGCGCATAAGCACTTGTCACATCTGTTCCTAAGTGCAACTCACAGTGAAATGGCCACATGGGATGAGGCTTTTTATAGGGCTGTGACATCAGAGGGGTGGCTATCTGCTGATTGGCTGGCAGCACAGCATTAAGGGTGATCTCGCTTTCCCGGCCTTCTTACTTTCACTCTGTAACACGTGCAGCAGCCATTTTAGAAAAAAATCTGATTCATTATCACGAAGCGTGAAGAAATTTGGCTTTGCAGCAAATCAAATTTTTACTAAACTTCGGATTGAATTAATCTTTGAATGCTTTCATTTGCTTAACACTATTTACAATGTCACAATATGACTACTTCCCACTGCTCATGTCAAGTAGTGATGAGCGGCAGGGGCTATATTCGAATTCACAATATTTCACGAATATTTTGTAGAATATTTGTCATATATTCGCAAATTTTGAGAATTCAAAATAATTTTATTGAATGTGAAAAATCGGCAATGTAAAAATTGCGTAATGCGAAATACAGGCGTGGGTCACTTTGGCTACATTTTTAAAACTGCTAGATGTTTCATGAGTTTCTCTTGAGACTAGAGAAAATGGTTGGCACGGCAGAACAATACAATAGCTTAATATGCAGATAGAGTCAAGTGCTCCAATTTTTTCGTGATTGCGCTAATCGGGAGTGATTGGAATATTTTTCGCAGTATCTGCAACTACACATTTTAGAAGGTCTGACTACAGATTACTGATTGGTGCACTAAGCATTGTTGTGAAGTTGGCCCACAAGCAAGAAGCAGAGAGGAATCATGTGTTCAGATGGAGAAAAAATGCAGAATATTCGATATAACAAATATATAGCACTATATTCTAAATATTTGCGAATTCTCGAAGTGGCGATATTTGCAATAAAAATTCGCTATTTGAATATTCGTGCTCAACACTAATGTCAAGAATACTCATTATTAGTTGTAAATCAGTAAGAGAGACTTTCCTCAGGACAGGTTATCAGATCAGTAGGCATCCAACACAGAGCATCCCTTCTAATCAGCTGTTTTTGGGAGCTAACTGAAAATAAACCAGAATTAGCTAGGAGAAGGATCTGTCAACTGTGTAGTTTCCATGGCCAGAAAGTTCTTGAATTCCCAACAACACTAACTCATTGTAGTAGTTATGTTTACATCTTTAAGGATCAAATAGAACATTTTTTGTGAATGTTTTGTAAAGTGAGATTAGACTGTTAAAGGCATACCCAAGATACATTATTCACATTGGATTGTGAAAAGCTTTAGGGAAGAAATGAAGTTCTCAAGACAGATGATTCATCATCATAAATACATTAAAAATAAAATACCCCTGGGACTACATGAACATACAGTGGAATATAATGATTTTGTGAACAAAAATGGTTCAATTAACTTGAACATTGTACTAGCCCATTTTTATAAAACATATTTGATTGAATCTTGGATTTTGGCCCTAACTTTCTTGATTATATCTTAGAGGTCCTTCAACAATTCATTAGGTTTGATGTACATTAAATATAACCTAAAACTAAGTATAAGAGAAAAGGAAAGATAGGAAATATGGCAAACTGCAGTAGGTAATGAAGATGACTAGACGACCAACATAAACAAACTGCAACCTTTATCTAGTAGAAACAAGTGTCATAAACATCCAGGCTATGTCCTGTGTCCAATAAATAAGCAGGCATGTGACAAAGAAAATGCAAAAGAAGAGAAATTTGGATAATGATGAACTTTGATGTTTAGAAGCTTTTGTAAGAGAAGAGTCATGAATCTATTTATTTTTCCTTTATTTCTTACCTTATTTTTCCCTCCCTTTTTCCCTTTCTTTTTTATTTACGTCCTTTTTTATTTCCTTTTTGTTTCCTTTCCACCATTCTGTTTGTCTACCCTCCTTCCATCTTTCTTTCATCTTTTTCATATTTCCTGATTTTTTTAATACACCCCAAAAACCATGATTCCTAACTGAATCTTTGCCAGTCCACATTATAGTGAATAGGACAGTGATGCGGTCATAACAGCCTTCAGGATTTCAAACTGAAAATTTGAAACAGGCCTTAGCTACCTAATCCGAATATGTCCATCTAAGCAGCACGCCGACTGTCTCTATGTTATGTTTGACACTGATCTTTCCTTCACCCCCTATATTCAATCCTTCACTCATTCCTCCTACACTTCAAAAACTTTTCTAGAATGTATTTTCTTACTGTAGAAACAACCAATAACTCTCATTGTTGCCCTGATCTATCCCCATCTTGATAACTATAACTCATTACTAATCTGTCTCCAATCTTTTCTGAATGCAGCAGCCAGGATCATGTGCCTGTCTATGCCAGTGCAGTCATTGCACTGGTTGCCCATACAGTACAGGATTCAAATTAAACTTCTCATTCTCACCCACAAAGCTCTACACAGTGCTGCACCTCCTAAATCTCCTCCCTCATTTCTGTCTACCATCCTACCTGTTCTCTATGCACTGCACCTTAATCTAAGCCTCTCCCTCTTGTTTACAAGAGTTCTATCAAGCTATACCAGTTCCCTAGAATGCTGGACTCCAAGCAGTTAGGTTAATTTACAACATACGCAGTTCATAAAAACATTTTTTTTTAGGCTGGCCAATCACATCCCTTATCTAACTCTTCTTCATTCATCCCACCTTCATACAAATTTTTTAGCACCCAATACAGTACAGATAAAAGTCGGAGTTGGATAGACGTACTGTGAGAAGGAGCCGGGCGGTACCCTCCGTGTAAGGTCAAAAGCATGTCCAGGGACACAGGCAACTCTTGTAATGGCTTGGTTAACCAAGGATGGGTTGTGGCAGATCCATGAGGGGAAAAAATAGTCCCCTCTAGGGGTCAGATGGCTGCTCAGTACATGAGATCTAGTTATGGGGTGAAGGCCACAAAGCCCCTTAAAGTATGGAGTAGGTGGTCCAAGGGAACTAATTGGAATATCCCTCTGGAAGGTATTTTTGACGTATGGAGATGGGAAAAATTTATTAAAGAATTCAGGCCTAGGCTCCAGTCCACAAAAACGTTGGAGGTAGCGCAATGGTGGCTACAAAAGTCAATCATGGTAAGTAAGCAGGGCGTACAGAAGGCGGTTTCAATCCGGAAGGACCGAGTGATGTACACCTGGCCTAAGGTGGAAACTGAGGTTAGGGATCTGATGCAGGAAGCAGAGTAGGCTCTATCTGGGCTGACTTTGTTGAAACAGGCTGGATCCACTAAACCCGGGCCTACTGAAACACAACCAGTACCCGAGGTAAGTAAGTCCCCAACTGTCACTTCCACCTCCACTGCTGACAGGGTCGCTTCTGACACTGCCAGCCCTTCCCAAACCGTTTCTCAACCCCCCTTTCCTGTCCCTCAATCTTCACCAGCACCCACTCCTTCTACATCTCCTCCCTCTGTTTCTATGAGGCCTTCTCCACCTGTGACTTACAAACAATCTGTGAGTCTAGAGGGATCAACACCAGATTGAAAAATCTGGTGGACTGCATCAATGAGCTCAAAGCCTCCAAATGACCACAACTCCCAAACTGTATTCCAACCTGCGTGATCTCAGATCGAATGGGGCTATGAGTGAGGTGATACGTCTCAGTCCTCCCATGAAGCCTCAATCTCCCAGATGTGCACCCGACTCTTTGCATAACCCTCAGTCTGAGGCCTATCCAGTACGAGTACAGCAGTACAAAGGACCACCCAACGCACAAGTTGAGCGTGTATTAAAGAAGAGGGTAGTGTGGCATGTCCCTTTTACCCCTGCAGAAATATGGACAATCCTGGCCGAGTTACCGGACTATAGGACCAACCCACGGGGGTTTGCGAGGATGTTCTGCCAGAACCAGTTTAGTTATGGCATGAGTGGGACGGATTGTGCCCAGATTCTGTGCCCAGAACCAGTTTAGTTATGGCATGAGTGGGACGGATTGTGCCCTGAACCCGAACATTTCCGTAAAAGTTTGGGTTCGGGTTCGGTGTTCGGCACTTTCTTGGCGCTTTTTGAAAGGCTGCACAGCAGCCAATCAACAAGTGGTTAACTGTCTGACCTTAGAAGCCATCACAGCCATGCCTACTAATGGCATGGCTGTGATTGGCCAGTGCAGCATGTGACCCAGGCTCTATATAAGCTTGAGTCACGTAGCGCTGCACGTCACTCTGCTGTTACAAGTGTAGGGAGAGGATGCTGCGGAACTTGTGATTTCAGGGAGATAATAGGAGAGAATCTAACTCAGTGATCTACAGTGAAATAGTTGTGTTGGTGCAGGACACAATCGTTTTACCCTGCCCTGAGGCCATTGACCAAAAAAAACAAACTTTTATAATTCTGTTAGTTAGGCGGCGGTGGCCATTTTATGCAAACTCAGTGCACCAGCACTGCATCTGAGCTTTCAGGACATTGCAAATCACAATTTTTTTGGGCAAACTACAACATCTGTATTAGTCAGTGTGCAATTTAAGGTAGAAATACACTCATCATTTTCTGGGGTTTGAAAAAAACTAATTTTTTTTTTCAAAAAACAGTATTTTCCAGATCTGCAAGTGTTAAATTCAAGTTTAATATATGCAGCTTTCATATTCTGTTACCAAAAAAAGACTTTTTTGGGCAATATACAACATCTGTATTAGTCAGTGTGCAATTTAAGCTAGAAATACACCCATCATTTTCTGAGGTTTAAAAAACACAATTTTTTTTTCAAAAAACTGTATTTTCCTGTTCTGCAAGTGTTAAATTTAAGTTTAATATATACATCTTTCATATTTCTGTTACCAAAAAAAACACAATTTTGGCAATGTACAACATCTTGATTAGTTAGTGTGCAATTTAAGCTAGAAATACACCCATCATTTTCTGGGGTTTGAAAAACACACTTTTTTGACCAAAAAACACAATTTTCAGGCCTTGCAGCATCAGCATGTGTGAAATTACAGGCTTATATACTGTTGTCAAATTCAGTTGTTAAACAAACACTCGTTTGGGCACAAAAAATGTAGTTGGCAGCCTTTGATGCAGATGTCATTGTGAGATACACCCTTAATACATTTGGGTTACATTCAGAGATTTTAAATTTGGTGTACCAATATTGAATTCAGGCCTACACTGGTTCAGGCCCTGTGAGATACACCCTCTACATACAAGGGTTTGATTCAGGGATTTGAAATACAGCCATTGTGTTCAAATAAATATTTACTTGAGGCCTACACTGGTTCAGACCGTGTGAGTTACTCCCTTTACATACAGGGGTTTGATTCAGGGATTTGAAATACAGCCATTTGAAATACAGCCATTTTGTGCAAAGATATATTTACTTTAGGCCTACACTGGTTCAGACCGTGTGAGATACTCCCTCTACATACAGGGGTTTGAATCAGGCATTTGAAATACAGCCATTTGTGCAAATAAATATTTACTTCAGGCCTACACTGGTTCAGACCGTGTGAGATACTCCCTCTACATACAGGGGTTTGAATCAGGCATTTGAAATACAGCCATTTGAAATACAGCCATTTTGGGCAAAGATATATTTACTTCAGGCCTACACTGGTTCGCACTGTGTGAGATACTCCCTCTACATACAGGGGTTTGATTCAGGGATTTGAAATACAGCCATTTGAAATATAGCCATTTTGGGCAAAGATATATTTACTTCAGGCCTAAACTGGTTCAGGCCCTGTGAGATACACCCTCTACAAACAGGAGTTTGATTCAGGCATTTAAAATATAGCTATTTTGGGCAAAAATATCTTTTATTGAGGCCTAGTCTGGTTCAGGCCGTGCGAGATACACCCTTTACATATTGTCATTCTATTCTACTATTAATTAAACACCCATTTAGGGCAAAATCCTAAATTTGAAAAATATGAGGAGAGTGTCAAATAAGGGACGTGGCCCAGGTCGTGGTGCTGCTGGTGGAGCTCCTGTTGCAGGGAGAGGATGTGGTCGATATGTGCCAGCTACACACACAAGTGAAACCCCTTCCTCAGGTGCGAGTAGGCGACAAAACCTGCAGCGGTATTTGGTCGGGCCCAATGCTGCTGTACGAATGGTGAGGCCTGAACAAGTACAGGCGATAGTAGATTGGGTTGCTGACAGTGGATCCAGTTCCTTCACATTGTCTCCTACCCAGTCTCCTGCTGAAAGACCAAAGTTGGCACCTGCAGCCGATGTCCATCAGTCTTTCACCTCACCCCCTTGCAAATCAGCCAAGCAGTCTGAGCCCCAAGTCATGCAGCAGTGTCTTCTGATTTTTGATGACTCTGTTAGCAGGGTTTCCCAGGGCCATCCACCTAGCCCTGCCCCAGAAGTGGAAGAGATTGAGCGCACCGATGCCCAACCACTTATGTTTCAAGATGAGTACATGGGAGGACCATCGCCACACGTCTCGGATGATGACGAAACACAGGTGCCAACTGCTAGGGCTTTTGAAAGTGTGCAGACCGACAAGAAAGTCAAGGGTGAAGACTGGGTGGAAGATGATGTGGAGGACGATGAGGTCCCCGACCCCACATGGAATCAAGGTCATGCGAGTGACCCATGTAGTTTGGAGGAAGAGGCGGTGGTCGCACAGAGCCACCAGCACAGCAGAAGAGGGAGCAGGGTGCAAAAGCGGAGAGGCCGTCCTCTAGACCGTACGCCTCCTACTGCCAGTGGCAACCGCAGCAAGGGACCGAGCAAGGAGTTCCCTGGCATGGCAGTTCTTCAGACAATGTGCTGACGACAAGACACGAGTGGTTTGCACGCTGTGCAATCAGAGCCTGAAGCGAGGCATAAACGTTCTCAACCTGAGCACAACCTGCTTGACCAGACATTTAAGTGTAAAGCACGAGCTGCAGTGGAGTAGACACCTCAAGAACCAAGAAAGGTCTCTGGCTCCTCCTGCTTCCTCTTCTGCTGCAGTCGCAGCCTCTTCATCCACCTCTGTAGTGACAGTGCCATCTGCCACCCCGCAAACAGAGAATCTGCCAGCAACACCAACACCTGGGTCACCAAGCATCTCCACAATTTCCCACAGAAGAGTTCAGCTCTCCATATCCCAAACGCTGGAGAGGAAGTGGAAGTACCCCCCTACCCACCCGTGATCCCTAGGCCATGAATGCCAGCATTTTTAAATTACTGGCCTTTGAAATGCTGTCATTCCGTCTGGTGGAGACGGATAGTTTTAAAGGCCTTATGGCGATGGCTGTCCCACAGTACGTCGTGCCTAGCCGCCACTTTTCAAGGCGAGCCATCCCTTCCCTGCACAACCAAGTAGGGGACAAAATCAGGTGTGCACTGCGCAACGCCATCTGTGGCAATGTGCACCTGACTACGGATACGTGGACCAGTAAGCACGGTCAGGGCCGTTATATCTCCATAACAGCACACTGGGTAAATGCAGTGGCGGCTGGGCCTGAGGCGCATAGCAGTTTGGCACATGTCCTTCCACCACCGAGGATTGCAGGGCGCTTCAGTTTGCCTCCTGTTGCTTCCTCCTCCTCCTCTACCAGCTCCTCATCCGCTCAGCGTAACACCTTCACCACCAACTTCAGCACAGCCAGGGGTAAACGACAGCAGGCAGTTTTAAAACTTATCTGTTTGGGGGACAAACCCCACACCGCGCAGGAGCTGTGGACGGGCATTGAACAACAGACCGATGAGTGGTTTGTGCCAGTCAGCCTCAAGCCCGGCCTGGTGGTGTGCGATAATGGGCGAAATCTCGTAGCAGCTCTGGGGCTAGCCGGTTTGACGCACATCCCTTGCCTGGCGCATGTGCTGATTTGGTGGTGCAGAGATTCCTTAAAAATTACCCCGATATGTCAGAGCTGCTGCATAAAGTGCGGGCTGTCTGTGCACGCTTTCGGCGTTCTCACCCTGCTGCTGCTCGCCTGTCAGCGCTGCAGCGTAACTTCGGCCTTGCCGCTCACAGCCTCATATGCGACGTGCCCACAAGGTGAAACCTCACCTTACACATGCTGGCCAGACTGTCCGAGAAGCAGCAGGCGATAGTGGAGTTTCAGCTGCAGCACGCGCGGCTGAGTCGCTCGGCGGAACAGCACCACTTCACCATCAATGACTGGGCCTCCATGCGAGACCTGTGTTCCTTGTTGCGCTGTTTCGAGTACTCCACCAACATGACCAGTGCCGATAACGCCGTTCTTAGCGTTACTATCCAACTTCTATGCCTCCTTGAAAAAACGCTTCTGGCAAAGATGGAAGAGGATGTGGCACAGGAGGAGGAAGAGGGATCATTTCGTAGGGTTTCCGGCCAGTCATTCACAAGTAGATCCGAGGGTGGGTTCCTTCACCCACAAACCCGAGGTACACAATTGTCCAGCCAGGGCACAGTTCTGGAGGATGAGGAGGTGGAGGATGAGGAGGAGGAGATGGAGGAGGAGGAACCATGTTCACAGCAGGGTGGCACCCAGACCAGCTCATGGCCATCACTGGTGCGTGAATGGGGGGATACAGAGGACACAGACGATACACCTCCCACAGAGGACAGCTTTTCGTTGCCTCTGGGCAGCCTGGCGCACATGAGCGATTACATGCTGCAGTGTCTCCGCAACGACCGCCGAGTTGCCCACATTCTAACTTGTGCTGATTACTGGGTGGCCACGCTGCTGGATCCCCGTTACAAGGAAAACGTACCGTCCTTAATTCCGTCACTGGAGCGTGATCGTAAGATGTGCGAGTACAAGCGCACACTAGTAGACGATTTTTATTCATATTGAGACATACCCTGGTTATGGTTTATCAAATAATTTATTTACAAATGCCTATGCAGGCGTTGAACCTATCTTGCCCCAGGTGAAAATGTAATACTTCACTTTTATTATTATTTGAGTTAAAATACGTGCTTTATTCCTTTATTTTATTTTACTTAATGAACCAAAGAGAAGAAAAAGGTTAAAAATACAGTAACCACTCCACTGTACGGTAATTTATTAATCAGTGGGTCAAGAGGGAGAGCTCGTGCAGAAACTCTCACCCCTGTCACTTACAGGCAGTTTGCTGCCTTGATGCCGTTTGCAGTGGCACCTTCAACTAGGCTGAATTGTGGGAACTGAATTCACTCATCCCTCTACAAATACAGCACATAGATAATACCATATGCTAACTGATCTTTATCTGTCCCTTTGGAGGTGCACACTGCGTTCGGAACACTCACGGTTTTGGTACCGTATCTCACTGCTAAACTACTCTAGCTTTGATAAGTAGGCCAGCCGGACTACTACTAACTAACTAACAGTGGAATGAGTCGCTGATTTAAAAACGAAATCTGCCCCCCAACATGTTTCACCAGATAACTGGCTTCTTCAGGAGATTTGGGCTGCCCACTGGGCTGTACCACTGCTATACCTAGTAGGCCAGTTAAAAAAATTAAATAAAATTGTCAGTTACATTTTCTGGTGAAATTCAGCAATTTTTTGGTGTGATGTACCAGTGCTATACCTATTAGACCAGTAAAAAAAAAAAAAAAAAACACTTGTCAGTTACATTTTATGGTCAAATTCACCAATTTTTGGGTGTAATATACCCCTCCTCTTCCTAGTTGACAGCTTAATAAATTTCAATCATTTTTATTTTACATTTTCGGGTGAGATAAACAATTGTTTTCTGTCATAGACCCCTACTCTACCAAGTAGACAGGTAAATTAATTTCTGTAATTTTTCTGTTGCATTCTTGGGTTGACATTATACAATTTTAGATGTGAATAAACCCCTGCTCTGCATAGGTTACAGGGAATAAAATTTGTGAAATTCTTCTTTAATTGATGCACGCCACCCCCTTTGATTCAATGCTTAAACTTAAACAAGTTGTACCACATTTAAGCTTCAATACTTTGTCCCACATTTCCGCTATACTCTTTTGGACAAATTTGCGCCTCAATAGCTTTTCCCACAATTCCGCTTGACTCTTTTGGCCCACATTTGGGCTTCTGTAATTTGTCCCACATTTGCGCCTCAATAGCTTTTCCCACATTTCTGCTCGATCCCAATTTTTTTTTATACATTTACCTCCCTTAAATTTGGTCTCTTTTTCTCATGCTCCCTCTCCAGCCTGGAACTCTGATTCCCCGCCACCCTTGATCACCATGGTAGGCGCATAAAAGAACATCGAAAGTTGATAGAGCAGATATCAAATTGGATCGTGAACATCACGGGGACGTGCGACATGGTGGGGCAGTAAGTATGCACAACCCTACACGAACTGACTGACAGGGGTCAGCCCCTGCAACTTCTGGGTCTCCAAATTGGGCACATGGGCTGAGCTTGCCCTTTACGCCTTTGAGGTGCTGGCCTGCCCTGAGGCCAGTGTATTGTCTGAACGTGTGTTTAGCACGACTGGAGGGTTATATTACCCAATGTTCTGGGGTGTACCCTAATTTTAAAAAAATATATAAAATTTTTAACCAAAAAGCAGTGTATTCTACCTCCTCCTCCTCCCCCGCCACTTCCACCTACACTGCCACATCCACCGCCTCCTTAACCTCCTACTCCATTTGGACCTGGTCTTCCTAGATCAAGATTATTATTTTTTTATTTTTACGTATTTTATTTTATATTAGGTCATTTCCCTATCCACTTTTGTTTGCAGAGCACTTGCAATGCTCTTAACCACATTTTGACGACATTTGCAGCCCTCTAGCCCTTTCGATGACATTTTTACAGCCATTTTTGTGCTCAAAAGTTCGGGTCCCCATTGACTTCAATGGGGTACGGGGTCAAGTTCCGGTCAATTTCGGGTCCCAAACTCGAACTTTTTTCCGAAGTTCGGCCGAACCCGTCGAACCCGAACATCCAGGTGTCCGCTCAACTCTAATAAGGATCCATTCAAAATGCATCAGTTTTGCTCCATTCCGCCTCCATTCCGCTCTGGATGGGGACACCAAAACGCTGCAATTTAACGCAATGGGAGCGGATCCGTTTTCACTGACACAA
This sequence comes from Bufo bufo, assembly GCF_905171765.1. Lineage (NCBI taxonomy): Eukaryota > Metazoa > Chordata > Amphibia > Anura > Bufonidae > Bufo > Bufo bufo. Next base: position 32,852,813 of record NC_053392.1, on the reverse strand, counting down.
TATGGTGCAATAGAAAACGTATCCGTCCCCATTGAATTTCAATGTAAGTCAGGAAGGATCAGTTTTGACTTTGTTCTTCATAATGCAAACGGATCCGTTCTGAACGGATACAATCGTTTGCATTATAGGTGAGGATCAGTCTGTGCAGATACCAAACGGATCCGCACCTAACGCAAGTGTGAAAGTAGCCTAATATATATTGAGGTGTATTTTGCTGTTAACCCTTGCTGTGTTGCAAGAAAAAATTGATTGACATAAAAAATCTACCAAAAATGTGAAATTTTGAAATTTCACCTCAATTTTCCTTTAATGCTTGTGGAACACCTCAAGGGTTAACAAAGTTTGTAACATCAGTTTTGAATAATTAGAGTGGTGTAGTTTCTAAAATAGGGTCATTTACGGGTGGTTTCCATCACATAAGCCCCTTAAAATCACTTTATAACTGAATTGGTGCTTAAAAAAATGGTCTGGGAAATTTTGTTGAAAATTTTAAAAATAGCTTCTAAACTTCTAAGCCTTCTAACGTCCTAATAAAATAAAATTACATTTACAAAATTATGCCAACATAAAGCAGACATATGGGGAATGTTGATTGATAACCATTTTATGAGGTATTACTAATCTGTCTTAAAAGTAGAGAAATTCTAATTTAGAAAATTTGTACATTTTGGATTATTTTATAAATAAAGGTGAAACATATTGACTCAAATTTGCCACTGTCATGAAGTACAATGTGTCTCGAGAAAACAATCTCAGAATGGCTTGGATAAGCAAAAGCGTTCCAAAGTTATTACCACATAAAGTGGCACATGTCAGATTTGCAAAAATCGGCCTGGGATTTAAGGCGAAAAGTGGCCCGGTACTGAAGGGGTTAATATGATGGATCTGGTGAGTTCTATAATGGGGACACCCCTTTATTAGGCTTTCCTTCCCTAAAGGATATTTGGCTTTCACTGTGTTGAAGACCCATAACTGGGGCTCCACGGTTATTTTGTATAGTATCATTTCACTTTGTCCTAGTAGGGGAAGCAATACACTATAGTTATAAACAGGTTACATGCTGGTGTAGTATTGCCTGGGGATTTTTGGGTGGGGAAATAAATCACAGATGGCGATTACGCACCTAACTCCACAGATTAATCTCAAGAGTGCACTTTTTTCTGATAAAGGACTTATAAAGGCTGGGGAACACAATAATAGTAGACAAGGCCGTGCATAGGGATGGTAGGCTTTATCTCAGTACATGCATATCCTAAGCTTTGGCTTTAGTATTTATCATTATTGGTACCACTGCAAAGCTATAAAAAAGGAAATGAGAAATAAAAAATGTATGTTGGGATTTTGTCTTAGCTTCTATACGTGCACAGTACAAGATTTATGCAGTATGATTGCCACAAAAGAATTGACATTGTCTTACTTATCTTATATAACAATTACATCCACAGCTACATTCACAATTCTGCAAGGATTGGGAGCTCAGATCCCCCCTCTATTTCCTGATTGTTCAGTGTCTGTGCAGAACTTTCGTCAGTGATTTACATTGTGTGAATCGTTGACTTTTCATCAGATATCAGATTGTAGAAAGAAGTCAAGTTCATTTTAGACAACAGAATTCACACAGTGAATTGTACTGATTTTGCTGGGATCTGGCAACAGTTTCATATTTTAGAGGTTGTCATATTGTCCCTAAAGTGGAAAGTAGGATCAGAGTCTATCAGATCAAAAGGAGCTGCAGAACCGTGAATGCAGCTCTGGAGTATAACTCAGGATCTGTACAAACTAATGTAGTTACAAAGTGACTTTTCATGTAAAGTAGATTGATACGACAGTATTCAATGGTGACATAAATCTATGTGTAAGATTTACTGTCATGCGAAAAACAAAGTGCACACTCTTTGAATTCTATGGTTTCCCAGCATCATAAAAAAAAAAAACATCTGATCATTATAGGCCCTTAAAATTTGGTAAAAACAACCTCAGATGAACAACTGCACAATAGATTTCACCATAATTTATTCTACAAATATGAAGCAAAAATGGAAAAGTAATTTGTCAAAAACCCGATGAACCATCTTTAGCAGCAATAATTTATCAGTCTCTCACACGGTTCTGGAGGAATGCTCGCCCAAGCTCCTTTACCTGAGTTCATTGAGGTTTGTGGGCATTCGTTATTGTCATGTAATCTTTCTTGGTGTAAAATGATGAACTTTAAATGGTTTGTAAATGGCTTTATAACCCTTCCTAGATTGATGGGCAGCAACAATAACTTCCCTGAGATCATTTCTGATGTCTATCCACCTTGGCATTGTGTTAACTCGTGCTTGACTGCTATTTACCCTCCTAATTCTATTAGAAGCAGTAAGGATGTACTTTTTGCACACAGCTTCTGCATTTTGGCCTATAATGACCCCATGTAATGTAATTGGTTGTTGTTGTTGTTGTTAATTTGTTAAGATCTTCTAAGGACCAGCTATTTTTTTTATTATACCCTGATACAAAACCATAGAATTCAAAGAAGGTGTATTCATGTTGATATTTAAATTGAATAATCTCAAAGACGGCCTTAGAAAATACCATAGCCTAGACAGTTCAGATACTATCTTATTGTAGCATTTATGATTGTTCTACCAGGTGCCTCCTGTGTTGAACGTCTTGATACTGGTAACATGAAGACAGTGGGGGAGATTTATCAAACCGGTGTAAAGTAGAACCGGCTTAGTTGCCCATTGCAATAAATTAGATTCCACCTTTCATTTTTCACAGCTCCTTTGGAAAATGAAAGGTGGAATCTGATTGGTTGCTATGTGCAACTAAGCCAGTCCTACTTTACACCAGTTTGATAAATCTCCCCCAATGTTCTTATAATAATTTGGCAGAAATATTGTATACATTCTCCAATTTGGCATCTGCAGATGAGTTAATGTTCAAAGTTTATCATAAATATGGAATTGTCTACATACCCCACCAAACAGACTGGATCTACTAACAAGTCTCATTTCAATGGAAGGCTACACCACAAACAAAAGTAGAATAATGAATTTTACCTCATTGTAGGTCTGGTGGAGGAAGGAGTCAGTCCAAGAAGAGACATGAGAACATGTATCAAGTTCTGCAAAAGGCATAGCAAACAGTACAGTAGTCCAGCAGTTTTGCCGAGTTAATTCATATAACTCAACAAACATACCAAACTCATAAGATCATTAAGATTCTTTAAATATTTAAAAACAAGATCATAGTGCCTTGAAAAAGTATTTATACCCCTTGAACTTTTCCCAATTTTTTTCATGTTACATCCACAAACTTATAGAGGACCTTTCACCGATTATTACTCTATGAACTAAGTATACAGACATGTAGAGCGGCGCCCGGGGATCTCACTGCACTTACTATTATCCCTGGGCGCCGCTCCGTTCTCCCGTTATGCCCTCCGGTATCTCCGTTCACTAAGTTATGGTAGGCGGAGATTCCAGTCACTAAGTTATGGTAGGCGGCGTCTGCCCTTGTTCTTCTGTAGCGCTGGCCAATCGCATTGCAGAGCTCACAGCCTGGGAGAAAATAACCTCCCAGGTTGTGAGCTCTGCGCTGCGATTGGCCAGCGCTAGAGCAGAACAAGGGCTGACTCCGCCTACCATAACTTAGGGAACGGAATCTCCGCCTACTATAACTTAGTGAGCGGAGATACCGGAGGACATAGCGGGAGAACGGAGCGGCGCCCGGGGATAATAGTAAGTGCAGTGAGATCCCCGGGCGCTGCTCTACATGTATGTATACTTAGTTCATAGTGTAATAATCGGTGAAAGGTCCTCTTTAAGGTAAATGTATAATATTGGGATTTTATGTGATGGACCAACAAATAGAAAGTATGTGTGACGTGAAAAGAAAATGGTACATGGCTTACAACATTTTTTATAAATAAAAAATCTGGAAAATGACGTGCATTTGTATTCAGCCTACCCGGGTCAGTACTTTGTAGGACCACCTCTACCAGATTTGCACATCAAAAGGCTGACATTTTTGCCCTTTCTTTGTAAAATAGCTCAAGCTCAGTCAGCTTGAATGGAGAGTGTCTGTGAACAGCAGATTTACGTAGGTCTGGACTTTGACTAGGCCATTCTAACACATGAATATGATTTGATCGAAACCATTCCATTGTAGCTCTGCGCTGGATGTTTAGGGTTGTTGATCTGCTGGAAGTTGAACCTCAGCCCCAGTCTCAAGTCTTTTGCAACCTCTACCAGGTTTTCCTCCAGGATTGCCCTGTATTTATCTCCATCTATATTCCCATCAACTCTGACCAGCTTTTCTGCCCCTTCTGAAATAAAGCATCCCCACAGCATGATGCTGCAACCATAATGTTTCACTGTGGGGATGGTGTGTTCAGGGTGATGTGCAGTGTTAGCATTTTGCATTTACGTCAAAAAGTTAAACTTTTGTCTCATCTGCCCAGAGCCCCCTCTTCTACATGTTTGATGTGTCCCCTAAATGGCTTGTGGCAAACTGCAAATGGGACTTCTTAATGCTTTCTTTCAAAAATGGCTTACCTCTTGCCACTCTTCCATAAAGGCCATATTTGTGGTGCACATGACCTGTTGACAGTTCTCTCACCTGAGCTGTGGATCTCTGCAGCTGAGTGACCAAGGCTCTTGGCTGCTTCTCTAATTAGTGCTCTCCTTGCCTGGACTGTCAGTTTAGGTGGACAGCCATGCCTTAGTATGTTTCCAGTTGTGCCATACTTGATGATCGATTGAACAGTACGCTGTGAGATGTTCAGAGCTTGGGATATTTTTTTTATAACCCAACTCTGCTTTACACTTCTCTATAACTTTATCCATTACCTGTCAGGGTTGTTCATGGTTTTCATGATGCTATTTGATCACCAATGTTTCCTAACACACCTCTGAAGAGTTATACTGAGAATAAATCAGACACAGGTGGACTCTATTTACTAATTAGATGACTTGTGAAGTCCTTTAACCGCTTGCCGCCACGCTAACGCCGAAAGGCGTCATTGCGGCGGCTCCCCCAGGCTACGCTAACGCCAATAGGCGTCATCTCGCGTGAGCCGAGACTTCCTGTGAACGCGCGCACACAGGCGCGCGCGCTCACAGGAACGGAAGGTAAGAGAGTTGATCTCCAGCCTGCCAGCGGCGATCGTTCGCTGGCAGGCTGGAGATGTGTTTTTTTTAACCCCTAACAGGTATATTAGACGCTGTTTTGATAACAGCGTCTAATATACCTGCTACCTGGTCCTCTGGTGGTCCCCTTTGTTTGGATCGACCACCAGAGGACACAGGTAGCTCAGTAAAGTAGCACCAAGCACCACTACACTACACTACACCCCCCCCCGTCACTTATTAACCCCTTATTAGCCCCTGATCACCCCTGATCACCCCATATAGACTCCCTGATCACCCCCCTGTCATTGATTACCCCCCTGTCATTGATTACCCCCCTGTAAAGCTCCATTCAGACGTCCGCATGATTTTTACGGATCCACTGATAGATGGATCGGATCCGCAAAACGCATCCGGACGTCTGAATGAAGCCTTACAGGGGCGTGATCAATGACTGTGGTGATCACCCCATATAGACTCCCTGATCACCCCCCTGTCATTGATTACCCCCGTCATTGATTACCCCCCTGTAAAGCTCTATTCAGACGTCCGCATGATTTTTACGGATCCACTGATAGATGGATCGGATCCGCAAAACGCATCCGGACGTCTGAATGAAGCCTTACAGGGGCATGATCAATGACTGTGGTGATCACCCCATATAGACTCCCTGATCACCCCCCTGTCATTGATTACCCCCCTGTCATTGATTACCCCCCTGTAAAGCTCCATTCAGATGTCCGCATGATTTTTACGGATGCACTGATAGATGGATCGGATCCGCAAAACGCATCCGGACGTCTGAATGAAGCCTTACAGGGGCATGATCAATGACTGTGGTGATCACCCCCCTGTCATTGATTACCCCCCTGTAAAGCTCCATTCAGATGTCCGCATGATTTTTACGGATGCACTGATAGATGGATCGGATCCGCAAAACGCATCCGGACGTCTGAATGAAGCCTTACAGGGGCGTGATCAATGACTGTGGTTATCACCCCATATAGACTCCCTGATCACCCCCCTGTCATTGATTACACCCCTGTCATTGATCACCCCCCTGTAAAGCTCCATTCAGATGTCCGCATGATTTTTACGGATCCACTGATAGATGGATCGGATCCGCAAAACGCATCCGGACGTCTGAATGAAGCCTTACAGGGGCGTGATCAATGACTGTGGTGATCACCCCATATAGACTCCCTGATCACCCCCCTGTCATTGATTACCCCCCTGTCATTGATTACCCCCCTGTAAAGCTCCATTCAGACGTCCGCATGATTTTTACGGATCCACTGATAGATGGATCGGATCCGCAAAACGCATCCGGACGTCTGAATGAAGCCTTACAGGGGCATGATCAATGACTGTGGTGATCACCCCATATAGACTCCCTGATCACCCCCCTGTCATTGATTACCCCCCTGTAAAGCTCCATTCAGATGTCCGCATGATTTTTACGGATGCACTGATAGATGGATCGGATCCGCAAAACGCATACGGACGTCTGAATGAAGCCTTACACGGGCGTGATCAATGACTGTGGTTATCACCCCATATAGACTCCCTGATCACCCCCCCTGTCATTGATCACCCCCCCTGTCATTGATCACCCCTCTGTAAGGCTCCATTCAGACATTTTTTTGGCCCAAGTTAGCGGAATTATTATTATTTTTTTCTTACAAAGTCTCATATTCCACTAACTTGTGTCAAAAAATAAAATCTCACATGAACTTACCATACCCCTCACAGAAACCAAATGCGTAAAAATTTTTAGACATTTATATTCCAGACTTCTTCTCACGCTTTAGGGCCCCTAGAATGCCAGGGCAGTATAAATACCCCACATGTGACCCCATTTCGGAAAGAAGACACCCCCAGGTATTCCGTGAGGGGCATATTGAGTCCATGAAAGATTGAAATTTTTGTCCCAAGTTAGCGGAACGGGAGACTTTGTGAGAAAAAAATTAAAAATATCAATTTCCGCTAACTTGTGCCAAAAAAAAAAAATTTCTATGAACTCGCCATGCCCCTCATTGAATACCTTGGGGTGTCTTCTTTCCAAAATGGGGTCACATGTGGGTTATTTATACTGCCCTGGCATTCTAGGGGCCCCAAAGCGTGAGAAGAAGTCTGGTATCCAAATGTCTAAAAATGCCCTCCTAAAAGGAATTTGGGCACCTTTGCGCATCTAGGCTGCAATAAAGTGTCACACATCTGGTATCGCCGTACTCAGGAGAAGTTGGGGAATGTGTTTTGGGGTGTCATTTTACATATACCCATGCTGGGTGAGAGAAATATCTTGGTCAAATGCCAACTTTGTATAAAAAAATGGGAAAAGTTGTCTTTTGCCAAGATATTTCTCTCACCCAGCAAGGGTATATGTAAAATGACACCCCAAAACACATTCCCCAACTTCTCCTGAATACGGCGATACCACATGTGTGACACTTTTTTGCAGCCTAGGTGGGCAAAGGGGCCCATATTCCAAAGAGCACCTTTAGGATTTCACAGGTCATTTACCTACTTACCACACATTAGGGCCCCTGGAAAATGCCAGGGCAGTATAACTACCCCACAAGTGACCCCATTTTGGAAAGAAGACACCCCAAGGTGTTCCGTGAGGGGCATGGCAAGTTCCTAGAATTTTTTATTTTTTGTCACAAGTTAGTGGAAAATGCTTATTTTTTTTTTTATTTTTTTTTCATACAAAGTCTCATATTCCACTAACTTGTGACAAAAAATAAAAACTTCCATGAACTCACTATGCCCATCAGCGAATACCTTGGGGTCTCTTCTTTCCAAAATGGGGTCACTTGTGGGGTAGTTATACTGCCCTGGCATTCTAGGGGCCCAAATGTGTGGTAAGGAGTTTGAAATCAAATTCTGTAAAAAATGACCTGTGAAATCCGAAAGGTACTCTTTGGAATATGGGCCCCTTTGCCCACCTAGGCTGCAAAAAAGTGTCACACATCTGGTATCCCCGTACTCAGGAGAAGGTGGGGAATGTGTTTTGGGGTGTCATTTTACATATACCCCTGCTGGGTGAGAGAAATATCTTGGCAAAAGACAGCTTTTCCCATTTTTTTATACAAAGTTGGCATTTGACCAAGATATTTATCTCACCCAGCATGGGTATATGTAAAAAGACACCCCAAAACACATTCCTCAACTTCTCCTGAATACAGAGATACCAGATGTGTGACACTTTTTTGCAGCCTAGGTGGGCAAAGGGGCCCATATTCCAAAGAGCACCTTTCGGATTTCACAGGTCATTTTTTACAGAATTTGATTTCAAACTCCTTACCACACATTCGGGCCCCTAGAATGCCAGGGCAGTATAACTACCCCACAAGTGACCCCATTTTGGAAAGAAGAGACCCCAAGGTATTCGCTGATGGGCATAGTGAGTTCATGGAAGTTTTTATTTTTTGTCACAAGTTAGTGGAATATGAGACTTTGTATGAAAAAAAAAAAAAAAAAAAAATCAGCATTTTCCACTAACTTGTGACAAAAAATAAAAAATTCTAGGAACTTGCCATGCCCCTCACGGAATACCTTGGGGTGTCTTCTTTCCAAAATGGGGTCACTTGTGGGGTAGTTATACTGCCCTGGCATTCTAGGGGCCCGAATGTGTGGTAAGGAGTTTGAAATCAAATTCTGTAAAAAATGACCTGTGAAATCCGAAAGGTGCTCTTTGGAATATGGGCCCCTTTGCCCACCTAGGCTGCAAAAAAGTGTCACACATCTGGTATTGCCGTACTCAGGAGAAGGTGGGGAATGTGTTTTGGGGTGTCATTTTACATATACCCATGCTGGGTGAGAGAAATATCTTGGCAAAAGACAACTTTTCCCATTTTTTTATACAAAGTTGGCATTTGACCAAAATATTTATCTCACCCAGCATGGGTATATGTAAAATGACACCCCAAAACACATTCCTCAACTTCTCCTGAGTACGTAGATACCAGATGTGTGACACTTTTTTGCAGCCTAGGTGGGCAAAGGGGCCCACATTCCAAAGAGCACCTTTCGGATTTCACTCGTCATTTTTTACAGAATTTGATTTCAAACTCCTTACCACACATTTGGGCCCCTAGAATGCCAGGGCAGTATAACTACCCCACAAGTGACCCCATTTTGGAAAGAAGAGACCCCAAGGTATTTCGTGATGGGCATAGTGAGTTCATAGAAGTTTTTATTTTTTGTCACAAGTTAGTGGAATATGAGACTTTGTAAGAAAAAAATAAAAATAAAAAAAAATCATCATTTTCCGCTAACTTGTGACAAAAAATAAAAAGTTCTATGAACTCACTATGCCCATCAGCGAATACCTTAGGGTGTGTACTTTCCGAAATGGGGTCATTTGTGGGGTGTTTGTACTGTCTGGCCATTGTAGAACCTCAGGAAACATGACAGGTGCTCAGAAAGTCAGAGCTGCTTCAAAAAGCGGAAATTCACATTTTTGTACCATAGTTTGTAAACGCTATAACTTTTACCCAAACCATTTTTTTTTTACCCAAACATTTTTTTTTTATCAAAGACATGTAGAACTATAAATTTAGAGCAAAATTTCTATATGGATCTCGTTTTTTTTTGCAAAATTTTACAACTGAAAGTGAAAAATGTCATTTTTTTGCAAAAAAATCGTTAAATTTCGATTAATAACAAATAAAGTAAAAATGTCAGCAGCAATGAAATACCACCAAATGAAAGCTCTATTAGTGAGAAGAAAAGGAGGTAAAATTCATTTGGGTGGTAAGTTGCATGACCGAGCAATAAACGGTGAAAGTAGTGTAGGTCAGAAGTGTAAAAAAGGGCCTGGTCTTTAGGGGGGTATAAACCTGTGGTCCTTAAGTGGTTAAGATCTGTTGGATGTCACAATGTTTTTTTTTTAGGGTTATCAGAGTACACGGCGGGCTGAATACAAATGAACACCACACTTTTTAGATTTTTATTTATTACAAATTTTGAACACCATGTATCATTTTCTTTTCACTTCATACTTGCTACATTGTATTGGTCTATCACATAAAATTTCATTAAAATACATTTATGTGTGTGGGTGTAACATGAGTATTTTGGTGTCCACCTGGAAACTTAGATACAGTGTGGATAACTTTAAAGTTATGTATTTGGGTACTAATAAGTTACATGTATCATATATTGTAGGGGGAGTAACACTGAAAGAGTCATTTGTAGAGATGGATTTTGGTGTCCTTGTAGATCGTAGATTAAATAACAGCATACAATGTCAGTCAGCTGTTTCTATGGCTAGCAGGATATTGTCATGTATTAAACGAGGCAAGGATTAACGGGACAGGTATGTAATATTACCACTTTACAAAACTTTGGTGAGGCCTTATCTGGAATATGCAGTTCAAATCTGGGCACCAGTACATAGAAAAGATGCCCTGGAGCTGGAAAAGTACAAAGAAGAGTGACAACATTGATAAAAGGCATGAAGGATCCTAGTTAAAGGGAACCTGTCGTCAACTTTATGCTAACCTCACTGAGGGCAGCATAAATTAGTGACATAAATGCTGATTTCATCAGTGTGTCACTCATGAGCTAAAAGTAAGCGGTTGCTGAGAACCAGCATCATAATCATTGCAGCCCAGGCCTTGAAAATAATCCACCTGAGAAAAGTCATGGTTATTCATAATATCCTGCTATCCCGCCCATCTGCTGATGATTGGCAGTTCTCTCCTAGAGAGAAATAAACACTAATATATGCATGAATAATATAATATAGCAAATTAACAACAATATGGGCACAGATGGACAAATAGACATGTATATGCATGCATTAGACACAAAATATATACTAATTCATGTGTATAATGCATGAAGAAAGACATAGATATGTATTATATATGACACTATCAGTGCACATAAAGAAATATATATATATATATATATATATATATATATATATATATACATATCCAAACACATACTGTATAATCATGGCATTGCCAGTGACTTGATATAAATGGTGAAAAGCTGTTTCATGTAAAATCCTCTGAAAATACAAGGGGTCACTGCCTTCGTCTGGAGTAGAAAAAAGTTCAGTCCTTAGAGATGACAAGGCTTCTTCACCATAAGATATCTGAATCTGTAGAGCATTCAGTGCCATCTTAAGAGCATTATAGGCCCCCGGGCAATACAGTGCACTGGGGCCCTGTCTACACAATCACGCACTAGAATAGTATACACCCTATAGTATACAGCACCACACAGTATGCAGTATAGCACCCTATAGTATACAGCACCACACAGTATGCAGTATACACCCTATAGTATACAGCACCACACAGTATGCAGTATAGCACCCTATAGTATACAGCACCACACAGTATGCAGTATAGCACCCTATAGTATACAGCACTACACAGTATGCAGTATAGCACCCTATAGTATACAGCACCACACAGTATGCAGTATAGCACCCTATAATATACAGCACCACACAGTATGTAGTATAGCACCCTATAGTATACAGCACCACACAGTATGCAGTATAGCACCCTATAGTATACAGCACCACACAGTATGCAGTATAGCACCCTATAATATACAGCACCACACAGTATGTAGTATAGCACCCTATAGTATACAGCACCACACAGTATGCAGTATAGCACCCTATAGTATACAGCACCACACAGTATGCAGTATAGCACCCTATAGTATACAGCACCACACAGTATGTAGTATAGCACCCTATAGTATACAGCACCACACAGTATGCAGTATAGCACCCTATAGTATACAGCACCACACAGTATGCAGTATAGCACCCTATAGTATACAGCACCACACAGTATGCAGTATAGCACCCTATAGTATACAGCACTACACAGTATGCAGTATAGCACCCTATAGTATACAGCACCACACAGTATGCAGTATAGCACCCTATAGTATACAGCACCACACAGTATGCAGTATAGCACCCTATAGTATACAGCACCACACAGTATGCAGTATAGCACCCTATAGTATACAGCACCACACAGTATGCAGTATAGCACCCTATAGTATACAGCACCACACAGTATGCAGTATAGCACCCTATAGTATACAGCACCACACAGTATGCAGTATAGCACCCTATAGTATACAGCACCACACAGTATGCAGTATAGCACCCTATAGTATACAGCACCACACAGTATGCAGTATAGCACCCTATAGTATACAGCACCACACAGTATGCAGTATAGCACCCTATAGTATACAGCACCACACAGTATGCAGTATAGCACCCTATAGTATACAGCACCACACAGTATGCAGTATAGCACCCTATAGTATACAGCACCACACAGTATGCAGTATAGCACCCTATAGTATACAGCACCACACAGTATGCAGTATAGCACCCCACACTATACAGTACCCCACAGTATATAGTAGAGCAGTATAGACCCCCACACTATACAGCACCTCACTGTATACAGCACCCCAAACTATACACGATACAGCCCCCCACACTATACAGTACAGCACTCTACACTATACCGCACCCACAGTATACAGCCCCCCACACTATACAGTACAGCAGTATAGCACTCCCCCCACTATACAGCCCCCCCCACACTATACAGGCCCCCCACACTATACAGGCCCCCCACACTATACAGGCCCCCCACACTATACAGGCCCCCCACACTATACAGGCCCCCCACACTATACAGGCCCCCCACACTATACAGCCCACCACACAGTATACAGGCCACCCCCCCCCCCCACACACAGTATACAGCCCACCACACAATATACAGCCCATTACACAATATATAGCCCACCACACAATATACAGCCCACCACACAGTATACAGGCCCCCACACAGTATACAGCCCCCCACACAGTACACAGCACCCCACTATACAGTAGTTTACAGTATATTAAAATAACAACCCCATGTCACCTTTTTCTGATGTAATCTTTACACAGAAAAGCTCCACAGTTAACTTCTGCAACACTCCTGATAGGACCTGTGATGACTTCATAGCCATGTGACCAGTAATTGCTAGGTTACTGGTCACATGGTAATGATGTCATTAAGGTCCTAGATCAAAACTCATTAAGGTCCTAGAATTAAGATCATTAACACAGTACGATCATGATGCCTGTGTAGCCGACAGCCTGACACCCGGGGCAGTAGCTAGCAGGGCTCAAGAGGCAGCTGCCTTGGGCCCCCCCAGGAGCAACTGGGCCCAGGGCAGCTGCCCCTTTTGCCCCTTGGTAAAGACGGCCCTGGCGGCAACGCTGCTAAATGACGGTTGGGAAGTTGGCTGGTGGGTTCACTGGGCAGGCGGGCCCCCAGGCAAGTGGGGCCCCCGGGCAACTGCCCAGCGTGCCCATTCGAAAAGACGGCCCTGAGAGCAGTCACCTCAGAATGTGGTCACAGTAGGGACAGTGGACGATTGTAAACAAGTCTTAGAAAAAATTCTCAAAATTAAATAACATTAATAGTCTTGTCTTCATACACATTCACACAGTGTGCAGTCTGACATTCAGCATAAACCATTCCTGTCTTCCAAATAAGAGGACTGTTCTTTGTAGTCTAACTTGTTTATTGGTCAACAGGTCGTACATATGTGATTGATTATATATGATTGATTGATGGATTGGTAAAACAGGATTGTTTGGTAAATCTACAAGAATACAAATAACAATAAGGCCTCCTGCACACAACCGTTGTGTGCACCCGTGGCCGTTGTGCCGTTTTCCGTTTTTTTTCACGGACCCATTGACTTGCAATGGGTCCGTGGAAAAAACGGAAAATGCACCGTTTTGCAGCCGCATCCGAGATCCGTGTTTCCAGGCCGTGAAAAAAATATGACCTGTCCTATTTTTTTCACGGCCAACGGTTCACGGACCCATTCAAGTCAATGGGTCCGTGAAAGAACACGGATGCACACAAGATTGGCATCCGTGTCCGTGATCCGTGGCCGTAGGTTACTTTTATACAGACGGATCCGAAGATCCGTCTGCATAAAAGCTTTTTCATAGCTGAGTTTTCACTTCGTGAAAACTCAGAACCGACAGTATATTCTAACACAGAAGCGTTCCCATGGTGATGGGGACGCTTCTAGTTAGAATACACTACAAACTGTGTACAAGACTGCCCCCTGCTGCCTGGCAGCACCCGATCTCTTACAGGGGGCCGTGATCAGCACAATTAACCCCTTCAGGTGCGGCACCTGAAGGGGTTAATTGTACTATCATATCCCCCTGTAAGAGATCAGGGCTGCCAGGCAGCAGGGGGCAGACCCTCCCCCCCTCCCCAGTTTGAATATCATTGGTGGCCAGTGCGGCCCCCCTCCCTCTATTGTAATAATTTGTTGGTGGAACAGTGTGCGCCCCCCATCGGCCCCCCCTCCCTCTATAGCATTAACAACATTGGTGGCCAGTGTGCGGCCTCCCATCTCCCCCCTCCCCCCATCATTGGTGGCAGCGGAGTTCCGATCGGAGTCCCAGTTTAATCGCTGGGGCTCCGATCGGTAACCATGACAACCAGGACGCTACTACAGTCCAGGTTGCCATGGTTGCTTAGCAATAGTACAATAGTAGAAGATTCATACTTACCTGCTGGTGGCTGCTGCGATGTTCGTGTCCGGCCGGGAGCTCCACCTACTGGTAAGTGACAGGTCTGTGCGGCGCATTGCTAAATGAACTGTCACTTAGCAGTAGGAGGAGCTCCCGGCCGGACACAGACATCGCAGCTCCCAGGTAAGTATGAATCTTTTACTATTGTACTATTGCTAGTAACCCGCTGCCACCAATGATCGGGGGTGGGGGGGGGGGCTGGGGGGTTAGATGGGAGGCCGCACACTGGCCACCAATGTTGTTAATGCTATAGAGGGAGGGGGGGCCGATGGGGGGCGCACACTGTGCCACCAACGATTTATTACAATAGAGGGAGGAAGGGGGGGGGGGCGCACACTGTGCCACCAACGAATTATTACAATAGAGGGAGGAAGGGGGGGCACACTGTGCCACCAACGAATTATTACAATAGAGGGAGGAAGGGGGGGGGGCGCACACTGTGCCACCAACGAATTATTACAATAGAGGGAGGGGGGCCGGGGGGGCCGCACTGGCCACCAATGATATTCAAACTGGGGAGGGGGGGGGGTCTGCCCCCTGCTGCCTGGCAGCCCTGATCTCTTACAGGGGGATATGATAGTACAATTAACCCCTTCAGGTGCGGCACCTGAGGGGTTAATTGTGCTGATCACGGCCCCCTGTAAGAGATCGGATGCTGCTAGGCAGCAGGGGGCAGTCATGTACACAGTTTGTAGTATATTCTAACTAGAAGCGTCCCCATCACCATGGGAACGCCTCTGTGTTAGAATATACTGTCGGAAATGAGGTTTCACGATCTAACTCATATCCGACAGTATATTCTAACATAGAGGCGTTCCCATGGTGATGGGGACGCTTCAAGTTAAAATATACCATCGGATTGGAGAAAACTCCGATCCGATGGTATAAAAGGGACTCCAGACTTTACATTGAAAGTCAATGGGGACGGATCCGTTTGAAATGGCACCATATTGTGTCAACGTCAAACGGATCCGTCCCCATTGACTTGCATTGTAATTCAGGATGGATCCGTTTGGCTCCGCACGGCCAGGCGGACACCAAAACGACTTTTTTTTCATGTCCGTGGATCCTCCAAAAATCAAGGAAGACCCACGGACGAAAAAACGGTCACGGATCACGGAAAAACGGGACCCGTTTTTGCGGACCGCAAAAAAATACGTTCGTGTGCAGGAGGCCTAATAATGTATCAGTATTAAGCATATCATAGCATGTACTATAACATTACATTAACACTGAAGCACATGGTAAAATGGCTTCCTGTACATAAGATTGCATGGCTAGTTAACAGTAATAACAACTCCCTGAGTAACAATTACAACTAGCTGAACAGCTCTGCATAACATCATGTCCCTGAAACAAAGGTAGATCTCTCACCAGATATGATTTTACAAGGATGGTGGAGTTTGAGGAGACATGCATAGGATAGCTCTGAACTGTGTCCTGGTGACTTCTCTTTCCCAGAATGCTTTGCACTCCTACAATGCAGTGCACCACCCACAATGCAGTAGTATTGTAACATGAAAAACAAAGTGTAATACAACTTAACACCGCTAGATGGTGGTATAACCACTTCAGAAATACCAAGACTGAGGCAGAATGAACTAGAATCATTTCCTAACCCTGCTGGGCAGAACATTAATGCTTAGGAAATTGGGTAGGTCTGGTTCTCACTCCCCTTCCCTTAAAAGTCACATCCTCTCCCATCTCCTGGTTAAAGTTCATGCAGATGTCTTTTTTTCAACCGTACTAACAATGTAATTGTATAACCTCCATAGAGAATGATGACTCCACAGTGTCATTCAGATTAAATTTATTTTCGAAAACTGAAGCAATCTTCTCAAACTCTTGTACCAGTGACTCTTACAGGGTTACATAAGTCAAAATGAAAAACATAGATCCCATGAACCAAACCTTGGTTATAGAATTTGTTCTCACCGGTTTTGCTGACAACTTCCACATGAGAATATTTCAGTTCATTGTGTTTTTAGCCATTTACATGCTGAGCATATTGGGGAACAGTTTCCTGATCTTCACCGTCATCGCCAGTCCTCAGCTGCACACCGCTATGTATTATTTCCTCTGTAATCTCTCTTTTATTGATTTGTGTTATACATCGTGCACTATGCCAAAACTTTTGCTTGATGTTTTTTCTAAATATCAAAAGATTTCATACATTGGATGCTTAATTCAAATGTATGTTGGTCTGCTTCTAGGAGCCGCTGAATGCTTCTTATTGGCTGTGATGGCCTATGATCGGTATATTGCTATATGTCTCCCCCTTTATTACACCACCATCATGAGTTGGAGGGTCTGCAGATACTGCACTGTCATGATTTTGTTAGGAGGCTTCTTTTTATGTACCTTCCCAAACATCCTGAAGCCTCTTGTATTCTGTAGAGGGAACACGATGGATCATTTTGCTTGTGAGCTTTTAGGAATTCTAGAGCTGGCGTGTGGAGACATCGCTGCTTATAAATTACAGATTTTCATTTTGAGTATATTTATTCTGTTTTTACCTTTTGCTTTTATCGTGGTCTCCTATATTTGCATCGTTATATCAATACTAAAAATTAAATCATCAGACAGTAGATCAAGAACTTTTTCCACCTGTGCCTCCCACCTGACTGTGGTTTTTATGTTTTATGGGACAAGTATGAGCGTGTATATGGGACAAGGAATACGTTTTTCATCAAAATCAAAATATGTTTCTCTCATCTATGGAATTATTTCACCTGTATCAAATCCAATAATATATAGCCTGAGGAATAATGAAGTGAAAAGGGCATTTTCAAAAATACTGGAGAAATATTCCGTATCACGTTTAACATAATTCCTTTACCAACCATCTTTGGACTCAGGACAAAGATTTTCTCATCCTTGGAGGACACTTAACTGCTTTAAAGACTATATACAACTTGGGAGGTAATTTTATTTTATGATTGCATGTTACTCATTTTTGACAAAAAATTTTTTTTTTCAATTGGTCTCTATTAAAAATATTGAGCAATTCTGTCACAAAGAGTTAATTGTTCTTTTAGTTGGATGACTGGTACTTTCACTTTTACTGTGTGCTGGAAATCTAATAACTCTTATCTCTAAACTACTGAGAGGTCATAAACACTTACTTAAAGGGGTTATCCAAGACTATAAAATGTCCCCCATATGCCTGGGCCCCTCAGACTGAATATACTTACCTGGCTCCCTGTGCCGCTCCTGGTCCCCGCATCACCGCTGCTGCTTCTCCCCGTGCGCAGATGAAAACATCCGGTGTCGGGGGGAAGCAGCCAATGGCTGGTGGGGACAGGGGAGCCTCCCCAGTGTTACCCATACAGTACTGACAGAAGAGAGACTCCCCCTGCTTATGAGAGAAATGCATCTAGCTGTGTAGCTGAAACAGGGAATAATATGGCTGAAATAGACTTTAGGGAGTCCCAAACATAACTGTTCCTTCAGAGTTATGATTGTACAAAGAAGGACATGCGATTTGTAAACTTTTTTTTTTTTATTCAGGTACGCTTTAACGTAAGAAAAGTTGATGCCATATAAAATGATCAAAACAAAAATGATAAGAAACAAAAAAAAAAAAAAGTTTAAAAAATAGTGAATGAGATACCATACATTCAGCAGGTAGGCCTTTTGGATTTGCTATTTATCTCTCGCCACAAGGTGCATTGAAGATGTAATGTTCTTTACTATGCTATTACTTTAAAAGGAATTAGACAATTTTTAAAGCCCTTAGATTCCACCATCCCAATTCGAAATATAGGCATACTAGGGTAAGGAAGATACCAACACACTGTATCCAACACACTGTTAGGTTAGCGAAGTGAGTGGGGAGTAGTGTTGAGCGAGAATATTCTAATTGCAAATTATCGCGAATAGAATTCACAAAGATCTAGAATATAATCCTATATCTTCGTAATAGCGAATATTCTAGATTTTATTTTATCACTAGACAAACCTATAATCTTTTCTCACTTATTATATATAGCTTTTCTTAATCCTTATTATGCTATCTATAATTCATACCTTCTTATTCTTTTTAGTTATTATTTTACCTATCATTAAAGGGGTTGTCCGAGTTATTTTTTTGTTCTTTCTATGTTCCTAACTAGGCAAATGTAACAGCTTTCCAATTAACTCACTTTATCTCCAGTGGCTGATTTCTCAGATTTCACTGAGGGTCACATGACCTCTGATGTCAGCTTCTCTCCCTGCTCTGATAATGTTCATTTACAATCCTGTAAACGAGATGTCACTGTGCTGATGACTCCCCCCTTCACTGCCATCTGCTCTCTCCTAGGATTCTTAACCCCTTCAGCTGCACACACTGGGTATCTGCAGCAGTGACAATTCTGGGCACAGGAGCTGAAGGACTAGAGAGAGCATTGCACAAGGTAGGGGGGAGATGCTGTGTGCATTAGCAGTGTCATTATACAGGTGGGACTTGTAGTTCTACACTTACATCATGCTGCAGAGTCTCCCAGCAGGCAGACATGTCACTCAGGGCAGCTCTTGTATTCACTCCCTTAGCAGTGTCATTATACGGCTGGGACTTGTAGTCCTACACATACAACATGCTGCAGAGTCTCCCAGCAGGCAGACATGTCACTCAGGGCATCTCTTGTATCCACTCCCTTAGCAGTGCAGGGGGAGGGGCAGAGGTTGTTTTTATTGCATGTAAACAAAGGGCCAGAAAAGAACCAGGGAAATGAGGAAATATATATTTTTTTTTGCATAAAACTTGCTTAGCTTAGTTATATATTGCTGCCCATCAGATTTTCAGTGCTATATTTTTTTTTTTCATAACTCGGACAACCCCTTTAACTTTTATTATAAGTATTTTCCTACATTTTATTATTAATTTATTTAGATATAGATGCTATATTATTTTCTTTTTAAAATAAATCATTACCTATAAGACACAATAAACAACATATAACAGACACTCACACAAAGGCTGTATCCAAAAGCCAGGTATGTGCAAGCCAACAACCTATCTATGAGACAGGTACAGTCAGCATACCTAACAATGGTAGCCTTGTGCACTATGAGACATACAAATCCAGCTCTCATTTGACTGAGAGCCAATAAGCCTCAAAGTTGCCTGATTTGAGTTGGATGGCTTGTGGGACCCGCACCTAGATCATTTTTATTTTTGGATGCCAGATACTCTTCTCTCATTGCTTAGGAGGGCTGCAAAAAAAAATAAAAAATTTCAGTTTTCTAATTGTCCTAACATTATATTCAATAACATTTCTATACTGTTTTGTTATGTAAACTCATAAACTTGCATAAACGTAGGCATATGGGAAAGACATGCAAATAGTGCTTCAGCTGAAAAACAAGACAGATTCTGCTAATTTGCATGTCTTTCCCATATGCCCAAGTTTATGCAAATGAGTTTACATGACAAAACAGTATAGAAAGGTTATTGAATATAATATTAGGACAATTAGAAAACTGAAAATGTTTATGCAGCCCTCCTAAGTAGTGAGAGAAGAGTTAGCGGGCATCCAAAAAAAAAAAATTCACATTTTTGTCACCCTAATGATAACGATCTAGGTGCGCAGATCTCCCAAGCCATCCAACTCAACTTATGTAACTTTGAGGCTTACTGGCTCTCAGTCAGATGACAGCTGGGTTTGTAAGTCTCATAGTGCACAAGGTTGCTGACTGTACCTGTCTCATACCCGGATTTTGGTATACCGCCTTTGTGTGTTATAGGTAATAAAATTGTTCGCGCAATACGCACATATAACATTGCCGATTTTTGAAATCTTGAATTTTGGGATTTATGGTGAATATTCTGTTAAAAATTTGTGAAATAGTGCAAATTTGAATATTGCCTATGCTGCTCATCACTAGTGGGGAGCAGCGCTATTGTAACCACCCCCCTCCACTACACAATGGTTGTGCTGACTTCTGGTGCCAGAGCTCCCCCAAAACAGCTGATGGGCTAGGGTGTTTTGAGTTGGACACCCACCAATCAGACATTGATGGCCTATCCTGAGGATAGGCCAATGATGTCTAACCTCTGGCACTCCAGCTGTGGTGAAACTATGACTCCCAGCATGCTCCTTTTTTTTATATGGAGTTCTGAGAACAGCCAAGCAAATGCACATCTTTGTAGTCATAGTTTTACCACGTTTGGAGTGCCGAAGGGTAGCCATCACAGGGATAGGCCAATAATAATTAAGTGCTGGATAACCCATTTAAATGCCAAAAATTAAAGATACATATCTTTTGCTCTTTTAGATACCTTTACTTACGATTAAAGTAAATGATTATTTAAGAAGATGCATATTACTACTATATAAACTCATCATCTATGAATCCCATAGCAAGATGTGAAAAGGGTTTTATGGTTGTTCAAAAGCCAGTGGTGATGACTTAGGGTACTTTCACACTAGCGTTTACATTTTCCGGTATTGAGATCAGGCAGAGGATCTCAATACCAGAGAAAAACTCTTCTGTTTTGTCCCCATTCATTGTCAATGGGGACAAAATGGAACTGAACAGAACTGAGTGCTACAAAATACATTCCGCTCTGTTTGGTTGCGTTCCCATATCGAAAAGCAAATTGCAGCAAGCTGCGGTTTTCTTTCCGTCATGGGATGCGGAGCAAAACAGATCCGGCATGACCCACAATGCAAGTCAATAGGGACTGATCCGTTTTCTCAGACACAATAGAAAACGGATCCATGCCCCATTGACTTTCAATGGAGTTCATGACGGATCTGTCTTGGCTATGTTAAAGATAATGCAACTGTTCATAACAGATGCAGATGGTTGTATTATCAGTAACAGAAGCATTTTTGTTGATCCCTTCTGGAATCAGCTCACCTCCAAACAGAACAAGTGCACGAACCGAGGACTGATTATATCTGTGCATTTTTTCGGACTATAAGATGCACCAGAGTATAAGATGCACATAGGATTTGGAGGAGGAAAAAAATATATATATATTTGCCATCAGACCTCAGAGCCTCTCTTGCTCTGGATGATGCTGCATATCCAGGACTCACTGCTCTATTGCTTTTTCCAGGTCCCGTTGTGTACCGTTACCTGACGGCGCACAGCGTCAGGTCATAGTTCTCGTCTACATGCACTACGTCCTGACGTTGTGTGTCATCAGGACACTACAGTGAGACCTTGAAGAAGACCAGGGAAGGTGAGTACAGCCAGAACAGTGATGCCCTCACCTTTCCATGCCTCCTATATACTAATGATTACTTCTATAATAGAAGTGATCATTAGCATCAAAACTGTAAGACGCACTGCCACTGTTCCATTTTTTGTGTGAAAAAAGCGTGTATACTGTATAATGTTTAAATCGCTGAAAATTCAAAAAAGCATGTTATTACTTATTACAGTAAAGCAACCAGATTAATATGGTATCATAATAATTAATAAAAATACGCCAAATCTGAACGTAAACTTATGCCATGTGCGAAGACTATAAGTACTGAA
This sequence comes from Bufo bufo, assembly GCF_905171765.1. NCBI lineage: Eukaryota > Metazoa > Chordata > Amphibia > Anura > Bufonidae > Bufo > Bufo bufo. The sequence goes on along the minus strand of NC_053392.1, from coordinate 32,830,604 downwards.
CGATTATCTAGAAAACCACAGGATGCTAACTAAGCTACCTGAAGAAGTGGCTTCTAGATGGAATCGCTATGTGACTAAACATTTAGATCTAGGTAAAGACTTCCCAAGTTTTAAAGAGTTCTCTGAGTTCATCAATAAGGAAGCACAGATAGCATGTAATCCAGTAACAGCATCTCACGTCTTAAAATCCTTAGAAGAAAGGCCTGTCAGAGATATAAGATGCGCAAAAGCAACTAGCTTTGCTACCAAGACAGCAGATAAAGGTCCATATACCTACGAGAGCAAGTCCAAAGTCACTACTGGGATCAGTAGAGAGAAAGAACCGACAAATCTTCAGACTACCTTCAAATCTATATTCTGTGGAGAGAACCACTCCATACACAAGTACTAACAATTTAAGGAGAAGTCCCCAGATAAAAATAAATAATTTGTACTGGATAACCAACTGTGTTTTGGATGTCTAAGAAAAGTCCATGTTACTAAGGAGTGTAAGAAAAAGGCCACATGCAGCGTTTGTAAAGGATGCTATCCTACACCGCTACATGACGAACGTCCAAATAAAGATAAATCCTCAATACCTAAAGATACTGAGGAAGGAAAGAAAGTATCGGTATTTTCTTGAAGAGTGAGGGAAGGAGAAAGCAATGGCACATTAATGGTTGTACCAGTGTACATATTAAATCATAAAAGGAGGAACAAAAAGGTATACGTCTATGCGCTACTGGATGCCCACAGTGATGTCACCTTCATTGATCAGGAAATCTGCAAGAAATTACAAGTGGCTACAGAACCAGTGATGCTCAAACTCACAACAATGATGGGGAGAGACACATTAGTGAACAGTCAAAGGGTCAAAGGACTGAGAGTTTGAGAACTTTATTCAAACTGCACATTAGATCTACCTCCAGCTTATACAAAAGACAATATACCTCTAGATCGAGATCGCATACCTACCTATGAAACAGCCAATGAATGGGAGAACCTACAGTGCTGCCCATAATTATTCATACCCCTGGCAAATTTTGACTTAAAGTTACTTTTATTCAACCAGCAAGTAATTTTTTTGACGGGAAATGACATAGGTGTCTCCCAAAAGTTAATAAGACGATGTACAAGAGTAGAGTTGAGCGAACACCTGGATGTTCGGGTTCGAGAAGTTCGGCCGAACTTCCCGAAAATGTTCGCGATCCGAACTCGACCCGAACTTCGCCCCGAAACCGAACCCCATGAAGTCAATCGGGACCCGAACTTTTCGGCACTAAAAAGGCTGTAAAATAACCCAGGAAAGGGCTAGAGGGCTGCAAAAGGCAGCAAAATGTAGGTAAATCCCCTGCAAACAAATGTGGATAGGGAAATTATTAAAAATTAAAATAAATAAATAAAAATTAACCAATATCAATTGGAGAGAGGTCCCATAGCAGAGAATCAGGCTTTATGTCACCCACCACTGGAACAGGCCACTGTCAGATATTTAGGCCCCGGCACCCAGACAGAGGAGAGGTCCCATACCAGAGAATCAGGCTTCATGTCATAGCAGAGAATCAGGCTTCATGTCACCCACAATCTGGAACAGGCCACTGTGAGATATTTAGGCCCCGGCACCCAGACAGAGGAGAGAGGTCCCATAGCAGAGAATCAGGCTTCATGTCATAGCAGAGAATCAGGCTTCATGTCACCCACCACTGGAACAGGCCACTGTGAGATATTTAGGCCCCGGCACCCAGACAGAGGAGAGAGGTCCCATAGCAGAGAATCAGGCTTCATGTCATAGCAGAGAATCAGGCTTCATGTCACCCACCACTGGAAGAGGCCACTGTCAGATATTTAGGCCCCGGCACCCAGACAGAGGAGAAAGGTCCCATAGCAGAGAATCAGGCTTCATGTCACCCACCACTGGAACAGGCCACTGTACGATATTTAGGATCCGGCACCCAGACAGAGGAGAGAGGTACCATAGCAGAGAATCAGGCTTCATGTCATAGCAGAGAATCAGGCTCCATGTCACCCACCACTGGAACAGGCCACTGTGAGATATTTAGGCCCCGGCACCCAGACAGAGGAGAGAGGTCCCATAGCAGAGAATCAGGCTTCATGTCATAGCAGAGAATCAGGCTCCATGTCACCCACCACTGGAACAGGCCACTGTCAAATATTTTTAGGCCCTGGCACCCAGACAGAGGAGAGAGGTCCCATAGCAGAGAATCAGGCTTCATGTCACCCACCACTGGAACAGGCCCCTGTCAGATATTTTTAGGCCCCGGCACCCAGACAGAGGAGAGTGGTCCCATAGCAGAGAATCAGGCTTCATGTCATAGCAGAGAATCATGCTTCATGTCGCCCACCACTGGAACAGGCCACTGTCAGATATTTAGGCCCCGGCACCCAGACAGAGGAGAAAGGTCCCATAGCAGAGAATCAGGCTTCATGTCACCCACCACTGGAACAGGCCACTGTCAGATATTTTTAGGCCCCGGCACCCAGACAGAGGAGAGTGGTCCCATTGCAGAGAATCAGGCTTCATGTCATAGCAGAGAATCAGGCTTCATGTCACCCACCACTGGAACAGGGCACTGTCAGATATTTAGGCCCCGGCACCCAGACAGAGGAGAAAGGTCCCATAGCAGAGAATCAGGCTTCATGTCACCCACCACTGGAACAGGCCACTGTCAGATATTTAGGATCCGGCACCCAGACAGAGGAGAGAGGTACCATAGCAGAGAATCAGGCTTCATGTCATAGCAGAGAATCAGGCTCCATGTCACCCACCACTGGAACAGGCCACTGTGAGATATTTAGGCCCCGGCACCCAGACAGAGGAGAGTGGTCCCATAGCAGAGAATCAGGCTTCATGTCATAGCAGAGAATCAGGCTTCATGTCACCCACCACTGGAACAGGCCACTGTCAAATATTTTTAGGCCCTGGCACCCAGACAGAGGAGAGAGGTCCCATAGCAGAGAATCAGGCTTCATGTCACCCACCACTGGAACAGGCCACTGTCAAATATCTTTAGGCCCTGGCACCCAGACAGAGGAGAGAGGTCCCATAGCAGAGAATCAGGCTTCATGTCACCCACCACTGGAACAGGCCACTGTCAGATATTTTTAGGCCCCGGTACCCAGACAGAGGAGAGAGGTCCCATAGCAGAGAATCAGGCTTCATGTCATAGCAGAGAATCAGGCTTCATGTCACCCACCACTGGAACAGGCCACTGTCAGATATTTAGGCCCCGGCACTCAGACAGAGGAGAGAGGTCCCATAGCAGAGAATCAGGCTTCATGTCACCCACCACTGGAACAGGCCACTGTGAGATATTTAGGCCCCGGCACCCAGAAAGAGGAGACAGGTCCCAAAGCAGAGAATCAGGCTTCATGTCATAGCAGAGAATCAGGCTTCATGTCACCCACCACTGGAACAGGCCACTGTCAAATATTTTTAGGCCCCGGCACCCAGACAGAGGAGAGAGGTCCCATAGCAGAGAATCAGGCTTCATGTCACCCACCACTGGAACAGGCCACTGTCAGATATTTTTAGGCCCCGGTACCCAGACAGAGGAGAGAGGTCCCATAGCAGAGAATCAGGCTTCATTTCATAGCAGAGAATCAGGCTTCATGTCACCCACCACTGGAACAGGCCACTGTCAGATATTTTTAGGCCCCGGCACCCAGACAGAGGAGAGGTTCATTCAACTTTGGGTTGCCCTGCAATATAATGGTAAAATTTAAAAAAAGAGGATTGAATGAAGTGCCTTGGAGTACAAGAATATATGGTTAAGGGGAAGTAGTTATAAATGTCTAATCTGCACAAGGGATGGACAGGTCCTGTGGGATCCATGCCTGGTTCATTTTTATGAATGTTAGCTTGTCCACATTGGCTGTAGACAGGCGGCTGCATTTGTCTGTAATGACGCCCCCTGCAGTGCTGAATACACGTTCAGACAAAACGCTGGCCGCCGGGCAGGCCAGCCCCTCCAAGGCATAAAAGGCTAGATCTGGCCACGTGGACAATTTGGAGACCCAGAAGTTGAATGGGGCCGAACCATCAGTCAGTACGTGGAGGGGTGTGCACACGTACTGTTCCACCATGTTAGTGAAATGTTGCCTCCTGCTAACACGTTCCGTATCAGGTGGTGGTGCAGTTAGCTGGGGAAGGGCTAGGTGGATGCCCTTGGGAAACCCTGCCAGCAGAGTCTTCAAACAGCAGAAGAGACTCCTGCATAACTTGAGGCTCAGACAGTTTCCCTGATATGCATGGGGGTGATGTGACCGACTGATGGGCTTGGTTTTCAGGTGCCATCTGTGCGCTTTCTGCAGAAGACTGGGTGGGAAATAATGTGAACGTGCTGGATCCACTGTCGACCACCCAATTGACTAATGCCTGTACCTGCTCAGTATCGCTGTAAATATCGCTGTAAATTCTGGCGGCTACTGGGACCTGAGGTAGTTGGTTCACTAGGACATGTGGCTGTGGCAGAACGGCCACGTCCTCTCCCAGCACCAGAGGGTCCACTAACACCACCACGACCATGTCCGTGTCCGCGTCCCTTACTAGATGTTTTCCTCATTGTTACCGTTCACCACAATAAGAAAAAAATTATTTGGCCCAATGTATTGAATTCAAATTCAGGCCTTTTTTTAAACGGGCACCTAACACTATCTGGCTATCTATTTAACTACCGTATTACACTAATACAGGCACAGCAGTAACGACAGATTTAGGGGAATATAAATTGTAGGCCTAGTATTTAGGCCCTGGATGAAAGGTATCCTTTTTCGGACAGAATTACACTTGGAGATGCACGGTAGCGTGTGAAGTTATTGAGGATGACCCTATCAGCACTTGAATTTGCACCTTGAATGTAATATACCCTTTTACGGACAGAAATACCCTATGTGAGATGCACAATAGTGCGTGCAAATTTAAAGGCTTATGCTTTCAGCAATTGTAATTTAACAGTTTGTGTAATATACCCTTTTACGGACAGATTTAAACTTGGCCTGCAACAGCAGAAACCACTGATTTAGGGTATTGCTATTTTGGGAATTGAATTTCAACCCAGAATAAAAACTATGCTTTGACGGACACTAAAAAACTTGTCCAGCCACAGCTGGAACACCAGATTTAGGGGATTGCTATTTTTGCAAGTGAATTTCACCCCTCAATAAAATATAGAAAATTCTATCCTGAGTTTCTAGGTGTGACAATAAGCACAGCCAAGCCCCTGATGTAGGATATAGCAAAAAAACAACAACCCACTATTGATGGTTAAATGGACTTGGTGGCAGCTTGTGCTGGTGTACCCCGAGACACAAAATGGCCGCCGATCACCCCAGAAAAAAGTGATAGAAAAAACGTTCTGGGCAGCCTAAAAACAGTGAGCAATTAACTAGCAGAAGTTGAATGATTCACAGCTGTAGATCGATCACTTCATTAAGTGTTTTTGCTGAGTTAATCCCTGCCTAATCTCGCCCTAACAGCAGCTGCATCCTCTCCCTACACTGATCAGAGCAGAGTGACGTGCATCGCTACGTGACTCCAGCTTAAATAGAGGCTGGGTCACATGCTGCACTGGCCAATCACAGCCATGCCAATAGTAGGCATGACTGTGATGGCATCTTGGGGCAAGTAGTATGACGCTTGTCGATTGGCTGCTTTGCAGCCTTTCAAAAAGCGCCAAGAAAGTGCCTAACACCGAACCCGAACTTTTACATAAACTATACAGTTCGGGTTCACTCATCCCTATACAAGAGGCATTATTGTGGGAAAAAAAAACATTTCTCAGCTTTTATTTACATTTGAGCAAAAAGTGTCCAGTCCAAAATTATTCATACCCTTCACAAACTGTCACAGTCTGTGGGAAAATTAAAAGTTCTATACCATTCTAAATAGTCCAAGCTGTTCTAAAGCATCCTAATTACCTTGATTAATTGGGAACAGCTGTTTTAATCAACTCAACAGGTGAAAAACAGCAGCTCTCTGCAGTTGGTTTGTGGACAGTCATGGCTAAGACAAAGGAGCTCAGTGAGGACCTGCGGCTGCGCATTGTGGCTGCTCACAAGTCAGGAAAGGGCTACAAGGCCATTTATAAATGTTTTCAAGTTCCAGTGGCTACAGTGCAAAGTATTATTAAAAAATACAAGATGTTCCGCACTGTGGAAAATCTCAGAGGACGTGGTTAGAAGCCAAAAGTGACACCTGTGCTGGCCAGGAGGATCGTTAGAGAGGTGAAAAAGAATCCAAGGATTACCACCAAGGCCATCCTGGTGAATCTGGGCTCTTCTGGTGGCAATGTCTCAAGGCAGACAATCCAACGAACATTGCACACTGCTGGGTTCCACGGATGCAGACCAAGGAGGATGCCACTTCTCCAGATAAGGCACACAAAAGCTCTCTTGGCCTTTGCAAAAGCTCATCTGGACAAAGAAGAAGACTTCTGGTCTTCTGTGTTATGGTCAGATGAAACAAAATTTAATTGTCTGGTCACAGTGATGTTTCCTTCATTTGGTATAAAAAAGGAGAAGCCTTTAACCCAAAGAACACCATCCCCACTGTCAAACATGGTGGTGGGAACCTAATGCTGTGGGGGTGTTTTTCAGGAAATGGACCAGGGAGCCTGATCACAGTAAACGGCACCATGAAAAAAGAGCAATACATAAGAATTCTCAATGACAACATCAGGCTGTCTGCAGAGAAACTTGGCCTTGGGCACCAGTGGAAATTTCAGCATTATAATGACCAAAAACACACAGCAAAAGTGGTAAAGAAATGGTTGGCAGACAACAACATTAATGTTTTGGAGTGGCCCAGCCAGAGGCCAAACTTGAATTTAATTGAGAATTAGAGATGTCCCGAACTATTCGTGGGCGAACATCGCTTTTTCGTGCTCGCCGCGGCGGGCGACCATATGCGATGTTCGGTCTGCCCCCTATACGTCATCATTTAGCAAACTTTGACCCTGTACCTCACAGTCAGCAGACACATTCCAGCCAATCAGCAAACCCTCCCTCCCAGACCCTCCCACCTCCTATCAAAAAGCAAGGACAGCATCCATCTTAGATTCATTCTGAAGCTGCAGTGTTAGTGAGAGCAGGGAGAGTGCTGCTGCATTAATAGGGAGATCGTTAGCTAGGCCAGTGTTCTGTGTCCACTCCAGTCCTGAAAGACTCATCTGATCTGCTGTTAGGACAGCGTCCTGACAGCACCCCAAAAAGCCCTTTTTAGGGCTAGTATATCAGTCTGCTTTTTTTTTTTTTTATATATATAATTGCAGTTGCCTGCCAGTGTGTGTCAGGCCCACAGAGTGTACTGTGCCCACTGCCAGTGCCCAGCACTCATATCTGGTGGCACAGTAGCTTGCATTTAAAAAAGTAATACAAATTTTTCTCTGTAATATAATTGCAGTTGCCTGCCAGTGTGTGTCAGGCCCACAGAGTGTACTGTGCCCACTGCCAGTGCCCACCACTCATATCTGGTGGCACAGTAGCTTGCAGATAAAAAAGTAATACCATTTTTTATCTGTAATATAATTGCAGTTGCCTGCCAGTGTGTGTCAGGCCCACAGAGTGTACTGTGCCCACTGCCAGTGCCCACCACTCATATCTGGTGGCACAGTAGCTTGCAGATAAAAAAGTAATACCATTTTTTCTCAGTAATATAATTGCAGTTGCCTGCCAGTGTGTGTCAGGCCCACAGACTGAACTATGCCCACTGCCAGTGCCCACCACTCATATATGGTGGCACAGTAGCTTGCAGATAAAAAAGTAATGCAATTTTTTTCTTTGTAATATAATTGCAGTTGCCTGCCAGTGTGTGTCAGGCCCACAGAGTGTACTGTGCCCACTGCCAATGCCCACCACTCATATCTGGTGGCACAGTAGCTTGCAGATAAAAAAGTAATACAATTTTTTCTCTGTAATATAATTGCAGTTGCCTGCCAGTGTGTGTCAGGCCCACAGAGTGTACTGTGCCCACTGCCAATGCCCACCACTCATATCTGGTGGCACAGTAGCTTGCAGATAAAAAAGTAATGCAATTTTTTCTCTGTAATATAATTGCAGTTGCCTGCCAGTGTGTGTCAGGCCCACAGAGTGTACTGTGCCCACTGCCAGTGCCCAGCACTCATATCTGGTGGCACAGTAGCTTGCATTTAAAAAAGTAATACAATTTTTTCTCTGTAATATAATTGCAGTTGCCTGCCAGTGTGTGTCAGGCCCACAGAGTGTACTGTGCCCACTGCCAGTGCCCACCACTCATATCTGGTGGCACAGTAGCTTGCAGATAAAAAAGTAATACAAATTTTTCTCTGTAATATAATTGCAGTTGCCTGCCAGTGTGTGTCAGGCCCACAGAGTGTACTGTGCCCACTGCCAGTGCCCACCACTCATATCTGGTGGCACAGTAGCTTGCAGATAAAAAAGTAATACCATTTTTTCTCTGTAATATAATTGCAGTTGCCTGCCAGTGTGTGTCAGGCCCACAGACTGCACTGTGCCCACTGCCAGTGCCCACCACTCATATCTGGTGGCACAGTAGCTTGCAGATAAAAAAGTAATACATTTTTTTTCTCTGTAATATAATTGCAGTTGCCTGCCAGTGTGTGTCAGGCCCACAGAGTGTACTGTGCCCACTGCCAATGCCCATCACTCATATCTGGTGGCACAGTAGCTTGCAGATAAAAAAGTAATACAATTTTTTCTCTGTAATATAATTGCAGTTGCCTTCCAGTGTGTGTCAGGCCCACAGAGTGTACTGTGCCCACTGCCAGTGCCCACCACTCATATCTGGTGGCACAGTAGCTTGCATTTAAAAAAGTAATACAATTGTTTCTCTGTAATATAATTGCAGTTGCCTGCCAGTGTGTGTCAGGCCCACAGAGTGTACTTTGCCCACTGCCAGTGCCCAGCACTCATATCTGGTGGCACAGTAGCTTGCATTTAAAAAAGTAATACAAATGTTTCTCTGTAATATAATTGCAGTTGCCTGCCAGTGTGTGTCAGGCCCACAGAGTGTACTGTGCCCACTGCCAGTGCCCACCACTCATATCTGGTGGCACAGTAGCTTGCAGATAAAAAAGTAATACCATTTTTTCTCTGTAATATAATTGCAGTTGCCTGCCAGTGTGTGTCAGGCCCACAGAGTGTACTGTGCCCACTGCCAGTGCCCAGCACTCATATCTGGTGGCACAGTAGCTTGCAGATAAAAAAGTAATACCATTTTTTCTCTGTAATATAATTGCAGTTGCCTGCCAGTGTGTGTCAGGCCCACAGACTGCACTGTGCCCACTGCCAGTGCCCACCACTCATATCTGGTGGCACAGTAGCTTGCAGATAAAAAAGTAATACATTTTTTTCTCTGTAATATAATTGCAGTTGCCTGCCAGTGTGTGTCAGGCCCACAGACTGCACTGTGCCCACTGCCAGTGCCCACCACTCATATCTGGTGGCACAGTAGCTTGCAGATAAAAAAGTAATACATTTTTTTTCTCTGTAATATAATTGCAGTTGCCTGCCAGTGTGTCAGGCCCACAGAGTGTACTGTGCCCACTGCCAATGCCCACCACTCATATCTGGTGGCACAGTAGCTTGCAGATAAAAAAGTAATACAATTTTTTCTCTGTAATATAATTGCAGTTGCCTGCCAGTGTGTGTCAGGCCCACAGAGTGTACTGTGCCCACTGCCAGTGCCCACCACTCATATCTGGTGGCACAGTAGCTTGCAGATAAAAAAGTAATAACATTTTTTCTCTGTAATATAATTGCAGTTGCCTGCCAGTGTGTGTCAGGCCCACAGAGTGTACTGTGCCCACTGCCAGTGCCCAGCACTCATATCTGGTGGCACAGTAGCTTGCAGATAAAAAAGTAATATTTTTTTTTCTTTGTAATATAATTGCAGTTGCCTGCCAGTGTGTGTCAGGCCCACAGAGTGTACTGTGCCCACTGCCAGTGCCCACCACTCATATCTGGTGGCACAGTAGCTTGCAGATAAAAAAGTAATACAATTTTTTTCTGTAATATAATTGCAGTTGCCTGCCAGTGTGTGTCAGGCCCACAGAGTGAACTGTGCCCACTGCCAGTGCCCACCACTCATATCTGGTGGCACAGTAGCTTGCAGATAAAAAAGTAATACACTTTTTTCTCTGTAATATAATTTCAGTTGCCTGCTAGTGTGTGTCAGGTCCACAGAGTGTACTGTGCCCACTGCCAGTGCCCAGCACTCATATCTGGTGGCACAGTAGCTTGCATTTAAAAAAGTAATACAAATTTTTCTCTGTAATATAATTGCAGTTGCCTGCCAGTGTGTGTCAGGCCCACAGAGTGTACTGTGCCCACTGCCAGTGCCCACCACTCATATCTGGTGGCACAGTAGCTTGCAGATAAAAAAGTAATACAATTTTTTCTCTGTAATATAATTGCAGTTGCCTGCCAGTGTGTGTCAGGCCCACAGAGTGTACTGTGCCCACTGCCAATGCCCACCACTCATATCTGGTGGCACAGTAGCTTGCAGATAAAAAAGTAATAATTTTTTTTCTCTGTAATATAATTGCAGTTGCCTGCCAGTGTGTGTCAGGCCCACAGAGTGAACTGTGCCCACTGCCAGTGCCCACCACTCATATCTGGTGGCACAGTAGCTTGCAGATAAAAAAGTAATACAATTTTTTCTCTGTAATATAATTGCAGTTGACTGCCAGTGTGTGTCAGGCCCACAGAGTGTACTGTGCCCACTGCCAGTGCCCACCACTCATATCTGGTGGCACAGTAGCTTGCAGATAAAAAAGTAATACACTTTTTTCTCTGTAATATAATTGCAGTTGCCTGCCAGTGTGTGTCAGGCCCACAGAGTGTACTGTGCCCACTGCCAGTGCCCACCACTCATATCTGGTGGCACAGTAGCTTGCAGATAAAAAAGTAATATTTTTTTCTCTCTGTAATATAATTGCAGTTGCCTGCCAGTGTGTGTCAGGCCCACAGAGTGTACTGTGCCCACTGCCAATGCCCACCACTCATATCTGGTGGCACAGTAGCTTGCAGATAAAAAAGTAATACAATTTTTTTCTGTAATATAATTGCAGTTGCCTGCCAGTGTGTGTCAGGCCCACAGAGTGAACTGTGCCCACTGCCAGTGGCCACCACTCATATCTGGTGGCACAGTAGCTTGCAGATAAAAAAGTAATACAATTTTTTCTCTGTAATATAATTGCAGTTGACTGCCAGTGTGTGTCAGGCCCACAGAGTGTACTGTGCCCACTGCCAGTGCCCACCACTCATATCTGGTGGCACAGTAGCTTGCAGATAAAAAAGTAATACAATTTTTTCTCTGTAATATAATTGCAGTTGCCTGCCAGTGTGTGTCAGGCCCACAGAGTGTACTGTGCCCACTGCCAGTGCCCACCACTCATATCTGGTGGCACAGTAGCTTGCAGATAAAAAAGTAATACAATTTTTTCTCTGTAATATAATTGCAGTTGCCTGCCAGTGTGTGTCAGGCCCACAGAGTGTACTGTGCCCACTGCCAGTGCCCACCACTCATATCTGGTGGCACAGTAGCTTGCAGATAAAAAAGTAATAACATTTTTTCTCTGTAATATAATTGCAGTTGCCTGCCAGTGTGTGTCAGGCCCACAGAGTGTACTGTGCCCACTGCCAGTGCCCAGCACTCATATCTGGTGGCACAGTAGCTTGCAGATAAAAAAGTAATATTTTTTTTTCTTTGTAATATAATTGCAGTTGCCTGCCAGTGTGTGTCAGGCCCACAGAGTGTACTGTGCCCACTGCCAGTGCCCACCACTCATATCTGGTGGCACAGTAGCTTGCAGATAAAAAAGTAATACAATTTTTTTCTGTAATATAATTGCAGTTGCCTGCCAGTGTGTGTCAGGCCCACAGAGTGAACTGTGCCCACTGCCAGTGCCCACCACTCATATCTGGTGGCACAGTAGCTTGCAGATAAAAAAGTAATACACTTTTTTCTCTGTAATATAATTTCAGTTGCCTGCTAGTGTGTGTCAGGTCCACAGAGTGTACTGTGCCCAGCACTCATATCTGGTGGCACAGTAGCTTGCATTTAAAAAAGTAATACAAATTTTTCTCTGTAATATAATTGCAGTTGCCTGCCAGTGTGTGTCAGGCCCACAGAGTGTACTGTGCCCACTGCCAGTGCCCACCACTCATATCTGGTGGCACAGTAGCTTGCAGATAAAAAAGTAATACAATTTTTTCTCTGTAATATAATTGCAGTTGCCTGCCAGTGTGTGTCAGGCCCACAGAGTGTACTGTGCCCACTGCCAATGCCCACCACTCATATCTGGTGGCACAGTAGCTTGCAGATAAAAAAGTAATAATTTTTTTTCTCTGTAATATAATTGCAGTTGCCTGCCAGTGTGTGTCAGGCCCACAGAGTGAACTGTGCCCACTGCCAGTGCCCACCACTCATATCTGGTGGCACAGTAGCTTGCAGATAAAAAAGTAATACAATTTTTTCTCTGTAATATAATTGCAGTTGACTGCCAGTGTGTGTCAGGCCCACAGAGTGTACTGTGCCCACTGCCAGTGCCCACCACTCATATCTGGTGGCACAGTAGCTTGCAGATAAAAAAGTAATACACTTTTTTCTCTGTAATATAATTGCAGTTGCCTGCCAGTGTGTGTCAGGCCCACAGAGTGTACTGTGCCCACTGCCAGTGCCCACCACTCATATCTGGTGGCACAGTAGCTTGCAGATAAAAAAGTAATATTTTTTTTCTTTGTAATATAATTGCAGTTGCCTGCCAGTGTGTGTCAGGCCCACAGAGTGTACTGTGCCCACTGCCAATGCCCACCACTCATATCTGGTGGCACAGTAGCTTGCAGATAAAAAAGTAATACAATTTTTTTCTGTAATATAATTGCAGTTGCCTGCCAGTGTGTGTCAGGCCCACAGAGTGAACTGTGCCCACTGCCAGTGGCCACCACTCATATCTGGTGGCACAGTAGCTTGCAGATAAAAAAGTAATACAATTTTTTCTCTGTAATATAATTGCAGTTGACTGCCAGTGTGTGTCAGGCCCACAGAGTGTACTGTGCCCACTGCCAGTGCCCACCACTCATATCTGGTGGCACAGTAGCTTGCAGATAAAAAAGTAATACAATTTTTTCTCTGTAATATAATTGCAGTTGCCTGCCAGTGTGTGTCAGGCCCACAGAGTGTACTGTGCCCACTGCCAGTGCCCACCACTCATATCTGGTGGCACAGTAGCTTGCAGATAAAAAAGTGATACCATTTTTTCTCTGTAATATAATTGCAGTTGCCTGCCAGTGTGTGTCAGGCCCACAGACTGTACTGTGCCCACTGCCCACTACTCATATAGGGTGGCACAGTACCTTGCAGATAAAAAAGTCATTTAATTTTTCTATTGTAATATAATTGCAGTTGCCTGCCAGTGAGTGTCAGTCCCACTGACTGTACTGTGCCCACTGCCCACCACTCATATAGGGTGGCACAGTACCTTGCATGCATAGTACCACTAATCTAAAAAAAAATGACAGGCAGAGGCAGGCCATGCCGCAGGGGCCGTCATGGTTGTGGTGCTGTGATTTCCTTTGGCCCTAGAATAATGCCCAGTGTTCAGAGGCCACGTACCCTGAACTCGAATAATTCTGAGGACATAGTTGACTGGCTTACACAGGACACCCAATCTTCTACAGCTTTCGCTCGGAACCTTGACGCACCATTCTCCTCCAGCTCAGCTTTGGGCACCTCTCAAGTTACCACTCGCTCGCCCGCCGCCACCACCAACACTAGCACCACAGCCGCTTCACTTGATCTGTCAGAGGAGTTATTTACACATAAGTTGGAAGAAATGAGTGATGCGCAACCATTATTGCCAGAGGATGCAGATAACAGGGATATGTCTCAGTCAGGCAGCATTACACACATGGACATACGGTGTGATGGTGATGATGTACCCACTGCTGCTTCCTTTTCTGAGTTGTCAGATACAAGTGAAGCGGTTGATGATGACAATGTGTCCGTGGATGTCACGTGGGTGCCCGCTCGAAGAGAAGAAGAACAGGGGGAAAGTTCAGATGGGCAGACAGAGAGGTGGAGGAGACGAGTTGGAAGCAGGGGGAGGTCGTTGCAAGGAGCTAGTGGCACAGTCAGACAGCATGTATCGGCACCCGGGGTCAGCCAGACAGCACGCCAATCAACGCATGCTGTTGCCACCACCAGAATGCCGTCATTGCAAAGCTCAGCAGTGTGGCATTTTTTGTGTGTGTCTGCCTCTGTTAACAGCGATGCCATTTGCAACCTGTGCCAAAAGAAACTGAGTCGTGGGAAGTCCAACACCCACCTAGGTACAACTGTCACGGAAGGTGTACAGCAAACTAGAAGACACAAAAGGAAGATCCGGCTGACTGGATCCAAAACTAAGGAACCAAAGGGATAGTCCTGCAACAGACCTGGCTCTCTCCCTAACTGCTCAGCCTATGCAAAATTCTCAATGGTAGAAGATCGCATATCCTCGTACCTCGACTGAATAACCCCTGAACACCCTATAATAGTGAGGGGACACGACCACCGGCTCCCTACACTTGATACAGAGGGAGTCAGGGTCTCCTGGGATCCAGCAAACAGGAAAATACAAATGAATAAACAAAACTTATCTGTAGAAGACTCAGTAGTAGCATCCAGCATGTATATACTCCAGGAAGTTGTATAAACCGCAAAGTGATGCAGTATGGGAAGGGATTTAAAGGGATGCAATCAGTGCAACTACATGACAGCTGAGAGAGGCTAACGAGATGAGAAAATGAAAGCAAAACAAAAGGAACCTCAAGGAGGAGGTTCTGAAGGACATCTGTCAGAGCTTCTCAGATGTCTGGTGGTGACAACAACTGCTTTGCAAAGGCACATGATCTCACATCACAAACGCCTATGGGATCAACACATGATGAGTACAAGCAGCACACAAACTCAAAGCCACCATCCTCCTCCTGGTCCAGCATCTTCAGCCACTTCAACCACTGCTGTCCTCCTTGCCCCCTCTCAACCACCCGCCACTCCGCCTCTCACCTTCAGCAGTTCCTGCTCATCTGCCCACAGTCAGGAGTCTGTCAAGGAAATGTTTGAGCGTAAGAAGCCAATGTCACAGAGTCACCCCCTTGCCCGGCGTCTGACAGCTGGCTTGTCGGAACTCTTAGCCCGCCAGCTTTTACCATACAAGCTGGTGGAGTCTGAGGCCTTCAAAAAATTTGTAGCTATTGGGACACCGCAGTGGAAGGTACCCGGACGAAATTTCTTTTCACAAAAGGCAATCCCCAACCTGTACTCTATTGTGGAAAAGGAAGTCATGGCATGTCTGGCACACAGTGTTGGGGCAAAACTCCATCTGACCACTGATACCTGGTTTGCAAAGCACGGTCAGGGCAGGTATATCACGCACACTGCGCATTGGGTAAACCTGCTGACGGCTGCCAAGCATGGAATGCGTGGCTCTAAAGAGGAGTTGGTGACACCGCCACGACTTGCAGGCAGGCCTGCTGCCACCTCCTCTACTCCTCCTACTCCACCCTCTTCGCTAACCTCCTCGGCTGAGTCCTCTTCTGCCGCTGCGTCTTGCTCCACATCAACTGCACCCCCCCAGCTCCCCAGGGGCTATTCCACATCCCGGATACGACAGTGTCACGCCGTCTTGGGGTTGACTTGCCTGAAAGCAGAGAGTCACACCGGACCAGCACTCCTGTCCGCCCTGAACGCACAGGTGGATCAGTGGCTGACCCCGCACCAACTGAATTGTCACACACCACGGCAAAGTGGTTGTCACACACCACGGCAAAGTGGTGTGTGACAACTGAATCAATTTGCTGGCGGCATTGAATTTGGGCAAGTTGACACATGTGCCGTGCATGGCACATGTGTTGAATCTGATCGTACAACTCTTTGTGCATAAGTACCCAGCCTTACAGGACGTCCTCAAGCAGGCCAGGAAGATGTGTGGCCATTTCAGGCATTCCTACATGGCCATGGCGCACTTTTCCGATATTCAGTGGCGAAACAACATGCCAGTGAGGCGCTTGATTTGCGATAGCCCGACACGTTGGAATTCAACACTCCTAATGTTCGACACCCTGCTCCAACAAGGAAAAGCCGTCAACGAGTATTTGTATGACCGGGGTGCTAGGACAGCCTCTGCGGAGCTGGGTATTTTTTTTGCCACGTTACTGGATGCTCATGCGCAGTGCCTGTAGGCTCATGCGTCCTTTTGAGGAGGTGACAAACCTAGTCAGTCGCACCGAAGGCACCATCAGTGACATCATCCCATTTGTTTTCTTCCTGGAGCGTGCCCTGCGAAAAGTGCTGGATCAGGCCATAGATGAGCATAAAGAGGAAGAGAAAGAGTTGTGGTCACCACCAGAAACAGCCTTATCAGCATCGTTTGCTGGACCTGCAGCAACGCTGGAAGAGGAGTCTGAGGAAGAGGAGTCAGAGGAGGAATGTGGCTTTGAGGAGGAGGAAGACCAACCACAGCAGACATCCCAGGGTGCTCGTGGTCACCTATCTGGTACCCGTGGTGTTGTACGTGGCTGGGGGGAAGAACAGACCTTCAATGACATCAGTGAGGACGAGGAACGGGACATGAGTAGCTCGGCATCCAACCTTGTGCAAATGGGGTCTTTCATGCGGTCATGCCTGTTGAGGGACCCTCGTATAAAAAGGCTGAAGGAGAACGACTTGTACTGGGTGGCCACGCTACTAGACCCCCGGTATAAGCAGAAAGTGGCTGAAATGTTACCGAATTACCGGAAGTCGGAAAGGATGCAGCAGTTCCAAAACAAGTTAAAAAGTATGCTTTACACAGCGTATAAGGGTGATGTCACAGCACAACGGGAATCTAACAGGGGAAGAAGGGAAAGTAATCCTCCACCTACCACGACCACGCCGGCAAGGACAGGACGCTTTACAGACGTGTTGTTGATGGAGGACATGCAGAGCTTTTTAAGTCCTATGCATCGCCATAGCCCTTCGGGTGTCACGAGGGTGTCAAGAGCCACGCCTGACTTCGTTATACCCGGGGTCAGGAAGTCGCAGCGGGTGGCTGCGCGCTCTATGTAGAAAGATAGGGCTGTTTCTTTATGGTAGCTTACTGGGTTTGCCTTGCAACCCTTTTTGGCTCACTCAGGGATCCGTAGCTCCTTCTCCTCAGCTGTTTCTTGTCCAGCACTCCCAACCTCCTTATATTCCCCTCTCCCACTTCTCTGGTTGCCAGATATAGAGCTTCCTGCCTGGACTTCTATACTGACCCACCGGAGCTGTGTAGCTGTGTTCCCTGGTTGTTGTTCCAGAACGTTACCCTCCGGATCCCTGTTGGTCCTTTGTGGTCTGCTGTTGTCGCCCACCTGGGATTATATGTTTGTCTGTATTGTCTGTCCCCTCCTTGGTGTTTTCCTCTTAGTGTCAGTGGTGCGGACTAGTGATCCCACCGCCCCGTTCACTACATAGGGCTCATCTTAGGGAAAGCCAGGGTTTAGGCACGTGACCGGCGTACGGGTGAGTAACCCGTCTAGGGACATCAGGGCAGTCAGGTACCAGTCGCAAGGTGAGTCAGGGGTCCCCACCTTTCCCTCTCCCTTGGACAGGGCCTTCCCATTTCCCTCCCTTTGCATGACGCCGGTCATTACATTATATCTGGCCCTTATTTTGTGTAGGTAAAAAAAAAAAATAATTCTTTCTACCTACTTAGACTCCAGTATGGATCCAATTGCTGCTTTGTCAAAGCAACTTCAAGGCCTGTCTTTGGAGGTGGCAGGATTGAGGGCGTCGGTCCTCCAGAAACAGCAGCAATTGCAACAGACCGCGAGCCCAGCGGTTGCTACAGGTAACCAGGTTGTTGCGGAACCCAAGGTTGCTCTTCCTGACAGATTTTCTGGGGGATGGGACAAGTTTGTGACATTCCTTGAGGCCTGTAAATTATATTTTAAGCTGCGCCCTTACTCCTCTGGTAATGAAGAACAGCGGGTGGGGGTTGTTATTTCCCTGCTGCAGGGGGATCCACAATCCTGGGCGTTCTCTTTGCTCACTGATTCCCAGGCTCTTCGGTCAGTGGATGAATTTTTTGGGGCCTTGGGTTATGTTATGTTATGCTATGTTATGTTACTAAGTCCTTGTATAGCGCTCTAGAGGAACTCAATCCGATCGAAGCGCTTGTGGACGGCTATATTGGTGGGCCCCTACCTCATCCTACACAAATAGCCAGGTCTTAACCAGCTTCCTGAATTCCAGGTAATCTGATGTTGTTCTGATATGTTCTGGGAGGGAGTTCCAGATTTTGGGGGCTAATACTGAGAAACGTCTGTCCCCTCTTGTCTTGAGGCGGGTTCTTGGCACCGACAAAAGGGAGGCTGAGGTGGATCTCAGTTCTCTAGGAGGATGGTAACGTGTTATCTTTTTTTGCAGATAGATGGGGCCTGTTTTGTAGAGAGCTTTGTGTGTTAAGCAGCACAGCTTAAACTGCACTCTCTCTTTCACTGGGAGCCAGTGGAGTTCCCTGCGTGCTTTTGTAACAGAGTCTGTCCAGTCTAGTTTCTTGATGAGCCGGATGGCTCTGTTTTGACAGAGTTGCAAAGCTCTCAGATCTTTCTCTGGTAGCCCCGCATACATTGCATTGCCATAGTCCAGGTGGGAGTTGACTAGCGCTCCCACCACGACCTGTCTGCATGTGTTGGGGAGAAACGGTAGGGCTTTTTTTAGAAGGAATAGGGCGAAGTTTGCTTTCCGTATTACTTCTTTAATCTGGGGACGGAGGCTCATTTCTTGATCCAAAATTATCCCCAGACTCTTTCCTTGTGTGGCGATGGCGACGTTTTCCCCAAAGATAGACGGGGCGGCAGCCTCAGGTGTTTTATGTAGTGCAATAAGCTCAGTCTTGGTCGGGTTGAGTTTGAGGTGGTTATGTGCTAGCCAGTTCCTGGCCTTATTTAGTCCTTCTTGCGTGAGTTTATAGTCATCAGCGGATTTCGATACTCTCAAAAGGATCTGTGTATCGTCCGCATAAGACTCATAGCTGATGTTATACTCCTTCAGAATGGCGAGCAGAGGTCGGACATAAATGTTAAAGAGTAATGGCGAGAGGGGAGATCCCTGAGGGACTCCCCACTCCACCTTCTCGACTGGGGAAAAGAATAAGCCCAGTTTGACTCTCTGAGTTCTGTTTTTCAGGAAAGAGTCAAACCAGGCAAGTCCGTGGTTATCTACTCCAATGTCAGCTTTTAATCTATTTAGGAGGATGGAATGGCTGATAGTGTCGAAGGCTGCCGACATGTCTATGAGAACCAGCCAAGTCCCCCCTCCCTCGTCAGCGACCCCTAGGGCTTCATCCCAAAGGCTGACCAGGGCTGATTCCGTGCTGTGTGTTGGCCTGAAGCCCGACTGATGTTCATCTAGAAGTCGATGCTTTTCTACGTGCAGCTGGAGTTGGCTTGCCACTGCTATCTCCATGATTTTAGCTATTAGGTGGATGTTGGTAATCGGTCTGAAGTTGGCCATCATATTTATGTCTGCTCCTGGTTTCTTGAGGAGGGGAGTTATGATTCCTAACTTGAGAGTCTCGGGGACGTTACCACTGAGAAAGGAGTCATTTATAATTGTTAGAATTAACGGGGCAATGGTGGTCGTGCATTCAATAAGAGATTTATTTTGGATATTGGAGAGGGGATAAGTTGCTTTGGACATGTTTTTCATGCTTTTAGTTAGGTCTTCAAGTTTTAATGGGCATAGAGTGAAGGTGTGGATAGGGTTTGTCACGTTGTTCTCTATGGGGGGGACAGTTGCCTGTTGAGCTAGCAGGATGTCGTTTTGGATGTCATCAACTTTTTGTTTAAAAAATTTCGAGATGTCGCTGCAGAGGTCTTGGGATTCGGGGATAGTGGTTTTGAGGCCATCAGGGTTAGCTAGATCGAAAATGATCTGAAAGATCTTTTTAGGCTTTTGAGCAGCGTTTTCGATCTCGCTAGCAAAATGGTCTTGTTTGGCCTTGAAGATTGCTTTGTGGTAAATCGTCAGTTGGGTCTTATATTTTAGCTGTGATTCTTCTATCGGATTTTTCCTCCATGCCCTCTCTAGTCTGTTGCATTCTATTTTCACTATTTTTAGTTCTCTCGTATACCACGGTGCTTTTTTCCCTGATTTCTTTACCAGTCTCTAGGGGGCATGTTGGTCCGCCGTTTTTTTGACGATGTCGTCAAATTGTAATGTGAGTTTCTCACAGGGCAGTTTGAGGTCGATTTTGCTGATGTGTTCTTCTAGGGTAGGTAGAATTTTGTCATATGTCAGGTTGTTGTTATTTCTTCGCCAATTTTTTTCTCCTGTGGTTAGCTGCTTCGTATTGATTGGTATGTGGAGTTCGAAGGCTATGAGTCTATGGTCAGTCCAGAGCAATTCTTCGGGATCTTCTACCGTTAATTTTAGATTTTTTTCAAAAATCGGATCGAGCAGGTGACCCGCTTTATGTGTGGGTTTGTCAACCCTTAAAGTGAGTTGGGTTAAGTCAAGCTGTGTGGTGACTTTTTGGGCTGAGGTTTCTTGCTTATCGTTGAACCAAAGATTAAGGTCCCCTAGAATAAGAAGTCTATGATGTTTTATTGTGAGATCCGTGGCCCATTCTATGAAGTTGTCTGTGAAATGAGTGCGGGGTCCTGGGGGTCTGTAACATAACGCTGTTATTATTGTATATTTATTTTCTAACGTCAGACGTGCTATGAGTGTTTCCCATGATGGGTTTTCCGTAGGAAGGTTAATTTCTGTTATTTTTATTGTGTTTTTATGTACAATCGCTATCCCTCCCCCCTGTTTGTTAGGCCTATTCTTTATGATGATGTTGTAGTCTGGTGGGAGAGTTTCCCCGATGTCGACCCTGGACTTTTCTGTAAACCATGATTCCGTAATGAACAGACATTCATAGTTTCTATCTATGCATAGATCGCAAATTTCATATTTATTCTTAACTGCCGATCTGGCGTTTATTAAGGCACATCTTAGGTCAGTGTGGAGGGATTTTCTTTTCGGGGGCCATTTATTTTGTTCTGGATATTTTAGGTCTGTGCTATCTATGGTTTGTGGCGAATGGTTAAGAATAGGTGTTTTTAAAATCTTAAGTTTAAAAGCTTTGGTTAAAATAGCACCAGGGATATCTGTGCCCCTGTTTTGTAGTGCCAGCAGTTGTTGTGAATCGTACTTGATTCGCAGATCTGAGGTATGCGACCCCAGGTGACCGCTCTGGTTTCGCTGGTCCCTTCTGGCCCGGGCGGGCTCAGACGGCGTGTCCCCTGGACCACCGGACCCGTCCGCCGGGCCCGTCCGTGGTACGTGTACATTTTTTATGTGTGATGCGGCATAAAGACGCCGAGCGCCGTCCCTCTGTCGGCTCCGCCCCTCCCTTTGGTGTGCCGCAGCGCTGGAGCCAGGCTTGGGGGTGTTCTTAGGCAGATTCCACAAAGTGCAGGTGCGTTCAGAAAAAATTGTAAATTGTAAATTGTGCCAAAAGTGCAAGTGCTTGGTGCGGTGGCCCCCTAGAGGGGTCGCCACTTTAGTAAGTGCGGGTAAGCCTTTTCAGAGTGTGTAGGCAGCGTGAGGGTCCCGAGTCTAATCTGCTGACCGCGGTCTCTTGCACTGTTGTAGTTTTTATGTGTGGGGCGGCGTAAGGACGCCGATTACCGTCCCTCTGTCGGCTCTGCCTCTCCCCTTAGGAGTTCCACAGCGCTGGAGCCGGGCGTGGGGGTGTTCTTGGGCGGATTCCGCAAAGTGCAGGTGCATTCAGAGAAAATTACAATTCGTGTCAAAAGTGCAAGCGCTTGGTGTCTGATCCATCCAATCTATATACGCATAGAGGCTCCCGCTGTAAG
Organism: Bufo bufo; assembly: GCF_905171765.1. Taxonomy (NCBI): domain Eukaryota; kingdom Metazoa; phylum Chordata; class Amphibia; order Anura; family Bufonidae; genus Bufo; species Bufo bufo. The sequence goes on along the minus strand of NC_053392.1, from coordinate 32,808,734 downwards.
GGGGTATTGTCTGAGCAAATATAATCAATACATCTACTACCTATCCAAAAAATGTGGAAAAAAAAAAAAACACACAAATTCCCAATGTGCTGATAATAAAGAACAGTCCCAATATCCAAGTGCCAGTATTATAAAAAGGTGAAAAACGGAATCCAGAAAAAAGACAGTCACTTGTGATTAATCCAGATCCATCTGTGTAAATAATTGATCAACAAAAATAAGAATCCTGTAGGAAAAATCAAAATTGCATTGTGTTGCTGTGTTTAAAATAATAGGTGAATATTCATTTGCTGCAGGCTATCTTGTATTACCCACAAACAGCAGAGGTCTGCCGATATTGGCGGCAAGATACTATTGAGTCTGTAGCCGCTTGTGTATAGGAATAACTTTGTATTTAACTGTTGCAATAGCGATAGTTTCAATTTGCCACTATGGGCTGAACGCAATCAACTAGTAGAGGACTGCAATGCCAGAAATTCAGTGATGTTCGTTACTCTCTACGGCATCGTGCGGTGCGATGGTACTCACGATTGGTAATGTCCGGTCTGTAGTGTAAGTGCAGGCAAGCTTACCCTACAGGTAATATAAGCAGACAATGCATCCTGAATATAGGCCGACAATGCGGGATGGTGTTCGCTTTCCTTAGGGCCGGTCAGTCGGTCAGGTTCCTCGGGGCTTGCTGAATGCCGGCGTCCCTGCTGCTTCACTGTCAGCGTCCCACGTGTGGCTGTGTGGACTCACAGCCAGGGAGAAGAGAACCGCCCCCAGTGAAAGAGTTCTGGGAAGTTAGTGTGCATGCAGCAGCTGAGCTCTCTCCTCTCACACAGGAATCTGGAAGGATGGAACTGAGCATGTGCGTCCATCTCAGCGATATTACAGAAATGGCAAATCCTACGGTGCTGTGAAGAAATATCATCTGTGGTTCTTCAGCACATTCAAGAAGACTGGATTAAACGTTTAACCATGTGCATCCGGCAGAATGGTGGACACTGAGATGCAGCAGTTATATTCCGGCTGTGGGGACAGCTAAATATATGGGCAGTCACTCCAAACGATGTGGATACCCAAAATGGCTGTAGTTTTTATGTGTGGGGCGGCGTAAGGACGCCGATTACCGTCCCTCTGTCGGCTCATGGGTCTCATATATGAAGACCCTGACCGAGTCGCACTGGCTGAATCAAAATTACGGAGACTCCTACAGGGAGAGCGGCCAGTAGAGGAGTATTGCTCAGAGTTCCGTAGGTGGGCTACGGATACCCAGTGGAACGACCCGGCTCTCAGGAGTCAGTTCTGCTCTGGGTTATCCGAAAGGATTAAGGATGCGCTTACGCTATATGAGACTCCCTTTTCCCTTGATGCGGTTATGTCCCTTTCTATCCGAATAGATAGACGTCTTAGGGACAGATTGAAAAATCCGGAGAAATTGGTAACCCCTCCCAAGCAGCAGTTAGTCTGTACGGACTTAGACGAGCCTATGCAGCTAGGAGGAACTACTCGTCAGGTCCGTCCTCCTGAGGCTCGCCGTAGGCGTGGGGTTTGTTTTTTCTGTGGGGAGAGGGGTCATTTTATTAATGTCTGTCCTTCCTTCCTCAAAAACAAAAGACCGTCGGAAAACTACTAACCCCAGGCTGTGTGGAGGATGTCAGCCGGGGGTATATGTTTCCTCCATACGAACATCGCAATTTGTGTTGCCAGCGGTTGTTGTTTTTGGCGTTAAGACGGAGACTATTTCTTTTTTTCTAGACAGTGGAGCAGGAGTAAATTTGATAGATGCCCATTTTGCCCACACTATGGGTTTGTCTCTCTGTACGCTACAGAGACCTATTCCTATATTCGCTATTGATTCTGCTCCTCTGTCTCAGAGAAACCTCACTCACATTGTCCATAACTTACACCTTCGGGTAGGGGACCACCATAACGAGTTGCTTTCATGTTATGTTCTGGAGGGGCTTCCCACTCCGGTGGTGTTGGGTCTTCCCTGGTTTGTAGCGCACAATCCAGTGGTGGATTGGCAGGCCAGGGAGATATTGGAGTGGAGTGAGCATTGCAGAGAAAATTGCTTAAATAGCAATTGCTTAGTCGCCTCCATAGCTACCCTACCTACATTTGTTTCGGACTTTGAGGAAGTTTTTTCTGAAAAGGGTTGTCAGAAGTTACCACCTCACCGTCCTTATGATTGCCCGGTTAACCTGATTCCCAGTGCAAAATTACCCAAGACCAGGTTATATAATCTTTCGGGTCCGGAGAGACAAGCCATGAAAGATTATATCTCCGAGAGCTTGGCTAAGGGACACATCAGACCCTCTTATTCACCCGTGGCTGCAGGGATTTTCTTCGTTAAAAAGAAAGATGGGGGCCTGCGTCCTTGCCTAGATTTTCGCGAATTAAACCGGATAACCATCCGAGACCCATACCCTCTTCCTCTCATTCCTGACCTGTTTAATCAGATTGCGGGTGCTAGGTGGTTCTCCAAATTTGATCTTAGGGGGGCCTACAATCTGATTCGTATCAAGGAAGGGGATGAGTGGAAGACAGCTTTTAATACCCCTGAGGGGCATTATGAAAATCTAGTCATGCCTTTCGGTCTGACCAATGCTCCTGCTGTCTTCCAACATTTCGTTAATGACATTTTTAGTCATCTTATCGGCAGGTTTGTGGTGATATATCTAGATGATATTTTAATTTATTCGTCTGATCTGAAAACACATGAGGTGCATGTCAGACAGGTACTGCAGGTCCTATGGACGAATAAATTATATGCTAAAATTGAAAAGTGTGTCTTCGCCGTTCAGGAAATACAGTTCCTAGGTTATTTACTATCTGCTTCAGGTTTCCGTATGGATCCTAGGAAGGTCCAGGCAATTTTAGATTGGGATCTTCCTGAGAACCTCAAAGCACTGCAACGGTTCTTGGGCTTCACAAATTTCTATAGAAAATTCATTAAAAATTATTCGGTGATTGTAAAACCCCTTACTGACATGACTAGGAAGGGGACTGATTTTTCTAAATGGTCTGACGCCACAAAAATTGCTTTTTCCTCTCTAAAAGAGAGGTTTACCTCGGCACCTGTACTAATCCAACCTGATGTCGCCCAGCCTTTTATTGTTGAAGTTGATGCGTCAGAGGTGGGAGTGGGGGCTGTGCTGTCTCAGGGTCCGTCTCCTGGCAAATGGCGTCCTTGTGCTTTCTTTTCTAAAAAACTATCTGCAGCAGAAAAGAACTATGATATTGGCAATAGGGAACTATTAGCTATTAAACTAGCGTTTGAAGAATGGCGTCACTTTTTAGAGGGGGCAATCCACCCCGTCACTGTGATTACGGACCACAAAAACCTTCTGTACCTCGAATCAGCTAAGCGTCTCACCCCTAGACAAGCTAGGTGGTCGCTATTTTTTACCAGGTTTAACTTTGTTATTACCTATCGTCCTGGAGCAAAAAATACCAAGGCAGATGCACTATCTCGTAGTTTCCCTGGAGGGGGTAATGTGAGTGATCCGGTACCCATTCTACAAAGAGGAGTGGTTGTCTCTGCGGTACACTCTGTTCTGGAGGGGAAGGTGTTAGAGGCCCAGGGGGACGCCCCGGCCTCTTGCCCCTCAGAGAAATTGTTTGTACCGTTGAACCTGAGTCTCGAATTATTAAAGGAACATCATAATTCGGCACTTGCTGGGCACCCGGGTAGTAAAGCAACCTTGGAGCTATTGTCTCGTCGTTTTTGGTGGCCAAGGTTGCGTCAGGATGTAATGGATTTTGTGTCTTCTTGTTCTACTTGTGCATGCGCGAAAGTCTCTCATACACGTCCTGCAGGGTCTTTATTGCCACTTGTCATTCCCAATAGGCCATGGACACATCTGTCAATGGATTTTATCACTGACTTACCTTTGTCTGCGGGTAAAACAGTTATTTTGGTAGTAGTGGGCAGGTTTAGCAAAATGGTACACTTCATTGCGTTACCCGCACTGCCTAATGCTAAGACTCTTGCTCAGGTATTCATCAGTGAAATCGTGAAGCTTCACGGGGTCCCTTCCGATGTTGTTTCAGATCGGGGAACCCAGTTTATTTCTAAATTTTGGAAAGCTTTTTGTTCCCGTTTGGGGGTACACTTGTCCTTTTCCTCAGCTTTCCATCCTCAGTCAAATGGACAGACTGAGCATATCAACCAAAACCTTGAGACGTATCTAAGATGTTTTGTGTCTGAAAACCAAGAGGTGTGGTCATCATATTTACCGTTAGCCGAGTTTGCCATAAATAATCGCCGTCAGGAATCTACTGGTAAGTCACCATTTCTTGGTGCATATGGTTTTCATCCCCAATTCTGTACTTTCAAAGAGGGGGGGTCTTCTGGGGTTCCCGAAGAGGAACGGTTTTCGTAATCTCTTTCATCGGAATGGCAGAAGGTGCAAGCTAACTTGAAAAATATGTGAGGTAAATATAAATGCATGAAAACGTATATAATTGAAAAGACCGGCACTCTCAACACACGGGACCATATGGTTAAATGCAGATCACAATGTTTTATTGATACATATATAAAAGAGTAAAAATATGTAAAAAAATATATAAAATATACACTAATATTGGATGATAATTGATAGTTTCACACAATATTGTGCCAATCCTACAAGGTAACATTAATTTAAAATGTCCAATGTTCAATGCTGATTTATATCATGTAGAAAAGACCGCTGTAGGAAAAAAGGCCATAAATATTCACATATGGATTCCTAGAGGGAAAGAGAATGGAAGTCCTTTTTGGTTCTGTCCCGAATATCGACAGACAGTACAAGATGGTATTTGTTAAAATAAAGTCAATGTTATATTGTAGATAACTGTCTTTTTTTCTAATGGATATCGCTTTAGCGATTAATGGTCATATGCGCTTGATGATCACCCACTGTGTGGGCTTACCTTCCCTTTCTGCCGGTCTGTCAGTCGGATTCCTCGGGGCTCGCTGAGAGCCGGCGTCCCGGCTGAAGCGCTGTCAGCGTCCCACGTGGGTTTGGAGGAGAAGTTTGTCGCTCCGGAAGTGACGTATCGGCATGCAGGGAGGTATTCAATACTTCGCTCAGACTCGGCTGTTCATTGTAGCGGCTGAGGTAAAAACTTACAGTGCACTGTAGTTGGAGTTGTTTGCTTCTCACAGATGGGTCATATTCTGATCTCCAATTTGGATCTCTTAGTACCAAACGCGTTTCGGGAAACACTCTTCCCTTCTTCAGTGGTGATGACCCTCCTTCATGCCTGATTGGTTTTTATACCCTCTGTCGGTAATTACCAAAAACAGACATGGAATCTGTTCATTTTTTTCTTTGTTTTCTTTGTATGTTTTTAGTCATCTACATTATAATTATTTGATATCTGTTATTCTTAACATCTCTTTTACACATAGTTCTTTTCATGTATTCAGTGTTTTTCCATTTTTCATCTTTTTTTTCCCTTTGCGGTTATGCCGCGTTTTTGGTGCGTTTTATTTTGACATATGCGTTTTTTTGTCAAAAGGTTGCAATTTACCCTGTAGTACAAAGTCCATAAAGGGTTTTATTGCATGAGCCATGGTTAACCTTATATATCATTTATTGTAGTTGTTAATTGTATATGGGCAAATAGACATATGGGCAAGTAAATATATGAACATATATTTGCATCTGATGGATATATTAAAAAAAATTTTTTGACAATGTTAAAATTGAGTACATAAAAATAATAAACTTGTGACTGACTAATATGATACATTTTGTATCTTTTTGGTTGTAACAATATATAACATTATGTGTGTTTCTATCTATACGTTTCGTCCTGGAGTGTGAAGGGCATATATTAGGTGGCTTATGATATGTTGAAAATACAGCCGCAAACTAATGCGGATGTACCTATAAATTATGCTTTGCATCTTCTTTTACAAAATTTCTTCTGGGACGTTTCTTTCCCGAAGGTCATTTTGTTTGGATGTAGGAGGGGTACGTGCGCCTTTCCCCAAGGGAGGGTCGCAGTGCCGATAAACGGCCAAACATGCGACTCTCCATTGGAAAAAAGGCGAACGACCCATAAATTCAAAGGAAGCCAAAAATTTCTAGGTCAGCATTTAATCCCTTAGGTATGAGACTTCCAAAGTCATAAATTCTTTTAGATTCTGCCCTTGACATTTTTTCAATGTGGTTACCTCCTCATTGAGGTGGACAAAAAAAAATAACAAAAAAAATAACAGGTTTTCCAAAAAATTCTAAGTCCTAAGTCTTAAGAGATTAGAGGGTGTTATATACTATAACAATATCCAGAGCGGTCCCTTTGTTGCACTCCCCTTTGGCATCATTATTATTTACAAGCCTTAGATGAATTGGCTGGGGATCAGTATTGGCAAAAGAATAATATTTGTTATCTTGCACAGGTGCTTGGGAATGGCAACATTTTTTCTTTTTTGGAGTTAGCACAAAGAGAACATATATCTAATTTATTTTGGTTTCGGTATTTTCAGCTACGTTCGGCGCTTTCTAGTATAAAAGAAAAATCGCTTTTTCATATACACACTTCCACATTTTTGCATGAATTGATAGTAAAGCCAGCACAGAGGGTTAAGATTTCTTAATGTTATAAATATCTACTTAACCCCTTAAGGACACGGATATATTTCACCTTAAGAACCAGGCCATTTTTTGCAAATCTGACCAGTGTCACTTTATGTGGTGATAACTTTAAAACGCTTTGACTTATCCAGGACATTCTGAGATTATTTTTTTGTCACATATTGTACTTCATGATACTGGTAAAATGGAGTAAAAAAAAATCATTTTAATTTATAAAAAATACAAAATTTACCAAAAATTTAGA